>NC_066241.1:17879734-18234234 GCF_024542735.1 Bombus huntii | reverse complement strand
TCTGAAATTCCTTTAGTTGCTTTTCTGCAATGTAATATATCTTGATGTGTAGGTACATAATCCTGTAAGTAAATAATACTTATAATAGGCTAAATTATATACATATATAAAAGTAACAAAATACAGTTTATAATTCATAAGAAATTAGATAATAAAATTAAATAATATTACCACTCTTGCAATCCTGTCAAGATTATCCAAGAAATATTGAACTGAATCACTCTGTGAAGAAAAAATATATTTTTAAAGCATCTAGTGTAACATGAAACATAATTATTGAAAAAAAAAGAAAGAAATATCTTACTAATTGAAATTCTCTTCTTCTATCAAAGGCTTTTCTGATCGATGCATCTTTCCATAAACTTTGCAAAGCTGGTACGTAATGAAGGAACAATCTAGCATCCAACACCATAGTATTTTCAAATTTCAATAACTGATAACCAATATCATAATTTTTAGAGTTTTCCCATGGAATATTTAACTTGTCACGAGCATCTACTAAGACCTTCATTCCTTTAATTATATTTTGGTAAATTACATGTTGATATTCTTTAATTAATTCAGGCTGAAACAAATGATTATTATAAATATTAGAAATTTATATAAATGTATTTTTTTAGAAACATGAAAAGCCATCTAAAGAAGCTTACATTTGAAAATCTATCTTTCATAAACAGTTTAGATACTATCCATTTCATATATTTGTAACATGTATGTCTAATGATTACAATTGCTATAAATGGTAAAACAAACAAACTGATAGAAAATGTTTAAACTTAGCAGTCTATATTTAATGTATACTTGTTGAACATTTCTTTCAAATTACGTTCATTTCAAAATACATTCAATTTTATAAATAAGGAGTAATAATTTAGTTCTAAAAATTGATCTGAACAGCAATTGATATGTAGATTTATATATTTATAATTATTTTCAAACATAAATGAATAAACAGGACTACAAACAAACTAGAATTCTTTGTTAGTGACAATACAAGTGACTAAAAATCATATTTCGTAGATTTTAAATGGAGAAATATAAACGTTATTTGTTTTTATTTCAAATTTATTGTCTCACATTTTTTAGCTATTATATTTTGGTTAACCACCTTTCTGTAGCGAGATATTTAAACAACAACTACAATAACATTGACAGAAGCTCAAATAAAATTACACATTTCTATGAACGAATTACACGTAATCCAAAGTTGAAACATTTTAAAAAATAACGAGAATATATTGTACGACATATTAGGAGGAAATTGAGCTAGGAACGAAATTGTCTTGGTGAGAAACGAAGGATGTCTCACCTCGAATTTAATTCCGTGAATAATTCGCATCTGTTTGAGGAATGTCGACTTTCCGCTCTCGCCTGCCCCGAGGAGCAGCAGCTTAACCTGTCGCCGAAGAGTTTGACGATCCTTCTCCAGCATTCGATCGATTTCTTGACTTTTGTAACGCTGCTCGATCTCCTCGGGGCTGAACTTGAACCGCAGGCAACAAGTACATGACCACGTTAAGGATCCCGCCATCTTGCTACCCTGCTACCCTCCTCTTCCTTCCTTCCGGCGTTTCTTCCGTGTCAGACTGTCCTTCCGAAGGAATATATCCTTGATCGTCCAAACACCGCACATACACAGATAGAGAGAGAGAGAGAGAGAGAGACACAGAGAGAGAAAGAGAGACAGAAACACGCAGACCCGTGAACGAGTGTTCTCGCGAACCGCGTATCGTAACGTAATGCGCGTATCGAACGAGCCACCCGTGAACAACCTGTTCGTAATTGCACGGGATCGGCACACCAAGCGATTCAGAACCGCATTTTTCACCTAGGCGTAGCCGGGGAATGCAACCACCGAATCAACGTCAACACACCAGAGAATCGTCGTTTCGATTCTAGCTTCGCACCAGGACCCACACCTACCGTTAATCGCCAGACTCACGCCGCTGGCTGCCCACGATCGTCGTCTCTGGTTCCTCGCGGATTGGACATGATTAAATAATCGTTCTAATTACCGAGTAACAGAGCTAACTCACGCATCGTTCTCATCGCGCTTTATCCAGCGAGTGCGAGGCCGACCCTCACCGCCTTTTATATAGAAAACTTTCGTTCTTGGTTAATGATAGTACCGACAGGATTCACGGCACCTGTACTTCTCTCGACTCAAGTATCGAGACAAACGTGCAACGGATCACCTATGCCGAACTACATAATAATAATGCGGGGGAAGAAATATGCGAAACAGCGAACGGGAAAATCTACTCCCCACCACGACATATTTGTTGTGAGATACTGCCGCAACGCATACACGTACAGGGCGCGCACACGGTCTCTGAAACCGACCGAAAGCACACCTCTCGGTTCAACCGCGTGATCGGTTTTGCGCGCTGTCATTCGTCGGGAGGCCTTCCTTTTTTTTATTTATCCTTGTCGATACTGCAACGCACTGCGACCGAGATTCCCCTTGAACATCGTGCGTCAACGATTACACAGTTTTGGTTATGTGGAGGGGGAGAGAACAACTCATTTTTCCATAGCTTCCTATCGTCGATTGACAAATCTCTACCTTGCGTTACTGTACTTTACCTTCTTTTACTATATGCCGGTTTTTCAATCAAGCATAGGAGACGATAACAAGGCGCTAGATTGGTGAATATGATAGATATCAGTACTGACCAATCCCAGTAACTCACTTTTGAGAACGCCGCAGATTCCTTTGTACACATATGACTCATTGTTGCTGTTATAGATGGCGTGGTAGTTCATAGCAGATAGTTGTAGTTGTCAAACAGAATCGAGGAAGTACATATTGTGAATTTTAAATAAACAATTTATAAAGAAACATGTCGTTAGCCGATGAGTTATTAGCAGATCTTGAAGAGAATGACGATAACGATGACATCGCGGAAGAACCGGAGCCGGATTTTATTCCGGCTTCTGTTTCGAAAACCATCGAAGAAGGTCAGCTAGTCTTTATTTTCAAATAATACTATTTTATTTACTAATTAGTATTTACTAATAAAAATATAGTTCCACAAGGTACTGTACTTTCTAAATACTGAACATTAATATATTAACCTTTAATTCACTTGCAGAAATAAAAGTAGCTTCTGTAAGAGAATTGGCAAAACTTCGTGATTCAGAACAGTTACAAAAAGTAATGTTACAAATAGAAAAATACAGTAAAATTCCTAGAAAGTCAGCAGATATTATTGGGCCTGTTGAGTCTGATCCAGAATATCAACTTATCGTCGAAGCTAATAACATGGCTGTAGATATTGATGATGAAATAGGTATAACGAATGCTATAATTCTTAATAATTGTACAATGCTCTCATACTTATTATATATTGTTCATACAATTATATTGTAATTTATATTTTTCAGCTACCATACATCGGTTTGCCAGAGATAAATATTCCAAAAGATTTCCAGAATTGGAATCTTTAGTTGTTGGTCCATTAGAATATGTGATGACAGTTAGAGAATTAGGAAATGATTTAGATAGAGCAAAAAACAATGAAACATTGCAACAATTTCTTACTCAAGCAACAATTATGGTGGTATCAGTTACTGCTTCAACTACTCAAGGGTAATTTATTTTGTGATAAATTTTTAAGGTATGAATAATCAGATAAAATCTTTTATGTGTAAAATTATTTTATTTATAGACAATTATTAACAGAAGAAGAAAAGGAAGCTATTTGCGAGGCATGCGATATGGCAGTAGAATTGAATAACTGCAAGTTAAAAATATTTGAATATGTTGAAAGTAGGATGGCATTTATCGCGCCAAATCTTTCTGTAATAGTGGGTGCATCTACAGCAGCAAAAATTATGGGTATTGTAAAAAGATATATACTTACTTCTTTCAATCCAGAGAAATATTTAAACCTGCATTAACATATATTCTGTCGTTAGGTGTTGCTGGCGGACTGACAAAACTTTCCAAAATGCCAGCATGCAATGTTTTAGTTTTGGGATCTCAAAAAACCACATTATCTGGATTTTCTCAAGTTACAACATTACCTCACACTGGATTTATATATTATTCTGATATTGTACAAGAAACACCACCAGTAAGTTAAAATGCAATAACATATGTGTTAAATGTATCTTTCAAATATTTTTTATTGTTGCTAATTTATCTTTTCAGGATTTACGAAGAAAAGCAGCAAGGCTTGTGGCAGCAAAGAGTATGTTAGCTGCCCGAGTTGATGCGTGTCATGAAAGTACAGATGGTCATATTGGTCAAATGTTTCGTGAAGAAATTGAGAAAAAGCTCGATAAGCTTCAAGAACCACCTCCTGTTAAATTTGTGAAACCTTTACCAAAACCCATTGATCCAGGACGAAAGAAACGTGGTGGTAAACGCGTCAGAAAAATGAAGGAACGTTATGCTATCACTGAATTTAGGAAACACGCAAATAGAATGAATTTTGCAGATGTAAGCTTCTTTCTTCCTTTTTCAGTCTTTTTTTATAATATTCATATTAATGGAATTTTAATGGTTTCATAGATCGAGAATGATGCTTATCAAGAAGATCTTGGTTATTCGCGTGGAACAATTGGCAAAGCAGGGACCGGTCGTATTCGACTACCACAAATCGATGAAAAAACAAAAGTACGGATATCAAAAACGCTCCAGAAAAATTTACAAAAACAGCAACAATGGGGTGGTAGTACAACAGTTAAAAAACAAGTTTCCGGTACAGCATCTAGTGTTGCATTTACTCCATTGCAGGTAAACAATTTATTATATATATGTTAATATATAATTTATTGTATATATGTATATAATTAGGGAAATTTAATATATATATTGTATAATGTATTAGATTTTATACATATATATGTATATATTAAATTTCGTAGTTAACATAATTTTCATTATTAAATTGAATATATATTTGTGGTTACAGGGTTTGGAAATTGTAAATCCACAAGCCGCGGAAAAGAAAGTAAACGAAGCCAATGCTAAATATTTTTCGAATATAGCTGGATTTTTAAAAGTGAAAAAGACATAAGGAGACTGTACATAATATAGAGTGTAATATATCATTAGTTCAATAAATTTTAACATGTTGAATGCCACACCAGTTTTACAAGGTTTTGCCGTTGCAACACGATGAATTTTTTATTATGCGAAAATATAAATTGAAATATTACCTACAAGAGACATGTTACAGTGTATAATCGTCATTAATGAATTTATCTCACTGATGTCACTGGTGATCCCCACGGCGCTGTAGTGTAGTGTAGTGAATTTCACAAATTCATTTATTTTTTGCGATTATATATTATCTCATAATGTTACTTTGCTTTGTTAAATAATTGTTCTGCGTTATGTCCCAGGACCTACCATAAACCATAATCCATCTCTCGGTCATACTTATTTGGATCCGCAATAATTCCAAAGCCGTCATAAGATTTAGCATTTTTTACTTTTCTGTCAAGGTCCTTAATTGCCATCAAACATCTTTCAAGTCGAAACGTTCCTTAGAGTTATTGTTCATTAAGATAAAACACGAAAAAAGCGGGTTTTACCATGTTCGACAGCCACTGGTGAGGGGCGCACATAATACATCTATATTTTATATATAAATAAAATTATTTTTATATGTTTTATATTGCATTAATTTCATCACACCATTGTAGTAACGATAGTAATAATACAAAATTTATAACTATTGACATTTGTTCAAATTATGGATCTCTACTAATCTTGGTGCGCCGATTACCAGTGACCCCCATGGCATTTAACGTGTTAACTACATTTGTTATATATATACATAATTATGTTTTGTAAACACAAGGTATGCTGTATTTATATATAACTGTATCTTATATCATTTAAATAATGACAAAGTAATAGTAACTACAACGTTGCATAAATATTAATTTTTCCGCACAGCATTCTTTCAATATGATGAGGAAAGTTTAAAAGAACACGTAATAAATTTTTGTTTCTTTGTGTTTCTGTACTTCTAGTATTAATAATAAATTTATTAGGAAGTATTAAATTAGAAACATTTTATTTCAAATTAATATTTAAAATTGTTGCTATTGTACACGTTAATCAGGAATCTAATATCCTTGGTAAAAAGAGCGGGATATGTTGCCCAACAAGAGCGTAACTGAGAAGAAATATATGTCGTCCTAAGTTTACGTGTATGTGATATACGCAGACAACTTACAAATATGATAGATGACAGATGACCTGGTGGTGAACTGATCGTAAAAATAAACAGTGCGAAAGACTAGAGTGAAAAGGTATGCTAGCATAAACGCTTAGAGAAAGAAGGATGGATATACATATATGAGGTGCGTGGAAGAGCGAGAAGCGTGGTCGTGGCGGTAAAAGGTAGAGGAAGATAAGAAGAACACCGGGTGGAACGAACGGCAAACCAGAACTGGGTGTCGTAAGCTAATCGTTGAATGCTTTGAGTACTCGTGTGTGTTCTTACTTCGCTCCTCATCTCCTTTGAAGGATGCGTATATTATGCGAAGTTTCACGTTGGTTGTGTGTTCCACTTGATATTACGCGGGAAATGTGATTGTGCATTTATTGTGATACAGAAATTATAAGAAAATTGTTGTGACAAGGTGGAAATTCTGGTTTTTTCGCTGTGGTCCTGTCAGAGAAACCGGTGGCGAAAGAATAAGTCCTGACGACCATGGCGAGTTTTAAAGACTTACAGAATGATTGGTATACGTTATGTCAGGATTGTACTGACTGTTGGACACGCTCTGGTGAGTCTTTACTTTCTTTTTATACCCATCGTGATTGCTAATTTCCAAGAATTATGGATACAGAATATTAAAAAAATTAATATAAAATAAATCTAAACATTTTTTTGATAAATTTTTATAAAATTTTTCATATTTACTTTTTGTTATATCTTGTTTACGACTAATTCCGAAATATTAAAATTATTTTAATATAAAAGCATATCGGTTAACGACAAATTTCGTTGAAACTGTTACAAAAAGAAGTTTGGGTGTATAGTGTAAAAAATGGATGGAACGCAAAACACTTTTATGTTATTATTTCGGTACATTCGATATACAAAATAAGTCATATAAATTGCAACAGGTAAAGGTCCTCTAAAAGAAATGATGTAATGAAAAATTGTTTGTTGAAACTTTCACGTTCAAATCAATTATTTTTCAACACTTCATTTCACTTAGGTAACATTCTCTTGTAACAGATCACGTGACACACCTTGTACATTATTATATTTATATATTTGTATATGTATTGTGTTACCGTGTCACCATCGGACGACGAGAAATAAGACATAAGAAACGTACATAACAATACAAAATCGTAATATCATTTTAATATATTTATTGGATATTTTAATTCATATTATTAATCGTTTGATTACTTACTAAATTAAATGAAATATGTAACATGTATAAATACATTCATATTTATAAAGAAAACATTCCCCTGTTAAGATAACACTAATTCTCGTATTGGAATACTTATACAATTTCTCTGTATAATTTACGTAATCCTCTGGGGGTATTAATATAGATTAAGTCATAAAATACATATCTATCAGTATTCGCGGTTAGATCTTTTTATATCAATTATAATCTCCAATTAACTGGTTAAGTGGTGGTAACGTAGTTACACAATCTTGTATTACATTTCTCGATCATTATCAATGAAATTGTGATAACTTTTCATTTAAAAAATAGTACGCGAAGTAGTATGCGATGTAAGTAAAGTGAGATTTACTTGAGAGATTTTTGTTTTATATTGTATTATTCATTTTTTTGAGCTTGTGTATTTATGAAACTGAAACGTACGTAATTTCGAATAAAAATAATTTTGTAGGAATATGTAGATTAATTAGAAATTCAGATTTATATTTGAATCGTTAATGTCGATAAATTTTTTATTCAATTAGTATGTGCGAAAGTATACAGCAATAATGGAATGGTATCTTAAGGATCGCTCGCGTGAAATTCTTCAATTATCGGTAGATATTTTTGCAGACGGATAATCTGATTTAAATACTTCATCTAATTAGCGGATACATAGCTACCACGGAGAAAGATCTTTAGATTTTTAATTAGTAGGAAGTAAGGTTTATATCTTTTTATGTTGCGTTCTATAGTGCATGGATATGAGCATCAAAAGGAATTCAGCGAAGCAGGTAAATATAGAGAATATTTATTTTTTGAAGAGGTGCGAAATTCTTCGTTGTTTATTGGAAATGATATTAACCTTTCAAATTGTAGCATGATGTAACGGTATTTAGTTTCGATGAAGCAATGAAACTCGAATTATGTTCAATATGCAGAGCATGTAGATATTTTGTGTTTTAAGTTGTTGTCTAACGCGTAATTACGTAACCTGGTAAGATGTGTTTGTTATGCGAATACTTTCTCGCATCAACAATTCGCAATTCGATGTAACATTATACGAGAAAGCGATGAGATACCACCTCTCGCGGAAAAGAGCAGTCTCTTTTCCTCCCTACAAGTTTTCGATTAACAAAATCGTCCTGTCAAGACAATTTTCATGCGGGTGAAAGTTTACTTACAACTAAACGATACTTGTTTAACTCGTTTTGCTAACGACGCCTATGTGAAGGGATAACAATTTTATATTACTTCCCTTTTCTTCTAAATCGGAGTAAAACAATTTTACTTGTTTACATTTTGTTCGAATTTTCTTTAAAATACAAGGTAGTCGTTCAAATGGTCATTTACTATCTCTCTGCGCAGGAAAGTGTTCTATTAATTTCCATATTTAAGTAAAATCTAACTTTTAATCAGTTTAAAGATTGTTGAAAGATAAGCGGTCGAGTAGAGATCGTGCAGAGGTTGTAGATTCCAGAACAGTGAGAATCCAATTTCTGTGAAAAGTCAGGGTATATATATATAATAGTTTCACTAATTTCGTTCAATCTTATTCCGAGATCGACGTATTCTCCTGGATTCTGATTCGAAGGCTGCATTCATCAGGCAGCAATCCGTGAAACGCTTCTGTATGATAAAAACTATGCGAGAAAAATAAACGAACGTGCCCGTTGTTCGGTCACGTAACGTGGAAAATTTCATATATGAGCGTCGTACAAGCGTACGCACGTAGCCCTTATCGACTGTCGCGCGTTCTCCGACGACATGTAATCGGTCGATGAATGAAAATTGGTCTACATGCCGCTGCATTTGCAACCGTTGAATACGCATGCATTCTTGATCTTTTCTAACGGGCCTTTATCTTAAGAAGTTTTGTTTCCCACTCGAGACAGCTTTTCTTGTTTAACGTGACTGCATCGATCGTCTTTTCGTGTCAGCAGGTTTCTCTTGCGTCTTATATAGAGTGTATAGAAAATCTAGTTGAATTCTTTAGAGGTTAACGCTTTGACAGTATAATAAAATGACGAAGAGTCGTTTTATAATTATCTTATTATGGTCAACGGAGAAAAATATATTTATCCTCAATCATTTCTAATTTTTAGAAGTGAGTTAAAATCAATGGATATGAATTTACAGAGATAGCTAGTATGCATCCATCGACATAGCAAGCAATCCATCGTTAGATAACGCGAGATTGACCTTTTCTTTGCTTCTCTCTTTCACGGAATAAATTTCTCTTTTTAAATCGTGTTTCACCTGTGTTATTCTTAGACAAAAATCAGTTACTTTCCATCCTCGATGAAATCTCGTCTTTTTTTCTTTTTCTTCGATTCGAAAAATCTTGACTAATTGTTATCACGATCACAGAATTTCTCGTAGTCGTAGACGCTTGACTGTAGAATTGAACGAAACCAATTATGCGGTTAGTGTTCCATAATTATCGACTCGCATAGACGATACCGCAACGGCGATCACCACCACCACAATCGATATCTCGCGATCGATCTCTTTGACAAGTATTTGACGCGAAGGAATTTATCAGTCTATTCTATAGTAATCTGAATATCTCGATAGTGAAGTGAACTGTTAAAGTTGTACACTCGGTGGGAGAGATAGAGAGAGGAAATGAATTAAACCATCAGTCGACGACACCGATTCATGTATTAGTTGTAAGTGTTTTATAAAGATTTGTCAGAATTTGGATCAGTGTTTCCTAACCTTTTTTGAGGCGTGATCCTTTCTCGTAATAATCAAATAATTCGCGACTTCTCCATATAAAAAGCATTTCGAATAAAATGTAGCAATTTATTACATGTAATTGTGTCTAACTGTATAATACAATTTTAACGTAATAACAATTTCTAGTACAGACAATTTTTGTGTCATGTAAAAGAAGGGAAAAGAACTATGTATTCAGTAATAAGAATTTCAAAAATGTTTGAAACTTTTCCGATTCCTAGAGTATTGGATTACACTTTCGATCTTTTTTCAATTTCTCTTTTATTCGTATCTTTTTTGATAAACCATAGGCGGTAAAATCTCGCATCCACGGCTCGTTATACAGAATTTCAACTGTTTCCCGGGTTCATGACTAGATTAATGGACATGGGAAAGTCGAAAAGCGTAATATTATCGTCACTGTCATTTGTACTGAGATGGATAGGTCGTGATAGGTACTGAAGAAGTACTAGAGTATAATTAACAGTATATTTATTAACAACACTCCCAATATACACTTTGCGTGGAGTTCACGATTGCACTAGCGGTTCGCGGTTACAAGTTCGATTTCTAGACGGTGCGATATGATGTCGATCGAACAGAGTTCGGGGAGCTCTAGTCAACTATCAACCTCAAATTGGTGACCCCGACGTGATCTGAGACAAAAGAGAAGACCGTGATAGTAGTGCTACTGAGACTCAAACCGCCGCGGTTTTTTTTTTTTGGCGGGGGTCACAAATTTTACTTTGTCGTCCAATAAGGTGAACCATGTGGGGGTCCGGGGGCTGCAGTGAGGGCATGCTGACCATTTTTGGTTGGCTGCGCACCTGCTCTATTCGCAGCCTCGTTAGTACTTGCCATCGCACAAACGTTTTAATTCGCGGCGGTTGGAGTCTTAGTAGCATTATCACGGTCACATCTCTTTCGCTTCATCTCGCTTTTCTTCTCATTTTTGTGTCGTAGAAGAAAAATCTGAGACTACGGGCACCGGGATTTGAACCTGGGTCCCGAACGTTTGTAACCAAAGGCGCTAACCACTGCGCTACCGTCGTCCGGCAGTAGATGTTGTCGAGTGCCGCCACAATACCCTGTTTCACTAGATTGGGGTTAGGTTAGAGTTAGGTCGAATTATCAATTATTATCGATCAGAACTCTGTAAGAGGTAAAAATCGCGACTGCCCCGCCAGTTATATAAATTTCGAGATACAGACAACGCGAGACATTCCTTTTTTCAGTTAGCTATAGTACGCACATTTAATCATCCAGTAATTCGTAATACCTCGGGTTATCTCGATCGCACTCTAGTAAATACCGTTACTGCATAAACTTTCGCGCCATGATCCCAAGGGGAATACCTTATCAACCTGACAAGCAGTTTCTATCCACGAATTATGGACACTCTTCCTAGATCTGCCTATTTGACACTCGAACCATCTGCCATTTACGGAAATGTAGAATATTTCGTAAACACGGAACATTATTCTCATAAGATGACTTTATCGTAAACGACGATATAGCATTCGTTTGGAACTGATTTTCTCAGTACGATCAGAAAATGTTACTTTCTCACCAACCTAATAAAAAATACATTAATCGATATTTTCATCGTTTTGAAGTTTCCATTATTGAACACCCTCTTTTATAAGAGCGACATGTACACATACATGTTCTCATGAATAGTTTATGACATACTCCGGAATAGAATTGTCCTTTCTCCGCGAATTGATTACCTTGCTTTTGTCACACAAGATCTCATTCGTACCTTGAACAACCTTTCTAAGTAGAACAATACTTTCGAAAGCATTCAAAGGATCGGTTTCAATGAAACAATGTTCTTCCGATCACCGATACAAGTTGTAAAAGGCGATACACAGGTTCGTTGGAAAGTACCAATCGAATGCACATTTTGATCAAACTGCAACGTAACACTCTCACGTTACTATTGCCGCGACATCAATGATGGATGCATCGACGAAACTCGATCGCGATCCAGTCTTTTAGGAATTACTGCCAATTAGAAATTGTAGAAGTTGCCATTTATAAGCCTGCACTATGATAAAGAACTTGCATTATGGTTACAGTAGATTTATGGTGCGGGCATATGTGTTTTGTGGAAAAGTAGAACGTCTAAACAACTATCTGTGGCAAGTGGAGGTGGAAATCTAAGCTTTCCTCAGAGAAATATAATATAATTTATACGATCTGTCGTTCGATAAAGTAACTTTGATTGTGTTAAGGACTTATGGCTTGTTTTTGTATCGAGTTATTCTTTTTTCAATTATGTGTGTCACGTATTTACCGAGATTGGAGAAAATATCTAGTATTTTCGTAATTCTTTTTACATTCAATAGATTTGGAGCATTTAGTCCGATCGCCTCTAGGCGTACACGTGTGACTTACATCGATGCATTTTATTGCCACCGACTCGCAGTTTGATCGACGTAGCGTGAGATATATTTATTCAATTACGCACTTAGTACCGAGAGTCGCTCTCTCCTTTGAGTCTTGATTCTTGGATCGATACGGTCCATACGACCGATTCAAGTACTAAACCAGTGACCAATGTATACGACGTGGTCGTTCGTGATACCCTTGAGGCTGTCGTTAATTGGAAAAGAAATTAGTGGTCGTGAGCTTCGAGTATTTTCTTTTTCTATTTGGTGAACTAGTGGCACGCAAAGTCGACAAGTAGCTACTAGTAGGTCGTAACGAGTGATCGAAAGATATACCACGTTTTTTTCTCTTTTAATTGACTGTTTACAGTTGCATCAACTACTGTAATGGATTATTAGCGACACAATTGGAATCACCAAGTTCGAGTTTCATAATTTTTGGAAAAGAAACATGGTTTCAAACGCGATTTTCTCAAGAACTATGTCCCGAATGTGAACGTGTTATTTCGTATTTCTTCTCCGTTTTTTACGAACCGCGATTATTTGCATTTTATGTTTTATCCTTTACAGGGAATGTTTTACTTTGATTATCTTGTAGATATGTTATTGCATTTTATGTGCATTCTACATATCTTTGCGCGTTTAAATTTTCCATAAACGTATTAACATCTACAGGCTAATATTTCATTTTTATTATGTTACATTATTGAAACTGCAAGTTACATCGTTTAATTTGATATTTAAGATTATGTGAATGAATATAACGTGTATAAGCATGTAAAGTTACAAATCAATTTTAATTACACATTCTGAAAATATATCTATCTATCTTCAGCTTCTCACCGCAGGGTTAATGACGGTAATACAACTTGCACTTTTCACTTACATTTCACAGTGTTGCTGGAAGTTCTCTTCACGTTCTAACATTCGTTAGCTCGTCATGATGGATATCCATTCCAAGAATTTGTTAAAAATTCCACGGTTTTAATACCAACTTTAAATGAGTGAAAAGTTCCCAATTTCTTATTTTTACGAAAATTATTTTTATGTAATTATGTAAATATTTTATGAAAGTGTTCATTTGTTATTTGTCAATTGTATTAATTAAAATAAATTATTATTCAAAAAGAAACAAATAAAAAAGGTTATGCATATTTTCGTTAAAAACTCTTAGGTACTTAAAGAAGCGTTAATGCGGTTTCGATACAATTTAAATTACTATACGTAATTCGTTTCTTATCTGATAACATTTAAAAGTATTTCTTTATGCACCGTGGCAGAAAAATGATCGATACAGCTGGGGAGAGTTGCAAAATAGATTGCTTCTTCCGTTTCTATGAGCAGCAATTGCCTCGATTTCACGCTGTAACTGATTCAATCTATCATCTGATACTTATTAAACTTTTACCTTTAAGGTCGCACAAACTCATTTCAAGCTGACCTTTCATGGTTGAGCATCTACTCAATCACTTTTTTAACTTTCTCATGTCTTAAAATTATAAAAGTATTTTAGCAAATTTTCATCGAATACTACGTCTTAATATATGTGTATACACCTATGTATTTATATCTATAATGGTATATTTAAAGCTAATATCTAACGATATATTAAACAAGTTTGAGACGAAGAGAAAGAAGAAAGATGTGTTACATTCGCTCGTCCCTATTCAATGAGAGAAAACCTCGAAGTTTCTAATCCCTTAAGTAATAGGAAGACGTATATTAGATTTTTCCATTGAATTTAATTTTTCGAATGTAATGAAAGAACGAAAAAAATTGACCAAACTAGTCGTAGTAGCGAATATCGTGATGATGTCGTGTCATTAAAGCTTATCAGGATTTATTCACGAAACCAATTTTAACTAATATGAAATCTAAGTTTATAAGGTACATTCAACTGTCGTTAAACAGTTTCCTATACCAAATATAAATATAAATATAATATATAATTTGCATACATATAATTGCCTATAACATCGGAAATACAGGTATATAGGAAAGTAGCTCAAAGAAATTGATTTTCTTTTACTAATGACGCGATGCTTACTACTAATAACCTAGTTTCTAGAAATTCACTGTTGGAAAACGTGCATTTTGATTCGGTAATAAAATATAGTTTAAGTGTATTTGGTAAAACTTGGAGGGAACTAAAAAAGGTACATAAATGCTACTCGATCTATATTAATGTATGACTTTAATTACCCGGTTCGTCAGTTATAGCATATACAGTCGTGGTTTATTTATTTTTGATCGTGTTTCATAATTGGCGGCGTATAAACGAAACATAAAGTTTGTTTGTATGGCGTACCTTCAATTCTTTTGGAATACCTTATATACACCATATATGCTGTTATTAGATAGTTAATCTGAATAAAATCGGTCGATATCTTTCATTCGGCAAATCATTACGTTTATGGAATAAGAAAACAAGTTCTGTCAAGGCTATTAATTCAGATGAAGTCTTTTAGGAAAGTCTTCAGAAATTTCTTCGTACAGTGTTGAATTACGTGTACGGAAGCTTTATTGAGCGATCACGTAAAATGTTATGTTTCATAAATGATCGAAAACATGCTAATTTTATTCGTAAATTGTAATGTACGGTGGCTTACAAAAATGTTTGAATTTTAGATATTAATAGAAATTTTGTATAAATGTCTTATATGTGTAATAATATAGAAAACATTGTTATTTTTATTTCTACATTTCAACCGTACTATAACTGCGTTACATTCGTAAGAATTTCCTGTGATAAATGTTCACAAAGCTTCGTGAGTGTGAAGTTACGGACGACACGACCAAAGTATTCGACATCGCGTACTTTCGCTCCATTTCAAAGTTAGTATGATTATACATTATACGCGAAGGATATAATCACGTATACGAGCAAGGAAATTACGTATGATAATTCGTATGATCGCATGTGTCACCTACTTTCACGTTGATTTTCTGCATTCCTATTGATCACTGCATTGGCATGGAACATTCATGTGATGGATGAAAACAAATCCAATTCCAAAGAACAGCGATATTGTTGCTTAGGAACGGTTACTGTGTATTTATCCGTTCTTTCACCATTTACTTTCGAATTTTAAATTAAAGAATTTTGCATATCCATCTAATATCCATAGTATTACCGTCCCCCTTAGTGCCGTTTTACATCATATTATGGTTAATATGCAACGCTTTGTCTCAATTTTTAATCTAAATCATCGTGTAAAGTCTGCGTAATATTAAACTAAAGTTTTTATAGACGTGAGACAAAAGGTGAGACAAAATAATACCATACTGTTGGTCAATAGTGTACAAACGTACGATCGGACGATTTTCGTGACACCCTCCACTGAATCTTTAAATTTCACATAAATGCATAAATATTTGCAATCTAGTTACATAAAGGATATCGAATCGCTTTCGATTTCTCGTTATGTTATTAGCATTTCGAACAAGAACGACCAATGGAGGAATACTTTCAGCTGTAAGTATACACCGATATACGCATATGCACAATATGGAAGTATTTGTAACTAATAAACGTAATATTGTACACCTGCGGCAGACATTTAAGTGTTTGCGCAATGAAATATTATCTTTGGTCTAACGTATTGGTTATTTAATACGAGATATTTAAGGCTGTTGATGGTACTTTGATCACTTTATATGGTTACGTTGTATTCCACGATATTCGCATATGTTTCGTTACTAGACGTACTTACTTACCCTTACGCATCGCGCGCTAAGGAACTGTAGAATATCGGTTCATTGGCCCATCGATCTCTGCAGACTTATTCTACTTACAATCAGCTCCCTATAATGCAGTTACAACATAGTTCACACTATTTACTCTTTATAGGCACTAAATAACTAGTGTACTTATACTTCTGTAATCGTTTACCTTTTGTAAAGAACAAAGAAGCTGTACCTTTTTCACGATACTTATGACGACAAAGATTTTAATGAACCAGCTGTGAGGAATTAAGAATTATAAATTCATGCCTGGTAGATAATATTTGAAAAACTTCTATTATTAGACTGACAATTAACGAGCCAGGCAATATTTATTAATATCTTGGTCACTAGAAATCATTTTAGAATTGTTTAATGTTAAAATGACAATTTTTCTTAAAATTTTACTTATAACGTTTTTTTAATAACTTATCCCTACTTTTTCGGATACTGAACATTCTACCGTATAGAGTTAACAAATTTTTCAGAATCTAGTGGAAATCAAGCGATTAAATTCGTCCTACATATTTCTACGTTGCGGTGAGAGGCAATTCGATCAAACTCACCTTAACGAAAGTTGTTCGAACACTAGCTACTTTGGGCGCGAAAGCAACGTCAATTCAAATAATGTTAAATAAGTTAGAGAGTTTAAATCGAATACGTTATTTCTTCGCATCAAAAAATAGACGCCTCCCATTTGTGATAAGCATGAAACGATATAAAAGTACAAAATATATCGGTAATAGTATCTAACTATCTTTTATTTTTCTTTCTTCAAAATTATCTTTTTTTAAAATTTTGATTTTAAACACTTTGCTAAGCTATACATATACAGGATCCAGCCGAATAATATGTAAAATGAGATACATTATTTCTTAATAAATATAGAATACAATTTTTTCATTCTCAACTTAGTTTACGAGAGAATCAAATTTGAAAATTTATCATAAGTATACTCGAACATGACTAATTTCGCACCAGACAAGACTAAATCGGCAAAAAGTTATTCTACGCGTGAAAATGCTTTGTTTTCGATAAAATCTAGACATATTTAGTTAGAAATCGGCCTAGTACATGCATATAATAAATCTTCAAATTTATCTTCTTGAAAATGAAGCCTTAAACAGAAAAATTGTATACATTTTTTCTTTATTCTCGCACAAGCAATCACGCTGTCTCCGCTTTTACATGTTATTTGGTCGGACCCTGTATAGTTAATAACTTTCTTCTATTAACTAGAAGGGAGAACTTAAATGATTTACATATAAAAATGTACTAGGAGACTCTTTGTAATCAATTTACCGACAACTTAAGCTCAATTAATTTGGCGTTAATTAACTATATAATAATTTATTTGAATAAATGATTTTTGATTGGAAGTGTCAGTCGCAAATGTTTAATTATCCGAAACGTTAAAGCGGACAAAAATGATACGAAATATATATTATCCTGAAATTTCTCGGTTGATGTAGAAACGCATAACGTTAAAAGTCAAAGAACCAATTAACGTAGAGTCAGTCTGGAGAGTAGGAGAGCCCGTTGGTTCCAAGCGGGGAGTACTCTAAATCGTCGATACTCGTCGCGTCGATAGTGCGAGCACACCGACACACTGATACATTCGCGTAATCCCTGTCTCTCTCCTCTCGTCCGGCGTGGCATCGCATTGTCGGCGCAGACGCCGTGGCAACGCTTATTGATCGCGGTTGTGTGTGGTGCTCGGTGTCTCTGCACGCGTCATGCGTCGTCGTCTTTCGCGACGTAGCGGCGGTGCCGGGCAGTAGAATATACTCGTGTTCCGTCTTGTCCGCTAGTACGAGGCAGCCAATAACGACGGTGCTTGTGACAGCAGACGTGTCGTATACCTTCGATTCGTCGTAGTGCGCGTAGTTCGCTCGGATGATTTTAGAGATCGCGAAGACGATCGACGACAACGGGATGCGATCGAGAAACGCTGCGACGGCGATCGGAGTGTAAATCGTACGGCCGCCTGGTCCATAGAGTTACCGCTAGGAAACGGGACTCCTCCTCGGGTCGACGAAAACGTATCGAGGATCGGAAAGCCACCACTGGTAGTAAGCTTGGCAGGTGGTTCTCAAACGATATCGCAACCGTCCTTTTTCCACATTCAGTGAAAGTGATCGGCGGTGAAGCGTTCTCGAGTTGGCCGGATGCTCGGCCGACAGGTGCGTTCGTAGAGGCTCGCTCGGTGTACCGGGCCAGCCGATACTTTGTAACGATTGGTTCGGACACGAGCTTCGGCCAACGCTCGACCAATCACGTACGCGCACGGACCAGGCGGCTTTTCCGTGATTCCGGCGCCGATCGACTTCGGCTCGTTACTGCGAATCGCTCCGTGAAACTCGAGGACAACGTCTGTAACGAGGAATCATGAGTCTGCTGTCTTCTTCCATCGGCAACGTCCGCTGCCTCACGGACGAGGAGGCCGATCACAATATGCTTCAGGGTAAATGTCAACCTTGTGCAACCTTTGTTTCGCTACATTAATTTCAGGTTCACGCTCAAGGTCGATGCAGCTGCAACCGAGGTCCTCGGATTCGGAAGGACAAGTTTGCGTGGCTGACGTCGAGACGCGATCGATTCCGCACCAAGCGCGCTCCTATCTATACCTATATCTATATATACCTGACATATCTATGCAATATCTTCGTGTCTTTTTGTTTGCGTTTTTGCTTAACGGTAACACACGGAAAGTTACTTGATTCTCCAAGACAGTCGATCGGTATTGTTCTTTGCTCGTACCTGACAGACGACTTCCACACTCCGAAACGATGACTCATCGACACGGCTCGTGAATCTAATAGTTACCGCAGCTGCATCGGAGCCTTAAGTGTTGCACATTGCACTCCTTTTAAATTTAATATCTCCAAATATCTTGCATATCTCAGCAAGAATTCGTATATTTTCCAATTCAAAAAATGTGAAGAGTAATTGTAAAATTCAATAGTATACATTTTCAACAAATACACGCGTACCTTTTTATCAACTCGTGGTTGATAAAAAGATTGCCGCTTATTTATTATTGACTCTCCAATCTTTGCTCAGTGTGCGATGGCACAACACGGACTTGCGCAATGGGTTCGTTTGTGAATGATAATACTGCACTTTTAATAAGAAATAGGTACGCTACTATTGTAAAAATGCACGATAGATATCAAAGATTTGGTCTTGTAATATTCTTATGAATGGGAGTCGTTTAGATTTTTTGTTTTTTTTTTTTTTTGGTATCTATGAGCTAGTAGAATAGGTATTTTGATTAGGGCAGGTCAGAAGCCTGCGCACTACACGGTACCGATAGAGAAGCTTCATGAATGTTCTTTTTCATTCTATGTAATTTTAATTTTGTTCGACCGTTTGCGAAGAGACGCGGTCGCGGTAGAGCGCGCCAACGAGAGTCGTAAATTCTCGTTACGATACGATGATCGATGCCATGAATCAGTCGATCCCCTATTTCGATTAAGATAATGGGGGTGGTTGAATAATTATAACACTGATTTAACAACTTTTCCTCGAAGAATATAAGGTGAGGAGTAATTAACAAGTTGAGATGTATTCTGTTTGAAGGGATGATAGCAAGTGAAGTTATGTTCTGTGAAGATCGCAATGGTCGTTTGCTGGTGAAAATGACCGTTGAACATGGGGAAAACGTGCTTTTCCCATTTTTTACCGGATTAACCAATAGCCATAAAGAACTTCTTGACTTGAAAGAACTTTTGTAGCAATTAAGGGTGTTGACAGTAAAGTAAAAATGCTTAACTTTATGATGGTTCTTTAGGATTATTGCGGCGTGACTAATTATATTTGTATAGCTGACGACCGAGGGTTACGGGATGTAACAAATTTGTCTATTTTCTTACTCGAAGTGTAACCTTTAACAAATTATTAAGTAAGTAAGTTTCCAATAGTTTCTATAAAGAGAATTTATATTATTATTCTCACCAAGAATATTAACGAAATTTATTTTATGAAACAAAACCGAGAAATGTTTAAGTAATGGAAGAATTTTAAACAGAATATTCACGACTACTTGAGTTTAGAAAAAACAGTGTTATTTTCCATTTCTCCGTATATTTCTTTTCGTTTATCACAGAATTGTCTACCGATAAAGTCGACGGCCTGCGAATTGTATTTTGATATATGTGTGCTGCAATCAAAGAATATTGTATCTCGTGACCACGTTTGCTAGCTTTTTATATCTTCTCGAAGCAGTTAAAAACACCACGTTGTATTTTGCACGTAATATTTTCATACTAAACTCCGACAATACGATCTGAAATTAGAATAATTCTAACGTCTGTGTTACACGTTGTAACGATTAAATTACCATAGAAATTATACAGAGCAAGTGCGTATTATTCCTAATGAAGCTTGTAATTAGAACGAGAAAGCTTTTTGATGTTATCGTAGCTTGTTGTAATTAATGCCGCAATTATTTCTACCGGATACGATAACCTTTCAAAGTAAACTCGAACATTTAAAAATTTGCTCTTGACACCAATATTAAGCAACAATGGTGTGTTTTAAAAAATGACAATTTGCATCTTCCGATACAATTCTCTTTCGACCTTCCACTTTTCACTAGTCGATTTCCTCAGTTCTAGAAGGATCGTCTTTCAGCGATGAGAACGCTACTTGACCCAGCACTTAATCAATAATGCATCTCTGTGCATTTTCGTATTTTAATATTCACGAAGGAATTATCCGATATTACGTCGCAGAACATTTTGAGATATTTATCATAGAGTGCTGCGCAAAATTTTTAAGTTTAATCTACGATACTAATTATATTTTTAGGAAATATTTTCACATAGTGTTAACAAAAATAGTAAAAGCTGAAAATTATTATCGAGATAAAAGCTTAATAAAAAACAGATTCGTTAAAAGAACGGACTGCCGATTTCTAGGTATTTAGTTGATTGACTATCGCTTAAATTCAGCATTTTCTTCTGCATTTTCTACCTTTTTAATATAGCATGATATAGTATGTCAAATATAGTGATCAAATGAAGTAAAGTAGTTTATGCAAATAAATTCTACCATTACCGGTCGCGTTTTGCTCTTTCCTTTTTAAGATCTGGCATACCTAACGTCACCTGGCATTCGAAGGAAGTGGCTGTGCATATTTATGATCATTGCTTCGGGCTCTTAACATACCTTCAAACAACTCCTATATTGCAAAAATGAAAGTATGTGAGGCAGAAATAATGCACGCATTCTATCTTTAGCGCTTGCTGCTGAACCAACTTCGAATTGTTGTCCACAAGCAATGGAAATAATTAGGAAATTATATTCAAACAGACTAATATAATGTGTATTGTGTTATCGTTAGATAAAATTGATTCCTATTGATATCTATGAAATGATTGTTATACGCATTTATAAGTTTAATTTTATCGATTCGATGCTAAGTTCGCATCTCGTACTAAGATGTTTTGAATTTCCAAATGATGTCGTCCGATTTGATAAAGTATGTTGCAAACCGTTTCGCTTTCTTCTTTGTATTCATAAAAACATGGATTAGCATATCTGTAGCCTATTATTGCAAATGCCGTTAGAATGAACTTTCTGGTAGCTTCATGTAATCTAGATTCTTTGCCCTCCGAATTCTTTGGTTCGGTTGATCAGAAAATAATACACATAATTTATTGATAAGAAAATTACACAAAAATAATAATGGAGCAGCCTTATTAGATAACGGGGAAAAATCTCCCAAGATTTTTTTAAACTCGTACAGAACTATATATTGTGTTATTTCAATTTCTGCATTGAATTGTCCACCTATCTAGCAGTTTGTGCTCCGATATCAATTTCTACTTATCGTTCGTACTTCAATTTGAATTAAAAGTAGCCTCTGGTGCTATTATTTTTGGAAGGTTATCTTACAAGGTCAGATCAGTGATAGTCGGTTTCTGGCTCTTGAGTCTTCAATAACACTAGAGAGTTTCGAGCTTCAATTATATTATTACATTTATCCTAGAAATAATAAAAAATATGTAAAGTATCTTCTAACAAAATGTATTGATAAAACCATACGAGCATACGTACATATGAATAAAGATTTTTGTTCAAGTATTCAACAAGGATTCATTACTGCATCGAATGTTACAGTTACAGGAAATTGGTTCTCGAGGAAGTGAAACCCTTCCTGTCAGACTACCACTAGACAATCTCTTTATTCCTTCCTGCAAACAATGGTATATCCACGGTATAACTAACATTATAACATATATATAACTAACATTCCAATTAATGCTGTTAGCGTATAATGATAAGTGACGAAACGTTAAAACGTAAACAGCGATTGTTGAAGCTATTCTAACGAAGAAATTACCCGAGTAAAATTAACAATGAGCTTAATAACCGTGGTGCAGCGTTTCTCGGCATTCTATAAAAACAATTCTATAAATCTGCAACTTCTGAAATTATAGCTTATTGCGTTTTATTCCCGAAGACAAATTATGTTGTCTGTTTGTTAATCGATGTATTTTAATTTCGAATGACATTATCTGTTGAACTTTATACATACTTGTAACGTTGACTCAGCTTTTTATATTTATCCTATTAATTCCCAGTCAAAGTCACATACGATAGTATACATACAGTTGGTAACATAAGTATTGCCACACTCTTTAAAACAGAATGATCTTTTTAAAATTGGAAGAAACGCACAATATGTCCGCTCAATGGAGAAAAGTTAAAAACTCGAAATGTCGAGTCTGAAAATTTTCCTAGCGTAAAATAGTGTTAGTAATAAACTGTAATTTGTAATATTATCTATTACTTTTACTGACTATACCAATTTGTCGCTAAAATTGTAAAGCTAACTGCAAAAATCAATACACCTTTTTAAAAACGTGCAATTAGCAGAATATTTGTTTTCTTAGTTTCATTTTCATAGATTGTCTTTAATACTGTAGTACCTTTAAGACTGGTAAGTAATTTTAATGCAATAATGACAAATTCTTCTAATTGTTTATATAAAATATTTATTAACTTCAAAGAGATCTTTTAAAAAAGCACCAAAAAGTACCTCCGTAATTTTTTGCATGCTGTTTCCGGACATATTGAATTTTCCATTGACATCAAATTTATTCACTCAAATTTGGCCGAAGTGAAAAGATTAAAAGTTCAAGTTGTTATTAACGCGTTCAGCGATCAGGCCTTAAGCATTCAAATTGTGCTCCCGCGAAACAGTAAGATACTCGTGTTACCGTAGACATTAGACCACTTATTTTCAAATGTTTATACGTTATCTAATTTTCATGAGTTTCCATCCTAAATTTGAACAAATGAAAAAATGCTGAACAAATAATAATCTTGACTTTTTATCCTCAAACCTACATACATAAAATGATCGGCACAATTTTTCAGGTATTTCCACTAAATTGATAAAAAAAGTTTTGAAACAAAAATTACTCAATGATTACACAACAATAAATTGCGTTAGTGAAAATTTCCAAAAGCTTTTTATTCAATAAAAAATAAAGATCGTTACAACTTTTCTTCATGAAACCATATATTTTTCTTTATGCTAATCGATGTATATCTGTATTCTCTATAAAAAGGTATTAGAGGATTTAGGTCGAAGATTGATTAATTTAAAAGTTATGATTTTTGTCCTGAACGCACATATAAGCGACAACCGTGAAACGACTTGAATTCTTTGAGAAATTAAAAGGATTAATTAACTAGATTACGTGTAGAAGAAATTTTGAAAAAAAATAGCAGTTGGTAGGAAAGTTGTAGAAAATATCAAAGGTCACTTTTTACAACTTTTTTTATCTGAGCCTGTAATGTAAATTTAAACAATATGTTGTGTACATTTATGTTAGCTATACACATGCTGAAATTTCCATCGAAATCGGTTAACGTTGCTACGAGCTTCGGGTAAAAGTAAAAAATCATAGTTCTCTGCGATTTTTGTTCTACGACTGTAAAAAATCTACATTTTTGTTTATCTGTTGTTTGTTTCTCTATTAACTAATTTCCATAAAATTTTCACCATATATATAACCAACATAAATCTACAAAACGTATTTTCCACATTTACATCGCACGCTCAGATAAAGAAGTTGTAAGAGTTTAGTTTGGTCGAATTTTAAAAAAGTTATTCTGTTTTATAAAGCGTGCCAATACTTATGTCCTTAACTGTATATGGAAATACATAACGTTTAGGGAATGTAACATATATTTGATCGTTGAAAAAATCTCTCTTGTCTCAGCGGTTCTTCGATAGGGAGAAAGGAAATCAAACTTTCTCGCGGGAACACGACATACAATCAAAATATTATACATACCTGCTTCCGACCGCAACGCACGAGTAACACAATCTCTCTTATATTAACTTGTACGCTTTGTCCAACACGGACACCTTATAGATGTATATTTTATTTTCCGTACTATTTCAGGTTTAGTTGGACGCATCACAAAATCGTTGAATAGTAATATTTCGAATACTAGTATTTCGTAGCGTAGGGTTAGCTTCAAAAGTGTAAAGCATTTTCTACACGAGTCGTGTTGCATCAGGATCTTTTGTTATGCGATACTATTGCGAGCTACATAGGCTAGTATTCCATCCAGTTTTTGCACGAAGATGAGTAGGCGTTGAAAGAGAAGAATATAAAGCATCGTGAATTGCACGCGCGCATAAGTTTGAAAACGTAGAATGTCCTGGGCATAGATCTTCTCAAATGACTGTAATTTTATTTCCCGTGAATTTAAGCAAATCAAGAAGATTTATTTTCTAGAAAGTTAACTCCGGATAATTTGATTCGTGTATCTGCTTTTTTTATAGGAATGACATCGTAAAACGTGCATGTCTGTCTAGATCTCATGGTCTCATCATAGAAAACGCTTTAAAATTAGAGATAAAAGTAGAAGATCGTGACATCGATGCTTGTTTATCTTTCTGCTGTTAACTCTGTTGCGTAATATTGTACTTTGGTAAGTTACTAATTAACTGAATGATAAAATTTTGAATATAAATTGTTTGACACATTATTCCGTTTTTGATATTTTAATACCTAGTATTATACCAAACATTTTATATTTTTTGCGATATTAACATAACACATAAGTACCTGTAATTATCTACCAGTAATATAATATTCATTGCTACGAAGTCTTTGATTTCTTTGAATCATATCGGTCTCTATCTTGCATATATTTAACAGTAACGTGTTTATCGTGTAATATGAAAAACTATTGGCCATATACACGTAACAAATTATGGAAGTTGACTTCGGAAACATGAGAAGATGTAATGCAAGGGTACAATGGCATTGTGCGCTTCATTCTCTTGGCTTTGCCTGTTATATAACAGTAAGTAATTTAACAGTAGCCACGCTAGTGCTTCGATGAAAATGTGAGAATCTTACTAGACTTTTCTAATTAGTGTTAGAATTTTCGAATTGAACATGCACACACTTATCATTGTTCACATTTACTTGCATCACATTTTTATTATTAGGCGATAACAGACCATGCTGGGTTCGTTTCTTCTACTTTTTCCTTTTGCAAAAGTATTGTAGTTTGTCGGATTTTGATCGTGTCTTTAACAGTGCATTGCACTTTGTGCTCGAACTGCAATGTTACCATGTTTCGACCAAACTTTGTGATATTCGTTAACAATATATTATTAATTTCATATACATATTTGCATGTAAATTAAGTGCATTTTGGCGGTGATATTTAATGGAAGTGCGCAATACATTTGTAATTATAATTAAAAACTTATGTTTACATTGATACGATAATTAATGTTTGCGATGTTATCTTTGGTGAAAGGAAGAAAGAAGTGTTTCAGCTTTAAGAAAAGTGTAACGCTCTACAGATAAAATTCATAAAGAGGTCGTATGAGCAATTCGGCTTGTTATTTCGATTATATCGATTTTCATCGAATGCAGATCAGGATGCATTATTTTATCACGACGATGAAACAGCTAAGTATCTGTGACTAGAGGATATTTGAAATAGTACAAAATTTTATTTAAAAATCGTAGTAAAAGTATCCGTGAACGTTCCAAAAAAAAGTGAACGTTTTACTATCGATTAACAACTAAAAACTGGAACTAGTTAAACCGGAATTCCGGTGGGTTTTTAAGTTAATAAAATCAGAGAGAGTTCCATTCTGAAAAATGATCACTTCCAGCATGTTTAATGGATGCTGTGTATCACCTTCAACAAATGGACAAGCTTTCAGGTAGGAATCAAGGGTTTTTTTTAGCATCGTTTAGCTTTTACTAAGAACATCGATTCATCAACCCACGCGCATACTCTACATAGATTAACCATCGATCGGACGTCAATTAAAATTACCAGATTGCGCGTTCTTTCTGCAAACTAATTTGTACTTAATCATTTCACGTCTGTAATTTATTTAATTTCAAGGAAATCGGAACGAGTGATTTTAATGGATATTCGATGCGATTATAATTCCTGCAACGGCCAAACAACGCTACCTTGTTTTCTTTAGTTCAAATAGTTATGTTTATCAACATTCCAATTCCTTTGCCGTATCTCTTTCGAAATTACAAGAAAAGCATCTAATTTGTTGCACCTAATTGTATATATTTAATGAATTTAAAGTGTTACATTTAATTTCCTAGATAATATAACTATTTTGTTATAGATACTTCTTTTTGTTAGTCAAATGACATAAAAGTAAAGAAAAACAACGAAAATAGACTGATGTTCTTTCTGTGTGGTCTTCATAGGAAAATGAAAAATGGGACTGGTCGTGTTGTACGCCTGTGATCTTCAAGTACCCTAAACTTGTTCGAAAGAAAGTTCCATTCGTTGCACGCTTTTACCTATCGGTCTGCAATAAAGTAAAAGGCTCGTAAATAACAATAAGTCGTTGTAAATTATCAACCGAGACGATAACCAGTAATACAGCCAAGTAAATCCCGAATCGCATATCATTTTGCTTTTAAACTCCATAGTACCTATCATAAACCTATTTGTCATAAATTCAACAAGAGGTACCATAGAATCGAATTTGATGATTCATAGCTATTTGTTCATGATACGAAATTACGTTGTGCAAGTCTTACGATAAAGTTATGTTCTGATTTACAGCGAGAAATCGACCTTTTATCTTCCGTTTTTTTTTTTTTCTAACAAATTTAGGATAAACGTTAACGCGTTCATTTCCACATCGAAAGGGCATACAAATTTTCGAATTATATAAAACTTTTACTCCGCTGACTCGAATATTCACACGATAGATTAACACGACAAAAGCCTGCTATCATTTTACATGCTTACGCGTGTAAGTAATTAAAACAGTGGACGAGATCAAAGCTATTTTCTGTATCCTATGTTTCCTATGTATGATTCGTGTTAAAAATTAATATTAGCATTTATTAGAACGGTATTAAACTATATCTATGTATGTATCTAATATATCTATATCTATGTAATTTGGATTCGCAATTGTTTTATTTAGATTCTTTCATAGCAGACTTGATGCATTCGGGCATTAGACTGGCATAGATTAGAACGTGATAATGTAAGATAACTGTTCCGAAGCTTGAAAGTCAAGAGAATAGAAAAGCAAGGAATAACGTACAGGTGGTCCATACAACTGTTGCAAGTTACAAGTTCGTTTCTCACAAGACTGTATTACAATGATCATGAAAATATTTTTGAAAAGGTTATTTTGCGAATTATTATTTACTTTTTGTCGCCGTGTCCTCTTTCGTAGCGAATAAAAAGAAAGTTACATTAGACAAGAGTTAATTTCGTCGACTATAATATTAGTAAAATTAAAAGAAAAGAACAGATCAAACATAATCTGTTAAATGATTAATTCGTAAAATATTGAGAAGTCAATTCTATTTTTAACCTGTATTATAAATTATAATCAAAATCGACCGTATCTGGAGTTCGAAGTTTCAAAAAGATTTCTCCGTTTCAATTTTGCTGACAGGCGAGGTTCTTTATCGGTGAAGGCATTCGGAAAAACACGACCGTTCCAGTTTGAAAGAACAAACAACGTTTCGAATGTGAACAAATACGGGTTGCAGAAGACACGTCTTTACTTTCCCGTGATTAACGTTCGGCAACAAGAAAAGGCGCATCGCGATACTGCACGTAGAATTTATCATACGGGTTTATCTACCGCAATTGCATTTCATTTTCCATCACAATTTCAACGCATTCGTGGGAGGCATCGCATCGATCGATCGATCGAATTCGCGAAACAAGCGATATACATCGCATCCTCCGGCTTTCTATCTTATCTCTTATCTCTTATCCTTGTACGTCTAATTAAAATATTTTGAAGATTTAATCACAAACATCACGTTTTAAGATTCTATATGATTTCAAGTTCTGAAGAAATCTAATCTGACTCTAATCTGTGGGTCAAAGATGTTTAAACGCAGTAGGGTTATCAAATGTTCAGCTATTTTAGCGAATTTTGAAGCTGGTTGCCCAATATTTCTTTTTTCGCCTTATTAAAAATTTCTTTATATGGAAACGTGATGGCTATGCTGCAGGTTATTTAGTTATTGGTAGAAGAGAATCGCAATGAAAGGTTGGGAAACACTGATATAAACAGTACGAAAAAGTGTTGGTAACGTTTCACTTTCCCGCGGGCTATGTTAGTATTTTTATCTACATGCAGAGGAAATAACATTCCGCAATGATGTCTCTTGTTATTCGCTACTCTCTATTTCACCGTTGGCGACGTAGGTTTCCGGCGGATATACAAGGCCATTGTTTTTGTCGGATCACTGTCCAAACGTGTCCCGAAGAAATAAACTACACCCGTCGCTCAATTTGCGTGGAGTATCCGTTCCACGTGGATTCGTTTTACGCGAATGAGATTCGCGTAAATAAAGTCTGTCGGTACAAAATAAAAAAAATATGTACACATATGATGACTAGCACAAAGTAATGTACTTTTATCCTTATCTCATATCAGCATTGACGCTGACTAACCGCGTAAATACCATGTAATAAATACCATGTAAAAAATACCATGTAAATTGAAGGACCAGTGTATTTAAGTTTAGGTATATACCTACATACATATTATGTATTTTATTTCACATATAAGGTACTGCATCGTTCTTTTCGAATTCATTATACGAATTTATTTCAAATTATCTTTTGATATTTACTGCCCAAATGAATGAGGTGTACGTCGTGAAAGGTGCCAAAAGAATACTCGACGTTTATTAATGTTACTAGCGTGTGTTGCCCAAGTCTAATTCGGACTGTTGTCTCGCACTCTCTGTCACGAGCTTTCTTCGTTTCCCTTTTTTATAGGGTGCCGAGATCCTCAGAAAATGTTTTCTTCGGGTGTAGGGAAACAGCTTTCTTTTTCTTGCCGATGACCCTTGTGCTCTTCCTAAAGTCTCAAGGTTTATTCTTTTATGACGTCCTGGCCATGGACGTCGTTTCGCTGGCCATGTGGTGCGTTTCAACCCTGGAACTTTCTTTACGGCCTTGCGTCGCTACATGAATTTTAGAAATGTGTGTACATATTTGATTGCTACATAGTAAATATTTATTTTCATGCCGAGGAAGTAGGATTAGAAGAAGAAAATGTTTTTGTTCGTACAGGTTATAACTTATAGGATCTCATAGAAGAAACTTGTAGAAATTCATTGAATTCATTGAAAATTCGTTGAGAATTCATTGAAAAGTGTGTGTATTTACATTCGATTCTATCGATTCGAAAGTAAAGAACTTTCAAAGTAAATAATGTAGCGAAATTGAGAATTCTAACTAATTCGTAGTTATCGCAATGAAAATATTACATACAGCTATAATTAATTACTTTTTTCAGTAAATTATACAGGTTCGCACTTCACGTTAAGTTATAAGAAATATAGCGAATAAATATATACATGTTCTTAAAGGCTTTATCATATAAAAGAAACGTTCAGAAATGAATAACCGCTCCCTCTATCAATTAATTATCGATGTTACATAACTTTGTCTTTGCCAAAATAAGATGAAAGAGGAAGTTACTCAAACGTTAAATTCAAAGTTTCAAATAAAAATAACAGTTACAAGTTCTCGAAAGTACTAAAAGTCTGTCTAACTGAAATTTATTCGTTTTTATTAATTTTCTGTTTCGTAACTATAGAAGTTGCCGATTTAGAAATGACCCGATTAACGGCTCACATCATTTTAACATCCTAATAATTTAACATCTTACATCGTAATTTCGTTTATAAGAGGTCAAATCGATAGAAAAAGATAAATTTTTTCTTGGCAAAATTTCCCGATGATTCGTAAAATCGTAGTGTCCCGCGTACCGTTAAACCTATGCTAACCGGGACGAATTCGATCGGGCATCACTCGTCCCTGAAGCTGTCTTGCAAAGCTCAACAACGAGCGATCATATGCTCGGTAACGGTACAAAGTGCAACGCGCATGGTGCATTTACGATAACAGAGTGCGGCCGCGAAGTAGTGCCTTCATAGATGCCTATCCAAGTAGAGATAGAGCCGAGACTTTGTGACCTGGAACGGAACGACCGTCCCGTCTACCTATATGTACCTACATACTCTTTTCTATGTATACGTATAAGCATCTGTATTTCCGAAGCTATGTACGCATTCGAACTGTATGTAATACGGTACCGATCAGAATAGGGACCAAGTACAGTGTTTAGCAAAATCGCGCTTTTACCGAGAGGACGCTTATTATAATACCAGACACGAGTTTCTCGTTCAAATATTAGTACAGAGTAACTTTGCTCGAGGTTAACACAATTATTACCAATTTTCATACGAGCCACTTAGAAGTGGCTAGCTTCATTTTTTACAAATCGCTGAATTTTACTTCCAGGACTTTTCTACCAGTTCGTAATTTTACAATTTTATGCGAAATAGGCCAATCGGCTGACTTAAAATCTACAAAATTTTCTCGGTCACCGTCGTTCGCCTCATTATCAAACTTGTTCTTACGCAGGAGAATTTATTAACGTTGATAACTCGTAGCTTCTGACTTGTAAAATTCCACTAACGATAGCAGCTAAATTATGTAAGAGCTGTAACGATATTAGTGAAGCGACAAGTGACTAGCTCTGGGTTAAAGACTGTCGTGCGCAGAGCTTTTGCGATTTTATTCGTCGAATTTATATTGTCTTTTCTTCGGTTACGCGTATTCGACGATAAAGTTTCCGTTAGTTTCCCACACTTGAAAAATGCACGGCTGCAAGAGCGTTAATATGAAACGACCTTAGGATGTCGAGGAATACTCGGCCGGATGCAATGCAAGCGTAGTATGTATCCAGTGCACAGTAGATGATATTACCAGAAGAAGAAAAATTGTTCAAGGAAGGCGTCCATGGTGAACGTCCACCGTCTCGGTTACTCAAATGTAATTAGAGTTGTACAAATTTAAATGCTACCGTAACATCCTGACGTATTCTACACGTTATGATTGCTTGCCTGTCTCTCGCTACTTGCTTGACATACCTAATCACGATCACGATTAACGTTCGCTTCTTCTTAGTTTCTTTACGCATGAAAATATATATTACGTAACTTACATAGAACATTTTTTGTCGTACCTAGCTACGCAGGACAAAGACTTCCGTGTTTGAAACCCACTTCATACGCGTGCCGACGTATAATGAGTCTGGTATGCGTTTAGGGTGGAGCGACTGGGATATAGCGTACAACGCGAGCGCATGGCGTTTCGATTTTTATCAGTCACTCGCGTGAACCTGTCACATCAACTATTTACCAGTACTAGTATTATGACATCATAGTTAGACACATAGTTTGTAAACCACGCGAAAAGCAATGCCCTTATATAGTCAATGTTCGTACGTAATGGCGCTTAAGCCGAGGCCCATAGTTTTATGAGTTTAAAAACATCGATCTTTTTTATTGGCTATATTGAAATATAATGAACGAAAATAATATATAGAAAACAATAGAAACGTAACCTTTTTGAAATACGGTGTTTGGAGATGGTCGACATAAACCAGGCGTGTCGTCTAATTTATTAAACAATTTTTCTATCGAATTTTGATACGCTAATAATATAATATCGAGACAAGACCTAATATAACATCGAAAAATTATTCTATTTCCTGATATTGTGTTTCAGTCTTTAATGAGAACACGCTGTTGCAAGTGATCGCTTGGACCGTACTAGTTAAACTATACTACTCGTTGTCCATATATTTGCGTATATCCTTGCGCACGCCTGCGTACGTGGCGATGTGAATCGTTAAATATTTGTCGTAAAATTCCCGGAAGAGTGGCACAAGTTGTAAATTACCCGTCGATGCACATCCTTACTTCCTTCTTTTTACAAGATATAAACGCAAAGCACGCGTCTGAAAATACGCACCCCATTCACTACCTGTCGCTCGAAAGTATCTTTTAGCGTGCTTATCCCATTCTTTCATTCTACGTGCTACTATAGGAATGCAAATTCCTCCCGTAAGCTTCTTTATATCGTACCATGGAATCGTACGCCAAATTTAACTTCCTTGCCTGCAAGAGTTTTAAACTAGCCAGTGTTTGAATATTCAGCATTAAATAATAAAACATACGGGCATTGAACCTTTGTAAATATGTTTGTAGAACAACGACGAATACATAAATTGCTAACAGTCTGGCAGATCTTCCGACAGTTTCGACTTTGTTGTATTTTAAAAGCAAGTGAAACATTTTTGTCTTGATACAGATAGTTGTGTCATTTCTCTCTGACGAATTTAAATACATACAGACTTTGTCCTTCAGTGGAAATACGGTAAAGTACCTAGAGTAGGTGATTATAGATAGACATAACTGCATAGCTTACATTTACCTTCCGGTGTATATTCGTTTCGCACACATCTCTACTTCCTGCGTGTGTATCGGTTAAGTATGTAAGCACGTATCTTTTAACAGGAAAGTAGTACTAGTGTAACATCCGCGGCAATGTGTAACTCTCATTCGTACTTTGACAAGCCAGTGTATGCTTCGAGTCTCTCACGCCTGCTGCGCCCTTCTTTAGAACACCTTCACGCGTCTATTACCATTTCTCTTGGGAACGCAATTCGAGAACCTCGTGAGTTTCGAATAGTTCGTACAACTTTATTGCGTTTATTATTCGTATCGCCTGTTTAACCCAGAGTTTCCTATTTGATTGTTAACGATTCAAATGATTGGATATTAACAAATAAAATATATTTATTTGTATATATTATTATGTAAGACGGACGAAGACATAGAGTTCTATGTAGATAGATATTTCGTGTCTTCACAATGGGTACCACGAAGCGGGAGCACAACTCGGTCGAACGAATCGAGCGTCCTCGATTTCAGTTTCCCGTAGATGCTTTAACGATGATCATTATCGTGAGAATAAAACTGTATTACGAGACAATTGATATGGTCAAGGAAATTCTAGCTTTTTACATTTCGTTCCGAATCGCCCTCTGAAATCCACATGTTTGCAATTGCGTTTTGATTGATTTAGAACGTCTCATACCTTCGGTATCTTTGTATAATCTTACAATAATGCAAGTTCAAATTAAACATAGCGCTTGACATCTTTCGTTTCACTATTTCGAATTTATTCCATACTCTCGACGTATATCGACGACTGATTTGATATTCTCGTTTCATCATCGAATAAAGAAGAGAAAGAAAATCAATGGACGCTGTTAGCGAAATATTCAACCATTACTGCTTCATTGAAAATGGAAAATGTACACAAAAAGCAATCACTCTTGAATTTAAAGAGAGAGACAAATTAATACGGAACTATGATGCCTACGTAATTGGATGAGAGTTTAATGAGATTAGAAACGTGGGACTCGATTCGGTAAAGAAAATATAGGTAATCCGTGCGATGCGTGTGTTCAACTAGCATTTCTATAGTATCTCTGGTCACGACAACGCACAGGTTAATAAAAATTAGTCGTGTTTTCGTTGGAAACATAATGTCCACGGGGACAATATAATATATTATAAGTATTACTACCATACAAGACGATTGTAACATACAGACATCCAAGTCGAAATGTTACAAGTAGGTATTTAGGAATCGATTCTACGTGACACTGCAAACGAAAACGAAGTTACGTGAAGCGTTTCTCAACTATCATCGTTACACATGACCTAAATGCACTGTTTAACGCTCGTTTAGCACATTCATTGTTGGTAATTATCGCGACACGCAAGTGGAAACTAGTTAACCGGTGAAGAAAAAAAATTTGTCGAGTACCCTATTGCCTTAAAAGCGTTTGCCATAGATACTACAAAATACTTTCGAGGATTAGAACTCTTTAGAATATCGAGTCGGTAATACCAATTTGTAGGAGCACTGTACGTTTGAGCGGATAGATTCGAGCGATGAGAGTTCATTTAATTGGGCATGAACTTAAAGCTTTCTTCAAACTTTTTTCCGATTGAAGTAATTATACGTTACTGTTCGATCAATCGATACCTTGTCAACAAATTTACTAAATAAATAAGTCCATACTATTTCCATAACTCGGTGAAACTATTTAGAATATGTTTCTCGTGCATTCAGTTTCGATCCGTAACGCGATGCATGTCTATCAATTGGAACTGCAAGTTTCGATTTGGAAAGTAACGGTCCATGGGTCAGATGATCGACCTTGCCGATGCATAATTTCGATTTGCTTCACGTTCGTTGCAGACCCTGATTTTCCCCAGAATCGATGGTCAATTATTCGCGACTCCGTTTAGTTCGTGGTTTCAAGTGAAACGAAATCAATCTATTCGGAACGATCGTTCCGCTCGTATCTGGATTTTTTCATACGCAATCGTCTCGTTGCCTTTACCAGTTTCCTAGTCTCGTTTCCGATATGTAGGATCGACGAATTGATTGTCGTTCACGAGTGAACAGTCTGCAAAAATGCGCTTGACACACTGCCTCGGATTCGTACGCGCGTGTTCGCTTTTGAATTCACCGTCCTTTCGGACATTCAACCTGTTAACAAATATCCGATTACTGGCTGTAAAATAATATCATTCGTATTACGGAATTGTAATATTACATTGGAAATTTACTTGCATGTATAGCGCTACCAAGGTTCAGCTTAATATAAAACCAAACTTTGGCTGGAAACTTTTAACAACCGCTATAAACGCATATGTATAAATATCGTTTTACGTAATGTAAGGTGGACGATGTTGTTGTTTCCTCCAGTTGTATTTATTAATTAAAATGTTCATGGTTTTGTGAAAGTAACTGTGTTAGAAGTTGAACCGTACGCCGGCATGTAGAAAATGCGTTTGGCATACTGACTCGGTTTTACGCGCCATCGCACCTACGATCAACTGCCAGGAAATATCCTTCGAGTTTCCTTCCGACACTGTCCACCGTAATAAGCGTAAATTTACTTGCTCTCGAAGCGATAAGATTTACACAATAGGTCGTTAATGCAGAATAAACAATGGACATACTCGATTAGCATCTTCGAAAACTTTCGGATACTATCGAGCAAACGAGCGCCACAACATTCTTCGAGTAGAACCGATTCTTTCTTGAATGCCAGAATTGAAGGACTCTCCTACAAATATCTTTATTCGTCGTATAACGTATAACAAATGTTTTATTTATTTATTTATTTATTTACATTTTACATTTGTCCAGTAGAACATTTGGTAAAATATTATAGCTTAGTGGTATAATAATATAACATGTGGATGGCTACTCCCAGTGGGATACCATCTTCGAGTTTGATTGATTTACTATAACAAATGCGTGGAGTTAATTATTGAAGTTTTTGAAGTTATCTTTTATATGGAACAAATTAATGTTACGTGCATTCTGTATACTTATTTACATTTTTCATTTAATAGTAAATTTGTTAACGTACTTATTCGACATAACACGGTGGAACGTATTACGTAATTTACTTGTAAATGAACGACGATTATCATTAAGGATCGGTAAAAATCTTTTCAAAAAACAATCACATCGAGTGTTATCTTTGAGAAGTTTGATAAATTCCCACGGTCGGCGGAATAACAAGCACTCGCAATAAATCTTTCGCGAACGAATATATGTCGAAATCGGCCAAACGAAAGCCTTTCTCCTTTCCTGATGTTCGGAGCTAATCGTTTCATCGCGTGCGATATAATGTGAAATTTTTCTTTAACACGATGCATCGTAATAACGCGTTGGAATCTGCGTGTTACGTTTGGAAATTGAACTGGAAATTCATGCAACAATATAGCGCCATGAACTGTTTCCTTTGGATAATTAGAAAAACCTGTTAGAACATTCTTTAAAATATTTTTAATAATTACGATTAGAATATATGCCAATAAACATAATATTTGAATAATTTTCACGAATTGAATAATTACAGTTTGGTCATTCATTGACATTTCGTATAGTATTGACATAAATCTCTACAGCTTTTGACTGAATGTCATCAACGTTTAAAAATTAATGAAGAAAAAGTGGATTATGTCAAAATGTAGCGTCGATATCGGATTATACGTTTCGCAACGATTTTACATAACATGTAAAAGACCTTTCACCTTAAGTGAAGTAAAAAGTTACAACTATCAGTTATGTGAAATGTTTGCGCGTGTGTCGCACATTAATTAGTTTCTCAATCTATATCGACAGATACAAGTGACACTATTCTTGAAAATACACATCACAGTTCGCATATGTACATACCATGTGCATTTTGTTAGTTTTCCGAATTTTCAATAAGTGCGTAAATATTCGCAGTCCGGTAATAACAATTCTCACCTTAACGCGTAGAGCCATTCAAAACTTCTACCGTATCCTTCCCCAGCCTAGTTGCTTTAAAAACTGGAACAGAGTATACGCCATGTCATATAGTGTAAATATGCGTGTGAAGGATGTAACAATTCCTACGCTTGTAACCATTCCAACCGTGGTAACTGATTTATTCATAATTCTCGTTTAGAATGAAACCCATAGTTCTCACAGGATGGCAGAGTCTCTGTTAATTATACCAGTTATATTAGTTCTCTTTTTATTGTACGTATATCGTAATACTCGTAGAGAGGAGAACTTCCGGAAGAGCGTTGATTCCCAAAGAGACGACAGGATAAAAAGCGAGCGATCAACTGGCAAAAAGACGAAGCAAAAAGTACGACTGTTCCGACTAGCCGTTTCTCGCGTTTATCGCGTTCTCTTTAGTACAAGGCAACTTTTCCCTAATTAGAATACGAGGAAAGTTGGAATGATCTGCTTCAGCTTGTCGGGACCTTTCTTGACTAGAATGCGGGAAAGTTAAGGTCGTGCTTCTCTTCTGCTTTTAATAACGTCGAATATTAATCGTAACAGGTACTGTACTATATACTATCTAATCCGATTTCTGTAATTGAGAGATCAGCATACAGTTATTTTTCTCTGCAAAAATGCCTTTGATACTTCAAGGCAACTAGGCGTGTAATCCGCTCTAATTGAAAGACGCGTCCATTCACCCACGACACGTGTATTCTCCGAGGTTATTCAGTGTCATTCAACACAATTCGAAATTCGTTCTCGTTCATTTCCTTGTTTTTACAAATGTTACAAATTTTTAATTTTTTATACTTTTTACTCATCAGTCTCGAGTGTCAATGGTTGACCGCGATGAAATTTTTAGAGATGGTAGTTTACGAAAAAGATATTTGACCCACATCTTTTCTACCAGCAATCATTCGCGTCTAGAAATGGTGAATGTTCCAATAAGGTGAATCGTTTTCTTTGACGTGCTTTTAATCGCGTAGTTTCCTATGAAAATAAGCTATCCGAAACCGGTATTATTAACGAAACAAATCGACAATGAAAAGACCGGGTAAGTGATAGTCGTTGCGACTGCTATGACTTTCGAAAATTACACCCGACTCAGGTCATCGTTGAAAGGATCAATGGCAATCGCTTGAGATCGATTAACATAAATTTCTCTCTCGACACTCGACAGGAAGTAAATTACTGTTGCTCTCTAATGGATTTATTTCTTCATCTCTTATATTCCCAATACCTTTGTTTATGGATTGTTTCGTGAATACCTTTGTTCATTTTGGTTTCTCTATTCCGAACATGTTGTGTCTACGTAGAAATTCAACGTTATACGTCGATCGCAGCCGAAGAATTTTCGTGGTCGACTATTCATTCTTCTTGTCTGAAATCCAAGTAGCAGAGAAGGGCTGGAAAGTGCTGCGGTTAAAAAGCAACCGATAAATAAACTCTCGCCGATTGAGTTTCCTCTGTTTGCAATGATCACCGAGAGTTCTCCGGCTCTCTTGTAACTTCCGTTTTCTTCAATGATATTGTCTCTATACTGCGGTATTCGTTTTAAAATTAGCACATTTTTCTAATAACAACATTTATCTTATACAAAATTTTTTTCGAAAATCGGAGAAAACAGAAGTTTTCAGTTTTCGCAAAGTCTTTGTCCGATTGAAGACATTCAGTCGTTATTTCGTAACAGGCCGTGCACGACATAACGTTACTTAAAGGGTCAAAAACACAGGGAGTTCCAAATATTTCAACCTGTTTCGGAAAATATGAAAAAATCTGGATGGGATATTTTAACCAAAGAAAGTAGATCAATGATTATAATGTGACACTGTAACAAAGTCTGGGCGAACACTGCCAAAGATTAAGTATTCCGCCGTTTCCAAAAGTCGAGTGGGTGTATCGTCCAGATACTTCGGAACAATCTTCTATCAAATAACGCTAGTGATGCAATAAATTGCTGTGACGGAAGTGAACGCGGCACTCTCTTGACTTCTGAACAAGAGCCGTGAGTCATGCAGCTTTCTGTGTGGGTAGCGTTGCTAACCGACTACTTGTATATTTAACAAAATGAAAAAATAGGTAAATAAAAATAAAGGGAAAAAGAATCAAATTCTTAAGTCCTATTACCTGTCGTATTTAAGACGATCCTATCGCAATCGGCGATGGATAGCGGCGAAAGCGGAAGAACTTTTGAAATGTAAATGGTTACACTTGATTTTTCTGTCATATTCAAAGAACTTACGCAACAATAGTTGAGTGATAGTTCGATAAAACAAAGGAGGTTGACGCTTCTCACGTAGAAAATAGTTTAATTATTTTTGATAACGGCGGTCTCTGTTTATTTTCAAATATGCTAGTTTCGTTGATCTTAATTTTTTCCTTTGATCGATAAGGTTGGATGTAGCACAGATAAGTTCTTAGACATCAGTAGCATTATCGGTACAATTTCAAAGTGAATTTCTCCGTGCTTTATCACTTTATTACATTTTCAAAGTTACTGTATATATTTACACCATATATTTCTCTTTTAAAGAACAGTAAAATGTTTCTCACAACGTGCAAGAATCAAAAGCAAGAATATAGAGAATAATGTTCGCATTTCACTGACCAGATATTTACTGGAAGAAAAATCACGTCACACGTCTGAGTTGTCGTTTCTGTCATGAAAGTGTTATTGAAATCTTTACTGTCAGATAAATACATACAATTGATCGCACTTGACTCTGCTATTCCCCTATACTAAGTAAGTAAATTAACTTGCATTCTTTTCATCGCTACGAGCGATGGTTTTCATCGTAAGAATTTATTAGGAAGCGTAGTCTCTAGTAAAGTAGGCAAAGCAAATGTGAATGTCTTGACCTGTCTGCGCGAGAGAAGACAAAAGGCAATAACGCAGATTAAAACCAGGCCGAACGAACATAGAAAGGCCCAGTTATTATCGACTCTGATAATAATGTTTACCCTAAAATGTGTAGGTGTTGAGCAAATTGATCGTGCATCAAACATAACGTATACGTTATCGATATGTTTTCAACTACCGTTTACAAGTGTAACAGACAAAACGGCACGTTTAAACGCGTATCTAATTATCACGTCAACCCTTTCCGTACATCATCGTTTATACTTTCACTCTGTACAATTGTTATAGCAGATAGCCACTTGCTTGTTTACGTCGATTTGCGACGAGATTGAAACTGTTTCCTTTTGAAGAAGGATTATTCAAACTGACCATTTCAATTTCATTCCGAATATAAATCCGCAATTATCCTAAGTACGTTCGAGATTATGAATCACGGATTAATTTATATGGATACCAAACTTTTAAGGAAATTACCATTATATCAATCGCCTACACGGTATAATGCATTATTCGTTGCGTCAAGTGGTAATTAAAAATCCATAAGAAATAGAGAGCAAGTAGATAGACGGAAGGGTAAGGTATAGTACAATGCAATACAAAGTTATTCATATTGAATAATATATCAACGACAGAGAAGTGATATATTGACGTTCGTTAAGTATTATCGTTCTTTACGTAACGAAATCAGGAAATGAATTTTATTATCTTCCTAAATTTCTACGGGAACGCTAGATATTTTCTATTGTTACATACGTTATATAAGCACTTATATTTGAAAAATTATTTTTATTTCTATGGTATTACTTAGCCAATTTAAATTGTCAACGTTGATTAACTTGTATTAAATAATAGTCCTTTAGCTTTAAAAATTAAGCTTTATGTTAAAAATATAAAACTAGGTGTTATGTTAAAAATATATTAAAAGAGTGAAAGCTTTGACTTTTATTACGACTACTTTTCGGATTATCTTAAAACTACACAGCTGCTCAAATTCCACGTTCGCGTTATTTTGATACTATCATATGTTGTAATAAAATCGATTACTTTTTATAGTAAGGAAACAAATGTTGCATTATTCACTGTGTTAGTTACAATCGGTCAAACTCTTTCTTCCGTATTGTACTTCCTTATGAGTATTGCGTAAGTTCAAAATGTATTGCTTCTTCAGTTAAATTCAATCATACCTTAATTTCTGTTTAATTTGCATTATCTAGCTTCGAAAACGTCTATAAGAAAGATAATTAGAGTTTTATACTATAGTAATTAAAACGAATGAAAGTTAAGAAAAACTTACATTTGTGCTTTGACGCTTCGTTGCATTTGCAATTTTCTATCTCGAATCGAACAGGCACGACCTACATCAAGCGTATAACTCGCGTTACACAGAATGTCCCGTGTAATTGGGCCAAACTATAGTTTTAAAGCGTTAGAACCTACACAAAAAAATATATTAGACAAAAAATGTTTAACGAATGAAATTTAAAAGATTTTATTTCATCCTTGATATTATTCAAATATTATTTCAAAATTCTCAAAAATGAGTGGTAGCTGAGGGTACAACGTTGAAGAAGATTCGCTTTCAGTTTCCATTTCAGTCATTACGATTACTTTCCTTTCAAATAGACGATTAATCTCCCAACCGAAATAATTTGTTCTTCACGAATGAACGATCACATCGCCAGAGGATTTAGGTGCGAACGTACTTGAACGAAACAATAAGGAACGACCACGAAGAACCACGAACAATGTATACTTTCCAGAGAGTAGCCTCGAGCTGAATCGTGATGTATCGAGACAAAAGGTGGACCATAACGCCGAAGTACTTTTCATTTTGTAATTAATACTTGGATCGTGAGACTTGATTCGTCTGGAGTCGAACGACACAGGGGAAAACAGGCAGCTCCTAAGACGTTAACGATGGTCTAATGTCTTTCACCACTTTTCTCTTAATGGTAACTCAGTAGACAGAAATTATGCAGCAATCAAATAAAAATCAAATAAAAATTAATTTTCTATATTCGATACAAGGATTTTAAGTAAATTTCGTCATAAACTGTATTAGTCTCACTGTGAAACTTTCAGTTTACATCTATCTGAGCGTCATTCCATTTAGTTTGTCAATTTGATTTGTAACGAAGAATCCGCGACAGGTGTACAGAGTTCTTAATACATATATAATTATAAAAGTTAGGAAATTATTTATGATAATAAATAATGGTACTGAATAAAAAAATAGGAAGTTTTTTTTCATTCAGAATTTGAAACACTGTAAAATTTTCTACATAGATTGATATATAATATAATAAAATCGAAGAAAGCTAGATAAGAAAGCTAGGTAAGAAAGCTAGGTAAGAAAGAACAGATAATAGTACAAGCACCGAATCAAAAATTCTAGAAAGTATTTGCATTCCGTACTCACAGAAGATTATATTGCTGTAGATAACGGTAAGTCGGGATCCTCTCTTCTAGCCCAGCATCTGTTAGACATACCCAATGCAACTGAAGGAAGCGTCGGCCATAGCATGACTAATTCTTTATTGTTACCTCTCGTTGATCTTTCTTAAATGTAGGCTAACTATTGCCGATATTCTCTTATCCTCGACTACGGTTTAGCACGTGTTGATAAAATTAGGGCTAGGATTGGCTCGCACTAAAACTTTGAGCTGCTGGAAGGAACTCTCTGCATTCTAAATCTTGTACCTTCCATTCTTGTATTTGCTTTCTATGTAAATAACAACTCACTGAGGATATCTGTATTTTAAATGTTCATAACGCGTGAACATTTGTAAAGATGTTCATGGATATTCGTCATCGGTACAAAGACCGGACGCACAATGTCATATTTTAGCAATTTAATAGCACAAAATAGAATTCTGATAATAATTTGCGTTTATAAGAATTTGTTTTTAAGTCAATCGTGGAATATTTATTTTGCTAGAAAATATAATAAACGTTGTAAGAGATAATCTACTGTGATGTATTAATGAGATCTGAAAAACAACCTTCTTTTTCGCTTTGACATTTTTGTCTGACTTTTCGTTCGCGTACGAGCTCGACAGTTATTCAGATCATTATTCAAAAAGTCACTTCCCAGACCTTGCACTTCTGTTTTATCGCTTACCTTTGATTTCCTAAGTCATTATTTATGCAATGTTTCTTTACATTACAGGGAACTCGTATGTTCAGCATATTTAGTTATTCGAAGCGAAGACTGAAAATTTTGCTAAAAAGTTCGTGCAAAGTCGCTAAGAAAACTAAACTCGGTATAAAAACATTAAAAACTGACATTCCAGAACATTGTTATAATTTTGTATTAATATAGAACACTGGAGCTGTTCGTTTATCTATTCTCTGTATTACAAAAATACTATGTAACATAAATTTTTCACCAAGAAAAAATCTATCCTATTGAAATAAACATGACCCACATGACATGTATATTAAAAAGATTCGCACGTATGTAAGCTACGTGCACGAATGCCGAATAACACGATAAATTCGTTTCGTATTCTACTCGCCAGTTCATACAACATACGTAAATTGTATGTAAACTATCGAAATTCTTCATCCTTGAACCTCTGTATGAACAAAACGGTACTTGCGGCATTTTTCTTTTGGTAATGCCAACTTTCGGTAATAAACTATTTCTACGGAAAACGCAACTTGTCAAAATTAACAAGTAGACGAACAGAAAGAATAACGAAACTGTGTGTATCCAGAAAAATTAAAAGTGTTTGAAGAAACATGTGAATTCGTGCTGAAAACACTTTTACCGCAATAGACATGTGCATCCGTTCTCCTCACTTAAAGAACTCAACTCATTCAATTAGCGTAACCACTAAAGCAAAAACTGTTTGGCATAATTATTTATATTTTCCTTTCTAAAACAATGCAAGTATTTTCCCGTATCGTATTGTTCTAGCGTTTTGGAATACAATATTCCTCGCTGATCTCCTTAAATGTCGATGAAAAACGCAGAGTGCCTAATATAGACTCGATGTTCGTCTTTGGATATTAACATTGAATGTTACTTGTGAAAGTAAAAAAAAAAAAGTACAGCGTGTAAAGAAGTAGATTTAACTAAATTTTGTAAATGTGCTGATCACTGAAAATCCACAGCATTTGGTAATAAATATTATAAACACATATCTATTAGAAATCTTCGCTTTCTGACGGTACTTACATTGTTTATCGTTCCAAGTGTTCAATTAATTTTTTTCACTCAAATTTTTTTCTCCGATGTCTAACGTCCAACGTAATTTCCACAGATTCATTTTCGATAGATGGGTCCAGCATTATTCCACCGCGTAGAATGTAATTTTCTTCGAAATTATCCATTGTCTTTAATTAAATTCGCATGAAACTTGACAAATAAAATATCCATTTCTAGTACGGAAGTTTCTTGAGACATCGAAGCCCTAAGGATGTGAAACTAGCCATTCAGTATTTATCGTCAGGACAGTAATTTTCACGTAACGCCGTTCGCTAGGTGCATGAACAAGCTTCTTCCTAAATTATCATCCACATTTGTGTGTCCACGTGTGTACGTACCTGCACGTACACATAAGAAACACGCTTTCGAAGGTGTAATTACATCGTCGTAAACCATTAGAAAATAGAATGTTTTTGCATTTGCTACATCCCTACATGGTTACATTGTCAGTAGATCGATCGCTCGAAGATACGAATTCCTATTATACCTATATAATTAGATACAGTTAAATACCTCTAATAGGATTTTTTTCATAATTCGTAATTAAAACGATACGCTGATAGACTTTAATAAATAGTTGCTCACGTTTGTGGTGAGTCAAGATCTCTTATCGAATTCGATTGTTGAAATGCTGAATTGATAATAATTATATTCTTGAATGCTTTGTCTCGTTGCTAGATCGCAGATATATTTATGTGCTTTCACGAATATGATTAAACAAATGAAAATATAACAATCATTTGTATCGTTACAGGTTTTTCTTAATCTTTTATTGTTTTTATATATATCATTAAGTTACGACAGTTGGTATTATTTAGTCATTTCTCACGCTCTTGCGTAATCTTCAAACGTGTAACGCGACATTCCTTTCCAATTCCATCAGCCGCCACGACAAACTAAATCATATAGAACATCTGTCATAGCGGTTCGATTCATTAATTCCGCAGTTCAATCCTGCTGCGTTCTTTGCGTCGATTTGCAGCGAATCGTGTTTTTCTCTCACTAAAAGAGTTTCCTAAGCACGAACAGCATATATATAAAAGAATTTATTATCGGTATGCTTTTCTTCTCAAATCATTTTCAGCACTGCAACAACACCTCAACCAGTCTTTTACTATGTCAATAAGGTTCGAGGATGTTAATGTTATTGCAGCAAGCTTAGGCGCGAAACGCTAATGCGCGGTTTTATGAAAGTACCAGAAGCGTAGTGTTGTAAAGCCGCGTTTTATCGATTCGAATTAATGCGCATAAATTTGCACATAGTTTGAAAGCGAGTTACAGCGTGTTCATGTTTCTCTTGACTTGTCCCCTTTCGGATTAATGATTTCCAATCGAGTGCAGATAGCGATGGAATAGATATTCCATAAAGTTTCAAACAGCTCGATATTCGAATATTCGGACCGAGTAACGATTTTTCAGTCGGAAATGATTCTCAAAACGTCCAGTAATTTGTAAAACTCGACTCTTTTATTAATCAACAATATTGCGTTAACTATTAACTCGTAACGATTAAACCTGTATAATAAAAACAGTCGAAGAACTCGTGGCCTGTGGCTTTTAAAATGTTATCGACAGTAACAGTTCAATTTTGCGAGAATTTATCGACGAATATCGATACGGTATCAATTCCAACGTCAACAAACAACTTTGTATTATACCAATCAAAGCAGTGATTGGTTGATTTTCAACGAAACAGCGTGTCAGAAACCAAATGAGGTATCCCGCGGATTATCTCGTTAGATACAGCGCGCTAATAAAGCCTGCAACTTATTACACGTATCTCTATCGGCGTTCGCTCGGCTTCCGGATATTAATTGACTGCAATTAAGATAAGTATCATTTTCGCCATTATGCTTACGACTCGAAGGATTGTCGCGTGTCCATCGAAACGACGAAACAGGCTCTTCTGCTTTCTGCTGACTTTCATTATTTGCTTTCGACCGAGCTTTCTTCGCACATATCGTATACGTGCATGTAAGTTGCTTACATATACCGCTTGTCACGAATTATTTAGGTTTTTGACGGGTTACATTAGATAAGATCGTGCATTATTACGCATTGTTTTTATAATTTCTGGCTCGTGAGAAGAAGAGATTTCTCGGAGAATAGGTACAACGCTCTCGCGCCTCGTTTATGAATGAAGCGTTAGATTACCTTCTTTTCCTTTTTCCTTCTTTGATTTCACGCCGAAGCTGATATCAAAGTAATCGAAATAATTTATTCCGTTAACCACGGAAGACCAGTTCGGACTGCTCGTTCTTGGACGTATCTAGTAATTTCACAGCTCGTACAGAGACGAGTAATTGAAATTCGAAACGTCTTATTTTTTGTTAATGATGCCAGAAGAGAAATTAGAATAAAATGCAAATAGAAATCTTCGTTCACCAGGATATTTGCCCCTTCGAATAAAAGAATTTTCTGTTATTGCTTTTTCTTGCCTTCTAAGCAAAGGTGAAGGTATCTTAGATGCTCGTGCTAGAAGAACCGAATACAGGAAGATAATGATGGTAATATATGTATATAGAATGTAGAAAGTGGAAGCAGATACTACATTTAATAAGTCGTTAAACCTGTTGAACCAACTTTTTGTAAGGGACAAGTTTGCAGATAATGATGAATGAAGGTACCGTATAATAATTATTATTTAAATTTCACAAAAATTATACGAGTCCGTATATATCGTGTTTTAAACGTATAACGTCGCATAATTACGATAATTACGTGAATACTATGATGGTTATATGAGAAATTAAATGCGATCATGTGTCTATTTGATCTTGCTTCGATTATTAGAGAAAAGGGTTAAAAATTACTGTCTTACAAAAATGACTACTCACGTTGAAAATTAAATACTAAATTTTTAATTCGACAGTTATATCTTACAAGGAATCGTATCTGTTTTACAGATTTATACGTCGAATGAATTTCACGATATCTGTTTTTACCAAACATTCTTCGCGAAAAATTTCGTCCGCGAAGGTCGTGTTGCCGTAAAAAGAATCGCAGAGCGAAAGAGACTGTTTCTCTCGAGTTTTGCTCAAACTGCACGCACCTGCGAACGTACGCGAAAATAAACAACGATATCCAGAACAACGGAGACCTGTGGAATTTACGGTGCGAGCATCTTCGAGAGAAATAGTCCTAGAATGTCGCGTGTGTGCTTTATGCCCTGTTCGGCACAATGATGGGAAAGAAAACCACGTATTTCAACGGGTCGCAGGAGCGGATGATTCGTTTAAGCCAATGGCAAATTTTTTACGCGTCGCTTTATTTGAACAATAAGTGAAAACGGAATAGTTTCGCGGCAACGCGCGATTAGTTTCGTGAAATACGACTGGAATACGTACTTTCGTTTAACCCTTCGATAAGCACCTGCAGGCAAGCTGCAAATACGCTTTTGTTACAGGATAAATCAAAGGTGGTAGCTGTGGGTGCTTATAGGAATAGAAGACTTAAATATTCTAACAGTGTGCAACGTTTTTTCGTATTATCGAAACAAAGGGGAATAAAGCGGAGCGTAACGAAGAACGCGGCGCGCTTAAATTTGAAAAGCGCGCGATAAAATAACAAGGATAGAAGAGGTATGGAAATCGTCGGAGATCGTTGATATACGATTTGACCTGTATCCGCCGACTATTTCCCACACTCGTGCCGGCCGCCCGCTAAACCCAAGTGTGAAATTACGTTTTACAGCAAGACATGCCACGTGCTTTGTTGTTGCTTTATAAAAGTCGACTCTACACGCGGCATGCTCGCGTACAGGGTGTGGTAGAGCGATAATGATCCAGTCAGCTGACGTACATACTCTACTTAATATCGGTAATATTTTCAAAGCGGTTTCACGCGCCACGCAGTATTCCTCTGTGCTCTGGAAAGGTCGCCGCTCTGTACACGTATAGGTGCACCTGTGCGGTTGCTACGCCTTCTACGAGGCTCTCGGGTCCACGCCAACAATAGCCTCCTTTCTTTTATTTCGGCCGATGAAGAGATTAATAATGTTTCGCGAGGCATTCCCAGGAGAAAGTATTCGGCAGGAGAATCGATTCAGCGGCGGGCTCGAGGTCACCAGGGGTTATTTAAATCGAAATACCACGAGCAAGTGGTTTCCACGACTGCCGGGCAAGAGATTTCGCGTCTTGCGATCAAACGAGATGCGACTCGACGGTCTTCCCGCGATTCATTGTGTAACGCGCCACGTGTTCGATGGTTAATTTTACGCTTTTCCGCCTACAAAAAGTATATTTATTTATCCGCGAGCTTCGTACGGCTAAGGAGCTGCTCTTCTACCGATTCGTTTGCGATCTTCGAATCGTGCTGTACACTCTGATTAAAACGAGAATGCCGTTGATTATCCGACATTTGATACTTCGCTTGTTTTCTTAATCAAATATTTATACGAATTGGTCACGTAAGAATACCTCGGAAAAGATTCAAAGTTCACCGAAAAACAAAAATCTCGACACAACTGGAATTTCCAGTGCGGAGAATTTGCCACTAATTACCGCGCTACCTCGTAACGTAAAAGATATGTTTACATAATTTCGATATTCAATTTTATTTATTCACGCGTTCTCGAAACTGCCCGAATTGCCGAAAATTTCAATTGCGTACTTACGTAGCGTGTTACCGCTGACGATCAGAGTCGAGATGGAGACCTGGCCGACAAACACGTCAGTTATAAACGAAATATCTATGTGCCCAAATAACAATGCCGTGATGGACGTTGATCGTTTGAAATAAAGGTAGCATAAGTGGGACAGTTTGCACGTGTATCAAGAGGTGTATACCCGGTAGAGAAACAGATACGCGTTCACGGAATGGGAAGAAGGGAAAGGAAAAAGAGGTGGCCACGCGGAGTGAGAGTACCCGAGGGAGGCAGTACCCGAGGAAAGATGCTCGCCATCGCCAGAAGGGAATTGCACCAGGTGAAAAAGAACAAGAGAGAGGGAGAAGGGAAGGAAAGAGTTGGCGAGAGGACTGAGTAGAGAGGGGATAGGGGAATAAAGGTGAAGAGAGGGAGGCAAGTTAGCAGTGGATGGGCACTCGACGTTTAGGCTGCACACGTTCCTCGGCTACCTAGCAATTCACAGAAGACCGGCTACCTTCGTTGGAACCGGTTGTGGTCGATAACCCGACTCCTCCGCGTGGAACGTTCGTTCGCGAATCGTATCATCTGGATGGACCAAGTGAAAATCTTGTTCGTTTAGTGCGTGTTGAAGAACAGTTCGTAAGATACGTTGAAAGTGACGTTGAGGAACGTTTAGCGAGTTACTAGTGTTAGGAGAAAAAGTGGAAGTTCGGGTCATCTTTCAGGATTCTGGAGCTTGGAAAGATGAGCAGACATAACGTAGTCTGCGATCCGCAGGCGCCGCTAAATTCCTTCGATTGTTGGGATTACTCCGTCGAGCTGTCGTATCTTGAAAATCCGCAAGGTATACCAAAATGGAAAATCATTTTCGTGATGTCAAAGTTCTTGGAACAGTGGCCTCGTGTTGGAGCGTTTGCGCGGCGAATTGATTCTGAATGAGTTTAGGGAAACGAATTTGCGGAAGTGCGGGAATAACGGAAAACTACGTTTTTCTATCTAATGTCAGAACTTTCGAGTCAAACGTGACAGCATGCTCGTTAAACTTGAATTCTAAAATATCCGCTATGCAGTCGATTAAATCGTTTCGTCATTTATGAGCAAGATATCGCGTCAATGACAGTGCTAACGATGTGTATACGATATATCTCTTCTTTCAAAGTGATTGCCATTTACCTTGTACTATAAATTATCTATGTTCGCAAACTATATTTTAATTCATCCTTGAAAAAGAAAACTTAGAGATGTGAATTTTTATCGGGTACATGATCCAGTGGTATTATCCAAATTCCGTAAAATGTTTTCAAAATCAAATAATAGCAGAGTAACGTATCTCGGTGTTGTCTTAAAAACTTGATAACAGGTATCAATCGCTTATTTTATTTATCTAGCGCATGCCAAAGTGCGGTATAAACTTCTACGGAATACAGAAGAATTCCATTTGTCTGAACCTGTCCGCCAGGACAAGCAGTTCACATAACTGGAGTTCGTACAATAAGAGTTCGCGAATTTTCCCGCCTATTATTTTTTATACGCATAATAGGAGTTCACAATTTAGATAAGAGAATTCAGCGAACAAAGTTCAATTACTCGGGCATTAATTAAAATTTCGTTTGAATAAATAAAATGCAATGAAATTACCAGTTTTACTGCCATTCTACGGAAGTTCGTATCGTAATTTATGTCCACTGGATGGATGAAATAAATGATTTACACGTCCTTGAGCAAACACGTAGATTATTTTTTCTATCGTCTTCGTATGGGCTTAAACAATTTTTAAACAAGACCAATTCGAATGAAATATTCGTGTCATAAAACCTCGCAACACATTTGCATCTTTCTTTCAAACACGAATTACATAGTTTACGAACATGAATAATTTATAATCTGCGCAAAGATGGAAGCGCAACAATAACGCAAAATTACAAGGTGCAATAAAAAATAAGCAGCGTCACATTACAGCTACAATTATCGTCGTGAGATTTCCCATTACGCGTGTAAAGCGTGTGCGAATTGGGAAAAAGGGGAAGAGAATGGCATTTGTCGTTGTACGTTGTTCAAGTGAATCGAGGGACATTAATGACAGCTGAGGATGGGAAGGAAAAAACGGTAGTTGGCTCGTTTCCTCACCACGAAGGTCCTTAGCCCTAGCTAGAACGCCGTTTGTTCCTTGCCTTTAGGCTCGCTGGAGGTCGTCAGTTTTAGATCGAGGAAATGCAACGAAGCAGAACACTCGCCGTCAAGTTCAACTGTACGGAACATCCACGGCGTTATCCTTTCGATTTACAGTCGTTTCGAATCATTCGAAACTCCAGGCTCGATCTTTTGTCACGCGATCGTTTTGTCATCGTTAACAAGCGAGAGGAGCTCGGTCGGAGCTTAATTATAGATTGGATCGCTATTACGATCGACCCTATTGTAATTAATTACATACACGTAAATTAACGACGAACCGACGCGACGTTTGCACGCGCATGATACTTTTATTATTATTATCATCAGGCACAGGAGCTTTGCCACAGGCGAAATCAAGAAATTCAATGTCTCAGGCGTAACTGTTATTTATATCAGCAACACTTGTCGTTTTTTATCGTACTATATTATACCATAAGATATTATACACGTAATAATTGTGATGTGTGATCACCGATCGCTATTGGCGGGAAACCTTTCAAGGACAAGGAAATTAACTGCTTATTCCATTTATTCTTTTATAAATTTCCAAATGAATCGATATAGTGGAGTATACTGGTAGATTAAGAGAAGAAACGTTTGTCTTTTTAATGATCGTTGGGAATATTACATGGAATGTGTGTAAAATCATGTTTAATGGATATGGGAGAAATTTTCCAGATATTCGCTGTATAACGATTCGTTTTATTTGAACGCGCGTTAATGTACGTATAAATTCGTATAATCGCAGATATGAAAAGTCTGCATTTTTTTTTTTTTTTTTTTTTTATTAAATTTCTCGTACCGTTCAAATATGATTATCCGTAAAATATAATTGGAAAAGCGAATTTTTTTAATCTTTAAATATCCTACAAATGTATAAAAATCTGTTATCTATACATAATATAAAAGTTTTACGTGAAATTTCCGAGAAATCTCTAATTGGGAATTTATTTCAGACTTGCAATTGGCTGCAGAACTCGGCAAAACACTTTTAGAACGGAACAAGGAATTAGAAAACATTATCAAAACACACCAATCCACCGTTGAGGAACAAGCGCAAGAAATAGAGGTAACTTTTCAATAGTTACAACGTTGTCGAGAATTTATGCTAATCGCGAGAGCCATTTATTTACATTGAAATATGCTTCTCTAGTATATGAAAAAACAAACAGCTGCATTGAGGGAGGTAAACGACTCACGATTGAAAATTTATGAGCAACTCGAAGTCAGCATCCAGGATTTGGAACGTGCAAATCACCGTCTCGTGATTGAGAACACAAGTGACAAAAAGCTAATCAAAAGGTATGAAAATTTACTGTTACTCAATTTCCTTTCACTTACTTACTTTTAGAGAAAAGTTTTAAATATTTAATAAGTTTAAAGTTTTAAAAAGTTAAAAATATTCAACTAATTAATCGACTAACGTTAGAACTATCGAATTATCAAATATTATTAGAATGGCATGCTTTTAATAAAACAGTTAATTATAATTATTTAATTAAAACGATATGTGTACGATTATTGATAGATTTAAATTATCAATATCAGAAGCTGAATGGTATGGTTGAATGTTATGTAATTAATAAACGCTTCTCGTAATTTGTTAACAGCCAGTGTTTAACAATCGAGAACTTGGAAGCTCGGTGCGAGGAATTCCAGAAGAAAATCGACGAGATAAACGAGCAACATGAAAGTATACTTCGGCAACAGACTGCGAGTCAATCGACGAACACCGCACAAACACAGACCTTTGTATGGAAAGCACCGGCCATGCAGGGTGGCAGCATACAACAGGTTATTAATATTCATAGAATTCATTTTGCAGGATCTCGGATAAGTTCTATAATTATCGGTTATTTTGTATTTGATACTAAGCTGTGAACGGTAAAATTTCAATTTCATCGTTGTAACGTCGTTCGATTTACCGATGAAATTTCTATCCTGTTTGACTAAACGTTTCAGCATTCGGTTAGCAAAAAATTGTATTGGCAAAATTTTTGTTGTTATTTACAGAAAAATTATAAGCCTCTTTGAAAACTATGCGATAGATAAATTTCAATACTCTAGGTACAGTTACTTATAGCTTGCGATAAATTACCAAGGATAGTACATATTATTAATATACTATAGAACTAGAATTATTATAGATATTATTGTAGGTACTAGAATCGACATGAATGAGCGCAGTAGGTATTTATCAAATTGAAACGTGGAAATATTTTTCAGAGCGCTGCCTCACGTGGCCAAAGACCTTTCCAAGAAGCTATCATTGACTCGAACGTTCGGCAATTTCATACAACAGCTTCAACAAACGAGGAAGAAGTTACCGAATTGCTGAGGCAGGTGCAGGAAGCGCGAAGTCAAAGAACAAGGGAGCAAAAGAAAGTCGCTGAGCTCGAACAACAATTAACTACTGTATTGCAGGAAAATACTACATTAGAAGAACAGTTGAACGTTTTGCGGGGTAAAGCACAAGACGTAAAAAATCTTCAAGAAGAAATAAACACGCTCGAAGAAGTTAGGTGGGTGTCATAGAAAACTTTTTCGATTGAAATTTTCTAAAGTTTTCAAGTGATGGAACGTAAAAGATTCTTTGTAAAATATTTCCGGTATTAATAAATCTTTCATATTATTGTTTCCCCTATGTAAGACATCTTATATTCAAAAGCATTTGAATATTTTAACACGTTTCTTATTTTCTTAACCATTTAACGTACACAACTATGACATACGCGATCATAAATTATTTTTAGTTTATCCGATTACTCTACCTATTGATCTTTTTACGGATTCAGGGAAAAATCATTGGTACGATTTCCGTAATGAAAAATTGTCATCTTTTTACAGACGAGGCCAACTATGTGGACGATGTTTACGCGGAATGGAATCTAAAACACACGACGAACTCTCTATAATGTTGAACCAGGAAGAATACGATGACATTAGCATGGCTGAATCACTCATAAATGACACTCAACGTGACACCGTATCTGTTACTCAGGTACCTTCATGTTCATTTGTGCAATGTTTGCTGTGTCAGACAATGTGTGCGCATGAAATGTTTTCTGTTTTCTGCTCTCTGACTATGCTTGAATTACGTTGTTTTACTCCTTTCCAAGCAATATTTATTTCGTACACTTTGTACGTCCCGCAAAATAATATCCCGACGATATGATTTTAGATGGATAGTATGTCTTATAATTTATACCGTATTTTATAGGAAATTTTGGTCCATGCCAATACTTCTGTTTTTCACTATATATCTAGTAAAAGCTTCTTAGTTACGCGAGTAGATTCAAAAGTAATTTAATTTTATTTGCTTTAGGAAACACTTCCAACAAAGATTAAGAAATCCAAGGCAAATAAAGAGAATAAAGAATTTCGTATGCTGTTGTGGACAACTTTCGCGTGTATATGGAAAACACCGTCGTTAATTTTTGTTTTCTTCCATACGATATGGTACATAAAAAACGAGTGTGTTATGCCATTGTTATTGAAACCGTTCCGAATACCAATTTTCATTTTAAGAAAAGTGTTGCCATCAAAAAGTAGTAATAAGCTGCTTTAAACTATAGAAGGCGCGTAGAGACAACGATAATTAATTGAAAGTTAAACAGACTCGATACAATGAGTATTTTACATGTTAGATGACATGTTATCGAAAGACAATTATTTGCCATCTACTTGACAAAAGTTACGTATCAAAGCTAAATTTAGCTTAAATCTTCATCAATTCTTTAATTACAAACATATCGTACTAATCGAAAATGCCATTAGCTTTGATTAAATTCCGATATTTAATTCAAAACTTTCACGAAATTGTTCATTATTAAGTCTTTCATTCAACTAAGATTAAAGTCAGAGTATAATATTTATCCTTATACCGGTGACTACTGTAATTGAGTAACTGTTACTTTTATTTTCTAGTTTTTTGTAGTTTTCTGTAGCTTCTAGGTTGTAGATGTATATGGCTTGTGATTAGGCTGTTCCTAATTTTGTACCATTATTTAAAAAATTTCGAGACGAAATCGATAGATATAGAAAAATTGTTAAGTTTGAAGTTAGATAACAAACTTATTAGACTTCTTCAATAAGGCTGATTGAAAATGGTGTTGGTAAATAGCATGACGATGACAATTATAACTGAGCACTTACATTACTACGAATCTAATTATAACGAATTTAATATCGTAAGTTAGCAAGGATAGTATTAAAGCATGGCTCTAGCATGATTACTCGTATATTTCGATGATAGGAAAATGCCACGTATCAATGAAAAAATGTTTTCACACGTGTAAAATATTAGTAGATGAGGAAACTAGTTAGTATCCCCGGAATAGGTAGATATTACACATATCTTTAAAAAGAAAAGAGGAGAAAGAGTTTAATTTCCAAAGAATAAAAAGACTGTGTTAAATTAACGAATTAGCGAATAAGTTATTTCCATGTGCAATTTTTTATCGTGTGAAATTCGAATAGGTCGGATTTGCTGATGTTGCTTATTATTTATTTATTTATTTTTTTTTACAGTTAAGTTTGCTTCGCCGCATTTACTTTCTGAAGTTGTTAGTTCAACTTTGAGCATGAACCAATTTGTTAGCATATCTAGTCGACTTGTTATTTGTTAAAATTGCATTGTACAATGTAAGTGCCAGATTTATATGATATTGAATAAAACATTTTTACAACAAATATCGTTGTTTTTATTTAACATCCTATAAATCTGGCGTTTCCTGTACCTTTCATCCAAGAATCCTTGCATTTTTAAATGATGTAGATGTTTTTTTTTTTAATGTAATACAACCACGTTTATATGAAACTATCGGGGGGCAAGTTGGTTCATACAAGTTGGACATAGGTCGTCCTTATAATAAGATTTCTCCTAACCACCCATGATTTTTCGTTCGATTAATAAGAGTTTATATTCATATGAGGAGATTTCGCGAAGCATTTTCTCTTAAAAACATAATAATGTCGGAAAGGATGCCCCTATTCACATCTTATGTCATTAACGCTCAACGCTAGTTTAAATAATAAGAAGCTCAGTTAAAGTTCTTAATTAGGCACTACTACAATTCCGTTTATATAAACGAACTTCCACTATATTTTCTTCGTGCTGATGAATCGTTACATCATCAATTTTTCCTACAAGCTAATAAAACCCCATTATTTTAATTTATTATATATCAAAATCAAGTTTTAGTTGAAGGAAGAAAATTTTGTTAAATATCGTTACCCACTACGTATTTTGTTACGTCTGATATTTTTCATAATTTTACTTTGCATTAATCCTGAAGATCTATGACACTGCCACGAAATCCCTATGTATAAAACGACTATATTTTGCTTCCAGGATACGAACGAACAACACGAAGGACAAAGCGACTTGAAGAATCCCTACAGAGTGCTAGTAGAAAAATACCAAGCTTTGTTAGAAGTTCAAAGACGCTCGGCTCTACGACGAAAGGACAGCGTACCAACGCCTATGTCGTTGCAAGAGGAACTAGAGATGTCGGGTGAATTTAACAGCTTTCATACTCCGACGTTGGAAACAGAGATTCAACAAGAGCCGACGAAACCTGCCAGTGGAAACGCTACACGTGCCAAAACTGAAGTATGCGGTAAGAAGATACTCTCGGCTACACCTACAGACTTCTCCGAAGCCGAGACGTCGTCTTCTGGATTCTCGGACGAGACGAGCAATAAAGCGACGCAAACGGAAGGAAGGCCCGGCTCCTTCCTTTGTTCTATCGCGGACGGAGAAGATTGCAAGTTCAGCATTTATGACGATAACAGCCCGTTCGAGAGTAGATTTAGGAAAACACCGGAATACAGGCAATTATTCAGCGAAATATTCAGCGTTCTTAAACGAGCGGCGGAAGCCAAAGACGAAGGAGAAAAATTACCATTGCTGGATGATTCTACGAGTACGACAGCTTCTCAACAGCAATCCCCGATTTTACTCCAAGAGGACGTTCCAAGCGAGACTACGGACGACAATCAGAGCGTCACGTCATCCATGTTCTCGTCCGCCGTATCTGAGCCGCCTTACAGAGTACAATTGCCTGTCTCATCGAACGGGGTTAAAGAACAAAATACCGAAACAACTACGATTGCGCAGGCAAAAACTAGAAACGATATTATTCGAGACACGGATCGCACAGTTTGTATAGCGCTTAATTATAAAAAGAAAATCTCAAAGAAAAATGCTAATAGAAAATTGTCGTATAACGAGCGACCAACGACGCCTGATGTGGTTCCGACGACAAACTCCAAGTCCGTTCCACCAAAGTCGAACAGCGGTGGAAAGAAAAAGTTCAGACCTTTCACAATCGCCAATCAAAATGGTAGTCTCGTCTGTAATGGATACAGTTATGCGAATAAAACGAAAGAATCACCCAATTCCGGAAAGCATTCAAATAACGTGTACATACAGAACAACAATGATCATCAGAACAGTAGTTTCGAGTACAGAGACTATAAACCAAGCACTGCTTCTGAAGAAGTCGCTCGATTAAAACGTTTAGAAATGTCTTACGCAGAAGTTCTTCGATTGCCAAATAGGTCTAAAATGAGTAATAATCGTAGAAGTTAAAATATTCATATACGCGATACCTTTAAACGAAGAAGAAACTTTTATACGTAAGATATAGTCAAATGAGATTAAGTTCCAAATTTTTTAAGTATTTAACGTCAAACAAATACTTAGAACATGATTTAAATTATTTCCGAAATAATTATTCAGTATTGATAATCAGTGCTACCTTGTGAATATCTAAGAGAAGCGATTGTGAGTAACGTCTGTACTAGATACTAACTACTTGACATTAATTTTTTATTGTATTTTGTATCTTAATTGTATATGTTTTTTCATGTGAATGTGTGTGGGTAACCAAGGTACATAACTTTAATATATTCAATAATATCTGCAAGAGATTTATGAGTAAAATAAATCGAGTCGTGCCTCGCGAGTTCGTTTTTCTTTAGAAATTGTAGTTGTAACCAGGAATAAAATTATTTATGTGCCATTTACTATGCCGAATTATAATTGTCAACTATCCCAAATACTTGCTCCAACTTCCTCCCATAACTTAATATCTATTTCCAAGAGAACTCACAATAGTCCATTTCATTAATAGCATGTACAGAGTATTAGCTTCTATATTTCATAGCTATAAATTACAACAATATTGTGATCATCTTATTATACCAAGTAAATAAAACCTTCGTCATAGTCAGCATATTCTATCGTAATAAGATCTAATTCCTTTCTCTACAGCATCCTGTAAATAGCTTTGCTATTCTTTTATTTACGATTACGTTACGTTATAAAATACTCAGAAGGACGAGTATATACTTTTTGCACTTTAATTCCAATCTAATGCGAACATTTTTCTTCAATTTTCGAGATCTCATTGACAACGAAGTATTAAAAATTCCTAAATGCTTGTTGTTTTATTTGACTATATTAAATGTACAATAAGCATTCTTGTGTCTGTCCTTTATAACAACATTTAATTCATTTGCTATTGAGCTAATTTCGTTCAATTGTAATATAGATTAAAAATAAGATACATGAAAGTTTATAAATACAATTTCCAATCAGAACTCCTTTCTTCAGATGCTCTCAGCACACATCTTTTAATCTCTTGATTCCTTTTCTATTTTCTTCTCTTTTAAAAATATTTGGAATAAAAACTTTTGCCATTATATATGACATTTTATGATTAAAATTGAAATATATTTGATTAAGAATCATCGAACAATGCACGGTGTACTGCTCCTAAACTTGGTTGTACATAACTTGAACTAACACTTCTTCTGGATCTATAAAGGTACATAAAAATGGAAATATTTATTCGTTACTCAAACTTCGTGGTCATAACAAAATATTACAAAGCCTCTCACTTAATCTTCTTTTACCATAATAGTATTTCGTCATAATAACAAAATATTATACTTACTCTGTAAGCGACCTAACGGCTGGTCCAGTTGGATTATTTTTTGGTCGTGGATTTACAAGGAGACACTTCATAGGGTGTCCATCTAATTGTCTATTATGATAAGTTTCAACAGCTTTAGTAGCATCCTTTAATGTTTTATAAATTACTTCTGCTGTACCTGGTCGTACTAATCTGGATACTAATAATTCTCCTACATCCTCAAATAATTCCTGTAATATACGAATATTTCTTCTTTAGTTCAGCTAGAATTAAATACGCTTAATGCTCCTGACTTGATTATACCTTGATATCTTCTTGAGTGACATTTGCTTGTAAATTTGATACTACAATCCGATAACCAGTTGATTGTGATGACGAAGTGGAGCTTGTTTTGGATCGAGGTAAAACACCTATATTTCGCGATTTACTCGGAACTGAATCTAGTCTTGATTTTACTCCAATATCTCTATGACTTCTTGAATCGTAATACTTTGAATCCGTTGCATCTTCCGCTAATATAGTCCTGTAAAAGTAACAATAAGTCAAATATTATATGTAACAAATTTTATTATTTTGTTTGTTACAATAAATTTGAACAAAATCAATAAAAAAATATACCTTGACTTTGTACCAAAACTCCAATCTTCCTTATATGAGGGAGAAGCAGGTTTTGCCTGAAATCATTAATTACGAATAATTTAAAAGTCCAAAATTAAAGAACTAACATGACAAACACCAGTATATGTAACAGCAATTACCATTGGAAAACGTGCAATAACTTTATAATCTCTTGCTCTTTCACGTTCTCGATCATCATCAGGTTTACGAGAAGGTACAATTCTTATTACATTACTGCTTGTTGGTTTTACCCATGTGTATGAAGATGTAGGTTTAATACTGAAAGCTGGAGGAGGTGGGGGTGGTGTAGGAGCATATTCGTTACTTACTGTTCTTCTTAAAGGTGCTGACTCCATCATATAATCTAAAATACAGAAAGACATTAAATAATCCTGCACGTTGATCACTACAAACCAAATTAAATATGTATACCAATTTTCTTTGTACCATCAATAAAATCCATGTTCATGTCTCCCATGTAATGAGTTTCTGCAATTGAATGTGACCTATAACCCACTGCCCTAGTGGATGGTGGCATATAATTATTTGAAATATTTGGTGCTACGGTGTGTGGCATAATTGGAGGCACTTTATTAGTTGATAAAGACAGTCTTCCATTACGACCTGTTTTTTGAGATATCCCAGGTATCTGTGCTTTTATTTTCTTAAACTGTGATGCACGGATTTTATCCAATTTTAACCTGGCATCACTTTGTTTGGCAATTTCTGCAAGTTTATCTCTTGCATCTGTAAGTTTCTCCCGATTCTTTTGTATAATTTTAAATCGTGCATCAGTAATAACTTGTGAACCTCGTCCTCTTAGTGAACCATTAGCACGTGCACCCCTATTAATACCTCTTCGGATACTGTATAGAACATGGAAAAGTGACAGTTAATTTTCATGCTTATTAGAGTTAATTTCTGTAATGCATTTCTAAGAATAAATGTTCGCGTAATACAATGTTATACTGAAATACTAATAATTATACAGACTAAGGTTAGATATCAATAAACAAAAGGTTAAATAATGAGAAAATATATATAAATAACGATTATATACAAAATCTGTAAAAAAAATAATACAAATTTTTAATCATTCCTGAGAACACTATAGAAAAGCTTCCAACTTAAAATGTATTTTTTCATTAATCACAAATTATGAAATAAATCTGCCGAACCAATAAAATAACAGAAAAATTGATTAAAAAAAACAATATTATGTGTGAAATGAAAAATCTTGAAAATTGTTGCCAGATAATATTCTAAAAACGAAATTTTCTTTTTGATAATTGCACTCTCATTTTTTTAAGGTTATGAAGAAATCGATAATATAGCAATCACAATAGAGTCAAATTTATTATTGATTTTTTAAAATTGTCTCACCTTCCACCTCTGCTTCTCATTCCTGATGATTTTGATTTTTTAATTATGTCATCTAAACTTAGACCCACATCAGCCATACCGTAACAATCCAACTACCCGAAACTGACGCGAATCATGGAATCGAAAATACATGCGATATGCAACTATGGAGGCCATCTTACACTTCAAGGGAAGTTCTCATATAATTACTATGTTTAACTGGTTTAACGTTATTTCCAACGACTTCTAGGAACCCTCCTATATCTTATCGAAAAGAAAATGTTTAAAATATGTACAATGTAAGGAAAGTTTAATCAACGATAAAAATATTTTTTCCAAATTATGGAATTATTTTTAACACATATATATTTGTTCGTTGAAATATTTAGATCTGTCTATCCGCGCGAAAATGTATCTTTCCTTGAAGTCAGTTCAAAATAAATGCACAAAAGATTGTTAAAAACAACTAACTTCAAAAACTAGAATAACTTTTTCGTCAACTTTCCTCTCATAACTTCAAATTGAAGATATAAATCAGTCCTCGATATGGTAATTTTACATGATGAAGAGTATTATAAAAGTCGAATACCGCAACCCGATTTAGGACCTCTTCGAAACTTTCTGCGGTTTATTTGGGATAATAATCGAAAGACATTTCTTGACAGAACAGCGAAAGAATGGGGTAACGTCATGAATAATTCGAACAAGCATTCTAGTTTTATTTTATGCTACAATTTAGTATTTCTGTTCACATAACTCAGCATAGTTCGGAAAAAATAAAATTTCATGAGATGATCATAGAAATGAATGTGGCGACTGATGCATTGTATTAATTTAGTTACATCCGGTTTTTGTACGCTTTGTTATGTTATGATTCATGGAGAATTATGGCCTTGTGCGATTAAACGTGTTAACGTAAAACATATATTTGAAATGTAGGTCAACTAGGAATATTTTATTTGTTCTTCTTTGCCGTTTTGGGATCAATATTCGCAATACAAATGAAGATCAGTATAGATTATGTTTCTAAACTAGATAGACCATTTTTTCAATACTCTGGTCAAATTACACAATCTATTTCCGCAAGGAGCGTACGTCTTTCCCGTTCTGCTTTTGGTAGTCCAGGTATCAATAATATTAAAAGAAAATAATTTTGCAAAAATTATTTGCAAACATAGAAATCAAATAATTTATTTTTCAATAAATTTTTATCCTGTATAATATTTCAACAATGGATGTATTTTATTCTTGTAACTTGATTCGTCACAAGATTATTTACAAGAATAATGTTAAATTAATTAATAATGCACCCAATATGGACGCTCATATTAAGTAAAATCTTTCTAAAGGAATAGTTTTTAAACCAAACAGCATATCAGCTGTATCACCCATTATTGCCGTGAGCAATTTGCTTAGCAGCACCAGACCGGACAGATATATTCGAGCCTTGTCTGATTTTTTACAAGGTATCTTGCGAAATACATGTATATATATAATATTTATTTGTAACATTTCTCACCTTTTACTTATCCTTGTTTATAAGTTCTTATAATTCTTAACATTTTTTATTTTAGAATATCATAAGAATATGTCGGACTACGACTTATATTGTCAGAATAAACATGCGAAGACAAATCATAATAAAAAACCTTGCTTTTTTGATATAAAATCTCTTGGAATATGTAGCAAGCCTCCATACGGATATACAAAACCGTTCCAACCTTGTGTTCTTATTAAATTTAATAAAGTAATTTTCTTATAAGTATAAACTGCGAATGTTTATATCTGCATTTGTAAAAAAATTTTAAGTGTGAAAAATGCACATATTCAAATATATGATACATATCATAATTAATATTCAAATTAATATATATGTATATATATGTTGTAGAGGTTCGATTGGATACCTGAATATTATAATAATTCTTCGAATCTGCCAGATCATATGCCAGATAAATTGAAGAAAGCAGTACGGGAATCTACAAAGGTTTCATTTAGTAAATGAACTACTATAATTATTATTATTACTATAATTTATTTTCTTACTTACGCTAGTATTACTATAATTTTATTTCTTTTATTTCTGCTTATTTATTATGTTTACGAATACATTCTCTCTTATTAATTATACATATTAATTGTACATATTCTCTCTTATTAAATATAAGCGAAATATTTAAATGTATTTTTTGTAAGCCTTACATTTGGTTATCATGCGATGGAGCAAATAACGTTGATAAAGAACACATCGGAGAAATAGAATACATTCCAAATCCTGCATTTCCAGTCCAATATTTTCCGTTTACCGGACAACCAGGTTATCTCTCCCCTATTGTTGCATTAAAATTTAGAAATTTAACACGTAAGTATGAAGCTTCTATTTCGCAAACTTATTTGTTATTATTATTTTTGCAATTACTGCAGGAAATAGACTAGTGACAGTGGAATGTTATTTATGGGCTTATAATATCGAACAATATCACCGTTATTCATTAGATTTTCAAATAATGACAGGTAAAACAAGAGAGAAAACTTATTGGCAATTTACTATTTCTAATAATTCGTTTGTTTAATGACAAGTTAATTTTTTATTAGGGAATTAAATTCGCTATACAATTATGGAGGGCGATAAGAATTTTTTGCTATTTTTATGATATAAAATCGTACGAAATATTTTAAATATGTATAAGGATATAAAAGATAAATGCGAAGAAAAAATTTTGCTCGTCGGCAATTCAATTTTTGTCATTTAATTGCAATAATATCCGACCTTATGCGCGGCCATGCAGAGAGATTCATTCCAACTAAAACGTGTGAAATCCAATTTACAGTAAAGCGTGATCCACGGTATGTTTTATGTATCTTACGATAAGAAACACGTGAAATAGTTTGACCTTCGCTGCTTCTGATCTGTACGCGATTGCATAATCTAAAATCGAAAAGATAAAATCTAATACCTCGTGATATAATTGCCGCGTATCGTTTGAATGAAAACGAGGTACAATACGAATTAATAAATCACTATTTAAGAAATTGTGAAAGAAATTGACGCTGACGATTAAAAATATGAGATAGCAATTTGTAGAGTAAATTTGAATCGTAAATACACTTTTTACCTCGAACATAGTTACGAAAAAGATATATTTGCTGTATTAATTTAACAACTAGTAAGTGATAATAGAATTTACGATTTAAATGTAAATTTTAAAAGCCATCATCTGCAATAAAATAGCTTATTAATCGATTATACAGAATAGTACGAATTCTTGATAATTTCCATAAATCTAGTACGCATAGATTGCATCGATATAAATGACGTACAGAAAATACTCGGTGATTTACTTGTGTATTCGCTGTATATTAAAATATCAACGATGTTTAAGCGGTATTTTCCGTAAACGAGGACATACTGCGATCGTCCTGTTACGAGCGTTATACAGGCACTTTCAAAGTTCAATATATTCTATTATAGCCGTTTTAATGCCAATTCAGTTGTGGGGCAGAACCTCGAAGAGATACAAACGCGATGAAGAAGTAAGAAGAATACAGAAAGGTTAAATAATTCAAATAAAATTATTATAATAATGGGATAGTCGAAGAGAGGAATAGCGGAGCAAATCGATCTTTGATTTCCGCGTAACATCCGGTCAAACGAGTATGTAGTTTTATTTACCCAATAAGAAAATATTGCATACGTATATTATCCGGTCAAGTAGTGGTCCAGCCATGAGACTGATCGATTGATATGAAACAATACCCGGGGGAAGGAGCTCTCGATGGCAGCTAGGTGTGAGTCAACCATAAAGCAACGAGTGTGGGTTCTCTGATATATCTTAGCGTTTCCCACTACTCGATCGGTAGACGTAGGGCCGCGACCGATCGTGGTTGCGCCACCGCTACCGAGCTTGGATACACGCGGTATCGCTTAGCTGTCTCCGAGATAGCGAGAGTAGTGAGCTGTTTCAGCTCAAGCGGAATACAACTTCGCTGAACGAGACGAACCGAGCTTACAGTTTTTCATACTGGGTTCGTTTTTCATACGTAATAAATATAACGTTGAGGCACGATCGAAAGGTATTTTTATCAAGAGATTCGCGTTAAAATCGAGTGATAGAGTTGCGCTAGTGTTGCACGAGATAGTCGCTGAGACGAACATGCCGGGCAAGCAATTGCAAAATGGTACTTATGAGATCGATTACAAGCGAGCACCCGACCAAAAGACGCGCTGGGAAGCTCTCCGAGATTGCATTCACGATCCAGTCGAAGGCACTTACTGCGGCCACACGGGGAAGAAATGGGGTAATTATTCTCTTATAATTTAATAATTAGAGACCATTGGATGAATGGTATGTTTATATGAGCGCATGAATAGCATGTGCTTCGAGCTGCATAGATGCGTTTCGATCCTGTTGTGCTCTGTCGTTCTAATTCCAATTGATATTGTTATATTATTATATGTTAGTAACCTTTTAGTGGTAAATCATTTCTGAAATTCTTAACCCCTATGTCAGCGAGATAAGCGTGAAGTCAAGCTGAATGTTTAAATCAAGTACCGAGAATTAGGGCTTCCTTGACTTTGTTACATACCAACGGGATGAGTTCGTAGTATTCTCGGTGTTTCTCGTAATCCGACTGTCTTTCGCGCTTATTCAAAAGAGAAATTTAATGCATTTTATATAAATACGCACATTCGTATTTTGTTTTTGATACATTGTAAAATGTATCAGATTCATGCATCGTGTGTGTGTGTGTGTGTGTGTGTGTTGTTTGCAATAATAAGACCGGAAATAAGTATCGGCGAGGTTAAGTCGGAATGAAAGAAACGATAGGATTCGCGTTAGCTCGAACTAAATAAAAAGTTCGTAGATAGCTGAAAGACGTACTATATATAATACTAACAGATTTAATTGTTATCAACGGTATTAAAACTCTCGACTGCTCTATGTTAGTTACGATAAGAAAGTAGAAATTATATTAATCCGGCTTGTACACTTATACAGATTCTTACACAAATTTTTAAAGCTTCGTTGAACTTCAATTCATTACTTTATCACAATGCTGAAAAACGCAATGCTAGTTTCGATAATGATCGATTCTGACACACATTTAGAATAGTTTAAATGTCTTTCTCCATTTTCTTCACTTTACTTTATTTGTTTCTAAATCGCTCCGATACGTTTATATAACTTCAAACTTTGTTGTATTTCAGTCAGCGAAAACCAAGAAAAGAAAAATAGAACGAAGTAACACACAGACACGTTGAATTTTTATAACTATTACGAAAAATACACAATATTTTATACTGCATTCTTAATTCAATAATTGTTCGTTTTCTTAAATTATTTATATAGAAAATAAATCACAATCATTTTTTCGCTTACATTCCTGTACTTTTAAATGCCAATAGGTTAAAATAATTACACGGTACATAGCCACTAGCTACAACTTATCTTGTAGTGCCATCTGAGTAATATTCCCCTTTAATTACAGAATACCTAACGGTAGATAATTTATATATCTGGTGACATACGATAGTACATCGATAAATTCCTTCGATATTAAAAAAGAAAGTGGAAAGTTTCCACAGCGAGATTACGTAAATAATACACGAACTTTAAAACGTATTAACATAATATAGATGACTAGCAGCAACCAAGCATTTCTAAATTACATTTCAAACATTACCTGTATATATGTACGAAATAAATTCAGGTTCACGAATACTAAGTTTTATATAAAGTTTATTTTAGAGCGTAAGACGCGAACATCGATTAATGGTAAGCAAAAATTTGAATTTTTATTGCGTTGAATAATTTCGGATCGTATATCAAATTTTCTCATACGCACGTTTTTATCGATCTACTATCGAATGAAATAAATCAAAACAATCAATCAACAAAAAAATGTATTTTTTTATAGATCTGATAGCAAAAAAGCAACTTTTTACAGCATCAACTTCAAGTCCTGAATAGTTTATCGAGCAAAGAAACATGTGCATGCTGCTCCTGAATATATATTTAACCGAACACGTAATCAAAACAGCATTAGGAATAACTGCATATTGGAGTCTCAGTACCTGTTTGAAAAGTTACAACCGATTTATAGCATAATTTAGTCGTATAATTCCATTTAATTCAACATTAATGCAATAGTTATTTTCGTCTTTTAAAACTCAAGTAAAATGTCAATATTAGTGTTAAATATGCTAAAAATAATAGGTGTTCTGTGACGTGTATGCGTGTGTATATCGATGTTATATATTAAGTTTAAATTGAAGGTTTATATAATCTCTGCTATAAATCATTCGAAACCTACGCGAATTATCATCTACGTATATCTATAGGTATTAACCTTCGATATTGATACATACCATTCTACTTGTTTCGCGCGATAGAATTAGGTATAATTTTATCAAGATCGGTTTGTGTAAATTTATATTATTTTTATCAGCCTAGGTAGAACTCATGGATATTTATTTTTGTATAAAAATAATAAATAAAAGCTTGATGTACAAAATTTATTCAATAAGCTACAACAATAACATTTAAGAAGCTAATAAGCTTGGTGTATAAAGTTTATTAAAAACTACGCAGAATATTCCTCAATTTGGGAGATAATAAATTCCCCAATAAATTAAATAGAAAATATATAAGTAGGTATACTATAAAACTTGTTTCTTGGTTTTGTAACTTTCGGTGACGGGTAAGTGGATTTATCTTGAAAACATGTTTATACCTTTTACTTTTATCAGATTTTCTCTGTGTGGAAAAGAGAAAGAGAGAAGAAAGGAGAAAGTGAAAGAACAGGCGAGCGAGAGGAAGAAAGAATAAGATTTATTAGAGCGGAAGTAACTTCTGTCACGATTTATTGATATTAATGCTTCTAATCTCTTCTAATGCGGTAAGAGCATAAATGCGACATACTTATGATATCTGTTACAAAAAATCATATTGTAAAATAATTTATTTCCCAGATAAGATTTTAGAATTTATTTGCAAAGAATATCATCTTCAAATATATTTCTTATTTTATTCGAAATAATTATTTGATCTATTTTTTATTATTTTCATGTCAAATAAAGAATATTCGATCCTAATTCCTACTATTTCAAATATCTTGAAGCAATGATGTTTGAACCACAATCTTCCTGTTCTATCAGTGTATCAGATGTATAAATGAACAGGAAAAATAAAGGCCGAAGCAATTTGAATTTTAAACACTCGTATTTCATGTTGTTATCACGTATGCGTAAATAGCCACACGTGTTCCCAGTGTCGTTAAATTTTGCGACTCAGTCGACAAATAATAAATTGAGCCCTGGAAACGGAAAAAAAGATAGGAAGTTTTAACTACTGCAATTACTGCGAATTTACTTAGTTACTGTACGCGCAGACCCACTAGCGAACATGTTGACGAAAAAATATTCTTCATCCTCCCATTCAAAGCAGAAAATAAGAATTGCAAAACAGTACATTTGAAAGGCTATTTTTCTCGTGTGCCATTGTACGTAAGGCTAACATCAATTTTAACATCGATGTATTTTCTTACCTACATGTTACGTCTATCAATAAAATATAAAATTTGCGTAAAATACAAATTGCCTGGATATGGCAATATTTTTAACGATTAGTAAAACGTTGCAATCAGATTTTACCCATTTCGTGTCATTCAACCTAAACAAGAAACGTGTTTTGAATCTGTAAATGTTTCATTATATATGTGCAGTGTACACATACAATGATTATTCCGTTTCTTGTAGAACAGGTTGAACCACTGTGATAAATATGGATTTCTGAGCCTATAATTATTATATCTGCATTCACCACACTATTTTCAGTATTATTCTACTTCACTTTAATTTCTGATATTTCATTTTAACAACAGAATGTTATTGAAACAATACTATATTAATTAAATATAGTTATTTTTATTTATAGCGATAAAATGTAATCAATTTAATTTCTGCCGTTTAATTAATATTCGAGTACTATCAAGTTTAATTATATATATATATATTAATTATATATATATATATATATATATATATATATATATATCGGAAATGAATATACGTTTAAAAATTATTCGCGATCAAGAACAGGAAGCAGAAGTAACCATTACAGTGGCGTATACTACTCTTAAAAAAGGAACTATATTTAGATCAGACTTTGGCACAGTGCCCACGCTTTAAATATTTTCCTTTCAATCGTTGAAATGGTGAAAATTTTCGAGGCCACGTGCTTTTATAACTATCGTGCATGGATTAAGGCTGTATTACGCAAAATGAAAAGCTAAAATTATTTGAAATAATTTGCATATTTCATTTATACAAGTTGCGTCTATTGCACCAAGTAACCTAGGACATAATGGTAAATTATTTTCACGTACAAAGTATTTAGTAATAAAGTGGAATAGAAATAGCTGAAACTTCTTCCTTAATTTATTGAGTACAATAATATAAAACAATCGTTTAGTTAACAGATCCATTTTCTATTTTATTCCAGCCATCACTGGAGCATTCTATGCTTGCTTCTTCAGCGTGTTGGCCTTGCTCTTTGCTATTTGCATGAAAGGACTGTTAGCTACACTAAGTTATGAAAAACCAAGGTGGATTCTGGAGGAAAGTATAATAGGAACCAATCCAGGTAAATTTATATATTCTCTACTATATATTTGAAAAAATATAAATATACTTCATAAAAGTGAAAATCAACTCGTTGTTCCTTATATCATGCTGGTCACTTGCATGAAAATCGAACACTAATTTCGATAATCAAAGATAGTAAGTACATGCACAACAAATGCATCGATCGTATAAAACAAAATGATATATTTAACTTTATGTTATTCACGTATAATTCAAAAAGCTAATGCTGACCTTGAAATTTCTATAAATTTCCCACTTACAAGAAAGTGATTACTAGCATAGTCTTCTCCATACGATATCACTTTTGCAAATAAATCTTTTTCATATCCTTAAAAATAACGGAGATGTTTAATTTACTCGTGCTTAGGTAGAATATCTTGTATAATTTGTTTTACTCACCATTTGAGAAAGTACCGCGAATACCATTATTATATAATGACTAACAGTAGGATATCTTTAATTGTTCATAGGTCTAGGATTTCGGCCGATTTCCGAAAATACTGATGAAAGATCCTTAATTTGGTATAGTTCATCAGATCCCAACTCGGTGCAGAAGTGGACGGGCTTATTAGATAAATTTTTAGAAGGTAAATTATAACATATATCGATAGTAGAATGACTACATTAACCAATAATTTTGTTAGCTATATAATATATCGTATATGAAATTAAATACTTACATGTTAAAGAAATTATCACGATATTATCACGATTAATATTGCCCATTTTCCGTAGAATATATTAATTCGTCGACATTACCAAATGGCGGTAGAAATCAACAGATTTGTAATTATAACACACCAGTTAAGCCTGGGCATGTTTGTGCAGTTGATGTGAACAACTGGGGACCCTGCTCACCTAGTCAGCAATATGGTTTCAACAACTCAGCTCCTTGTGTCTTTATTAAATTAAATAGGGTATATTATGGTTCTATTACTTACTGATTCCATCAATAATACGCTTTATTGGTCATGCAAAAAATAAAAATAATTTGAACGACTTTATCGAATTTAAATCATAATTAACGTAGAATTTTTATTTAGTATTATTTTACCATACTTATTCTAATGTTTGCCTGTATTTATCAACTAATTTATGAACATGTTACTTTTCAGATATACGGTTGGGTGCCAGAATATTATAACAACACCAAAGATTTACCGAGCGATATGCCACCAAGTCTTGTGCAACATATTAAATCAATCAACAGTTCATGGGTTAGTTAGTCGGTCAGTTAATTGTATCAGTTGATATTTAAAACACATTTCAAAAGTACTGCAAAAATGAATATATTTGAATATAGAACAAATAATATAAAATAAATATAGGCAGAGAAATGTATAAAGATAAAATTTGCCAATTAGTATAGCACTTTATACCTACTTCTTTTGTTCTTGCAGCTAAATACCGTGTGGGTATCTTGCGAAGGTGCATATCCTTATGATAATGAAATAATTGGTGAACTGAACTATTATCCCGAAAGTCACGGATTTCCAGGATATTACTATCCATACCAAAATATTCCTGGTTATTTAAGTCCTGTTGCTGCTGTGCATTTTCTTCGGCCAGCAAGTAAGTAGATTGCAACTCTTTATTGTTTAAATACATTTTAGAAGGCATTTTCGATATGAAGTTTCAAATCTGCAACTCTTTATCGTTTAAACAGACCTCATTGTTGGATGAAATCTTCGAAATGAAATTCCAAACCTTGAAACCCTTTACTATCTAAATACGATTATGAAGTCCCAAACCTCTTTATCTTGTAAATACATGTCGAGGTGGATATTCAATACAAAGTTTCTAAATTTTGAAATCTTAACATTTCGTTAATTTTCGAAACATGTGAAAAGTGGTCGGCTTTCAGCTGATAAAATAAGATTACAAATCGTTCTCATATTTCATTAACTAGTTACTTACCTGTTGACCAACCTGCTTGTGTGTACGGTAAGCAAATGATACACTCCAGCTAAAACCAGTAAAATCCAGTGCATCGTGACATGAAAGGTGTCATCGGCCAAACAGTTTTAAAATTACGTACACATGTTGTCTCGTCTCGCAATTGACTTCATTAGTCAATACATCTTTATACACAAGCAATACGGTGCATTAGAATTACATTTCCGAACAATGCACTGCAAGATTCTTACAAGATGTAATATTTTAAGCCTCAGATAACATAACATGAAAACAAGAATAGAGATGTTTCAGAATTTCGAAACACTTCAAATTTGGAAAGCTCGAATCTAATAGTTTGATATATGAAGATATACATAACATATTATAAAGATTACAGGGGAAGAACTTAAAATATATTTATATAAATAGACTTAGTATATTTATCTACTGTGATCTTCGTATAGTAGCCTTTTTCGAAAGACTTATTAAAAAATTGTCATTTACTTTTTCAGGAAATCAAATAATCAACGTGAAATGTCGAGCTTGGGCAAAGAATATAAAACATGATGCAACCAAAGATCAGCAACATGGCATGGTACATTTTGAACTTATGATTGACGAATGATCATACTTATATTTGTACAAAAAGCAAAATAAAATCATGCAGCAGCTGGAATGCAAGATGCTTACGTACGCTGTAAATTTGGAAAAACCAATCGATAAAATTTTGGTAAATTAGAAACATACATTGAAAAATTAGGATTTGTATGAATATAACAGGCGAGTAAGCAGCAATCAGAAAATGCTATTATATATATTTTGGATTGGCTATGCATCCATTTTGATTCCATGGTTATTTTCACTATTGAATGTTGACGAATATGCTGCAAAATAAAATATTTATTAATCATCGACACTTATTATGATTATAAAGACGAAATTTAGATAAATCGTTATCGACACTATTTCATTAAACTAAAAGTTTCTTTTTTATATGAACTGTTTATATCTTAAGAGAGAATATATTATGTAGCTACTGGTACTTATTATAAATTAAATTAAATGGTTTTGAAAAAACAATTCTGCCACGAAATATAAAAAGAAAAGGAGAAATGTATTTAAAATACACCAGATTTGTGAGATTAATGAAATTGTTCTATACATTTAATGATGCTTATAACATTAATTATGCGAGTAAACATAAACGAACAAAGAAGAATGCATTGTATATACAGCGATTATATCTTTTACTTTTTTCATGGTTTACCATGGTAAATAGCAAGGCGTAAGAAAAATGCAAAGCAACATGTCATTACCTCGTTATATTTTCAATGTTGTTTATTTATATTGGCTCATGTACATAGACATAATATATATTGCAAATAAATAATTTTTAAGTATCTTTTCCATAATAAGTCAAAAAGAATTGCTTTTGCTATATTTGAATCTTCAGTTAATGTCAATCAAATTAAAAAATAAATTGGTACGAAATAAACAGTAATTTGAAATCAATTTTTTAATCTATGTAGAATGTTCTTTTGAGATACTATAAATAATTCCGTATATGAACAATAATATTTTTGCGAGTTCTCTTTATACTCAAACGTTTATGAATTTCTCTATAGTTTTCCCAGTAATATTTTTATTACAATTAAATAACAATATAAGATCTACAACAGTATCTAAAATATACCATTATCTTTTCTGCTAGAAATATAAGAAGTTAAAATTATCCTTTGCGATCTACTCAATATTTAAGAAGAGAGACCGATGGAAAATATCAAGATCTCGAAACTCTGTAACATTCAAATTAATTATTCAAATCATACTTAGATATATATAGGTACTTATTGAATATATGTACTTATGTCGTTTATAGCGTTTACTATACAGACTTGTTTAGGAAGTAGTTTTAAGCTAATAATAATAATGATGTATCTAACTATACATATAAATAAAAACAACTTTTGAAACTGAACAAATTCTGGATAATAACTATATGCTGAAACTGTGATGTTTTATTACACTTACAATTTTAAATTTTGTAATTTATTATATATAGCTAATACCATATTTGATAAAATAATGGTGAAAGAATATAAACTCATCATATTCAAACAAGGCACTTCAGAAATAAAAAAATAGTATTTCCTCTTCTATAAAATGGTACTTTATTTTTTGCATATAGTTGTAATATTTTCAAAATACGGAACTCACTTTAATTATCGGGTCTAATTATGATATACGTAATATATAACTATATAGTCTTATTTTGATAAATTCGTTCATAAATGTAGATTTAATTATGTAAATCATTCATTCGAGTATACGGTCCTGATTTTTAATCCAAAATATTTTCAAAAACAACTTATTCCCAATCCAACTGGGAAAATAAAAGAAAATAATAAATGAAATTTATACTTTTATATACCGATTTTTTATAAATATATGTAAATTAATATAAATATATTTACAAACATTCATTTAAATGATATTCTTAAAAATATGCGTATGCCCGTTTGACTATAAGTATTTATTTACACCATCCATATATTTACATGCATATGCCTATTTAGTTCATAATAATTAAAATGTTTAAAATATTTTACGGAAGTTATATAAAAATTTCATACACAGAAAAAAACATTATCGACCCATTATTTTTAATGTAATGCTGTAGACAAATAATAACACATGCCAGTAATCTGTCACGATTAGAATGTCTATGGCAATAGTTTATTAACTCATTTTAATATTGAACAATAAATGCAGTAGTAAATTTAAATAGTCGCATTGCATGAATTACAAACATAAAAATATTGACATTAACTAAGATTGAAATAAGATTGAGTAAAATTTCATGTTTGTCATATCAATAAACAGATATTAAAGTCTTCTCTTTTCAAAAAGTATTTTTAGTAAGTGTTTAATATCATTGAGACAGACGACAAAAATCTATAGTTTAAAAGGAAAAAGTCTTATCTATAAAAATATATGTATACATATAATACATTTACATATTTCAGAAGCGAAAAAAATATATATGTATATATTTACAAAGATAAAATATATATTACGTGTTGTGTATATATATATATATATTATCTTTGTTAGTTTATTTAAGAGATCTATTCTCAAGAGACATTAGTAGACGTGAATTTTCGCGACAAAAAATCTCCAAAATAATATCTATATAGCAGCCTAAATATAGTTTCTTAAGCAGTTAGTTTCCATTCAATATGTTAACAATTTAAGGCATATATATTCATCTGTTTTAAAACATCAAATATTTACCATTAATATTCTAGATATAACACAAATCTTCCATGAGATTCAATTGACAAAAATTATCATTTAAACCAAAACTAATGCAAGTAGGTTGAAATTAAATTAAAATTTGGAATAAGCCAACATTCGTATTGATTAATCACAACTTAATTATACAACTGAAAATGTAACATAGAAATGATATATTATACTCAGGTTTAGCACTAAGTAAAGAACGATTGTCTATATTCATTATTAAAACATAACTTTAGAACACATAATCATTATTTATCAATAAAAGAAGCTTATTTTCATATATAATAAATATACTTTGTTTCTTCTTCATAAATACATTATTTTTAATATCCTCAACGAAGTAAACGTTATTTTAATCGTATGGTTTTTCGTAAATTCTTTATCCTGCTAAACCAAACGAGAAGTATAAAGTCGTAAAGTGATTTGGAATTTTGCATCTTTTTCTCAGTACGTAGAAATTGAATAGAAATTAGACTTTCGATAGTGCAAACATCAAAAGTCCTTTCAACTTTGTACTTGACAAAAGTTTCTTCCACACTTTGGCAGCGGTCATCGATATCTGACGGCTTCTAGAGTCGTTTGAAAAATGTTCAGCTATGTGGAAGAATAAAAAAACATGAGATTCGCATTGCATTTCTGTACGCTAACAAAGGAGAGACCAGAGAGATGTACTTAGGGGACATTAATCTATCATCATTTCGAAATGGACCACACCTATTTTATCGTGACGGCTGTGTTTTATGTTTTTCGCCCACGCCTTGCACTCTACGTTTATTAAGATCCCAGCTGCAACAAAATATTTTTTTCCATACAAAAATATTCAAAAAACTTTGTAGAAAGAAAATTATTTACTTCGCATGACTTTGTCCAGATTAATCGACTTAATTCTCTAATCATTTGAAAAGTCAAAGCATTAAAGGACTAAAGAGTCAAGACCGTCCAAAATTTTTGTCTATTTTTTTAACACTTACTGCGAGGTCGGACGAAGTGTATAGCTACCAGCGGACTGAGGTAACCCTCTGAATTTTCGAAAGGATAAAAGTAACCGGGAAATCCTCTTCGTGGGATATACTCAATTGGTCCTATATTTTCTTGATCTGCAGGATTCTCTCCTTCGCAAGATACCCAAATCGTGTCAAGATGACGAGTATTCTTTAATCCGGCGATATGCTCTCTGAGATCGACAGGCATGTTCTGTGGTAACGAATTGGTATCATTGTAGAATTCCGGTCTCCAAGCGTATATCTAGAAATATATATTTATACCTTAACCATAGAAGAGCAGACTTTTTAAGGATACTATAAGTTAACGTGCTCCAAAAATGTTACCTTATTAAGCTTTAAGAATATACATGGTGCAGATTTATGATAATTATACTTGTTTTCTTTCGTACAAGGATACCAGTTTTTAACATCAACATCACAGACTTTACCAGGAGGTGGCGGTTGATTGTAATCACATTTATTAATATTCGCACCAAGACCGGGAACTGAACCTGGCGTTATGTAATCTGAAAAATTATTACTGATCATAATTTCTTTGTTCTCTTACCTTGTAACATTTAATTATAAAATAAAATTATACAAGATGTTTCGTGTCACAATATTATTCTATATAATCATAAATTAAATATGAATCATATTAAATAAGAATATTATATTTCAATATTACCTTTCAGAAACGATTCTAGAGAATCAACCCAGAATTTAAAGTTCTCGCTATCGGTTCCTCTGTACCAAATTAAGGTACTTTCAACATTTTCGAGCGGTGGCTGTGGCCTAAATCCTAATCCTATAAATAAGGATGTACAGTAACGAACGTTCACGTGAACATCACAGGAGAAAAACCTGATAAGTACGTTTTTGTTGAGTTTTCTATTTCAAAACTTCAAAATGTGTGAATTATCATGTTTTGTCCTGTACTTTCTATGTGTAAAAATATTCACATGCAATTATTTTGTTAAATGTGTGTTTACCAGGATTTGTTCCGATTATTGAACGTTCTAATTGCCACCTCGGTATCCTTGGATCTAACGTTTGAAAGAAACCCCAGAAGCAAATTGCAACCAATGCAGCCAGTACCCCGTAGAATGTCAAATAGAATAATCCTATTTTACCTGAAGAACAAAATTTAATTACTCATCAAGTTCAAACCACTAATTACAAGAAAAAGATATTAAATTTCATCATTGTCCATTGATGTCAGATTTTATTTATTTCATACTCGCCGAGCTTAGAAAAGGATTGAAAAATATCCAAGTAATTTCCAGGATTGAAGCGGAGCAATTAACGACACGGCACAGCGCTCAATCGTACTACATCCGAGTCTCATTTTCCATATTTCCGTTTTCAATTTATACACATTTCCGTTCAACTTTTGCATAGTTTCACATTACTATGTATCATTCACAGTAAAGTACAAATTGGATTTGTTAAATGTGATTCGCGTGTATCGAATCCTTCATAAACATGCGCATTGTCTGCAAATATTACGCGAATGCAACAATGTTTCTTCAGTTTTACGTACTGAGAATATAACTTGTATCTTTTTTATGTCTACATGTGATCTATTTAATTCTACTTATACTTTTCCCATCTATGTGCTTCTCATTTACCTACCATTTTCAAACTTCGATCTTCATTCCAATAAGTAACAGGAGCGATAAACTTTTACAACATAACTTCAAATTTATATCGAGTAATAATAACTAGATAGCAGTTGTACGAACGCAGAAGGGTTAAGAAGTTCTTGGTACCAAAGCGCTACTCAAGAGGTCATTTTAGTGAAGAGTGGAATCCGAGAAGCGACCTTGCGAGACATTGAATCGGTACATAATTGAATTGTTCCACTTGACCACACGCTTGGATCTTCCTTTGAATTGAGGCAACGATTAATGTAATTAACCTATATTACACGGCGTACCACTACGCGCCGATTAATTCCATTAGATCTACCAGACGTCAGCATATTGTAAAAATCATAGCAATTGACTCTTGACGTCTTGCTCCTCGCGCAGATTCCCGAAACATATCTAACGAATTGACATGAAAAACATGTACGTGTGATCTATCTTGCTTACAATTGATTCTAAGTATACACAAGATACCAAAGTACAGCATATAAATCAAAATTCAAAGTATTATACAAAGACTGTAAATCGATGCCTCAGAAAGTTACATTTTATACTTCTTAAGGTAAAAAAAGAAGAGGCTTAACTGTTCTCAAGGCATATTTGAATAAAATATTCATATTAATTTTATCTTTCATTCCTCACTGATTGATAAATGATAAACGAAAGTTCAACGTTCAAACATATTCATTTCAAAACACAAAACATTGTTCGTTATTTTTGTCTGACTTTTTCATGCCACATCATCCCCTCTTTTTCCCCTCCCCTTCGTCTTCTAAGTATTCATTATAATATTTCATAGGTGAAGCAAAACCCTACTTAGGTTCCATTTCTGTACTTACCCTGTGGTATATTATCTCCTTAACTAAAATGACGTTAGGTTTCATAAATATAAAACTTAAACAAATCATTATATCATATTTAGATTTTGGAGATAGAGGTAATAAATTTAGAACTGTTATTTCAGGAACCTACAAGAAAATCTCTTGAACAAAGAGCGGAACTGTTGCAGCGTCGAATTTGAAATTAATTTTCGAAATTTTCGGGAGAGCGATGCTGAACGAAAGCTATGGTATGATATGGTCGCGTGGGTGTACCCTTCGGAATGGCCCTAAGTTACATAATGCCGTAATGCCTCCATTTAACGCCAATTGACCTCGTTGTACGCGTTTGCGCTAAAGGAAGTTGTAACAATTGCTATTCAGCCGAACAAACCGTTGTGTGCACCGCGAATTAGCCGCGCTTCGCGCTTCCGTCTTTTTCTCTCCCTTCCTTTTTTTTTTTTCTTGTCGTTACCTTTATTTTGGCCAAACCAATCAAGGTTACATGCGCGTGCTTAATCGTTATATTTGCTTTCCGTCCAGCTTAAGATATTCATAAGTCTACATTCTTCGTTAATTTGTTAAATTTAATTGGGACAATTCTATAAATTTAATTCCAGGAGTTCATTTTGATTTTAATGGACCTTTTTTAAAACACATAACTTTATGTTTTAATATCTTTTATTTATTTTTTATAATTAGTATGGGGAAGAGTACATTTATACTCTTTGTTATTTGCAAACAAATGAGAAACCTCAATTAAAATACCCATCTCTGTTCACCCGACTCTCTTGCATCATAGTTTACTAATTGTAATGATATTAGCGAATTGACAAATGGTAAGATATAAACTTTTCTTTTACAATTTTACAACGTTACATTAAATAAGATAATCGCACAATTTTCAATGTAAAATTTGTACTAATGACCTGCAAAATTTCACTAATAACGTTAGTTCAATTGTACAAGAGGACTCCGGCATATTATGATACATCGATACGTAGATACACAACAAAGTAAACATTCTAAGCGGTTGAAGAGAACTGTGGAAACAGTACAAGGGTATATAATATGACGGCGAGGCTAGTCTCAAGGCTCGGATAAATCGTAGGATATATTTTAACAGTGAATACAATTTGCAAGAAACTGCAATACAACGACAGGCTTCTGAGCTAATTAGACGAAAGAAGACGCAAACTCACGTTTCTCTTTCTAGCTTTCTATGCTTTTTGTGGGTCTTCTGTGTACTATCGAAACAACTGCAGACAAGTTATCGTAACATTCGTAACTCGATGCTCTACAGATCAGTTTTCAAGAGCCAGACACGCTACTGCTTGGTTGGTTGAAATTATATATCTCTCTTATTAATAATATTTTGCTTCTCGCAACTCTGCTTCTCAACACTCAACGCAATTTATATATATAGATATATCGTTTTGTTATAAAATATTCGTACAACTAAAAGTACATTTTTCAATGATTTTATGAAATTTGTCTAACGATAGACAATGGCGTGTATATTTTTATATAGGGTGTAAATTTAACTAAATCTGCAGGTTGAAATAGCTTGTTAGGTACATGATATAATTTTCTATTAGTAAATAAGGTGAGAGGAAATTCAAATGCGATTTCTATATTGAAAACATCAAACGAATGTTAACAGATAATCTCATTATTTCGATATGGCGTCCAACATTGATATAGTGTGGCGTTCTGCCCCTTTAAAGGGTGTGTTTCCAACTGTTACCATGCCAACCTAATTGAAATATATGGTAACATCACATAAAACATCACATTCTATCATTTATAAAAAACAAAATTTGTAGCTTTTTTATATTTTGGCCAATACAATTATTTATAAAATAATTTTTTAAAGTTACATGGCGCAAAAACAAAAGTCATTTCTAAAATATTAGATGATTAGTGTTATTATTAGAAATAAAACGTAATTAAAATACCACTTATTCTTTAGTGTGGAACAATGCATTCTGAATTTATAATTAAAATTGCCTACATATTCCTACGCGCACTTCTAATATATTTTGAAATATTTATGTAAATGAATTTAATATGTTAAACACGTGATTACCAAAATTTATACTATAGTTTCTTCTGCCAGTGTTTCTTTTACCTTCGAACTTTTATTTCACATTCTTGTCGTTTTAAAAGATAAGAAATCGACACTAATTGAAACAGTAATTGAAAAATCAAATTAGCTTCAGTAAACCGAAGTCTACGGACAAAAATGATCCTTCGATCAATTAATAAATCCTAGTAAGTAAAACTGGTTGATTCTGCTATTCAGTTGATGTATTTGCACAAAATTTCTAAAATATCTATAAAATTTATTTTCGGACTTCCGCCAGTCCGAAATTTGTTTTCGGAAGGAAAATATCCGAAAATAAAGTTTATAGTTATTTTATACGTTTTATAATTTCTATATATGAGAAAGAAAAATATATCTGTTGATCGAAGTGATCACAGTATAGCTTCTACCTGTTGTCTCTATTCACTTGCCTGAAAATTGACCAAAAAAGGTTAGTTCCTTTCTTCCTATTTCTTTTTTTTCATTCCTTTTTCCATGAAATAAGACCAATAAACATATGAGACTGTTTAGAAAATAAAGTATACTTTTAGCATTATAGTTAACATCTTACAATGTTTACTCAAATAATGGAATGATATATGAAGTAAACAAGTTTTTTACATAAAATGGCGAACATGTATAGTGCTTGTTGAAAATATTTTCTATCTTACTTTCTGAATTATTCTGCACGTTTCTCTAGAGATGCGTTCACTTACATGTGCATTTATTAACACATATAGAAAATAATAAAATAATATTTCTAAATTATCTATATGTAGTGATTATAATTAAAGAAAAGGTAATTATATTCATCTACTCTTATGAATTGTAAAGTTACCGAAACAGAAAAAATATTGAAATGTTGACATCTTATCAAGGACTATATTGCCATGTACGCATACATTATTAAATATAAGAAATAAAGCCAACATTAAGATGAAATGATTTATCTTTGAAAAATCGATCGAAAAGGATCATTGCTCCGATTTCAATCCGAAATCAATAGAATACTCGATACAATTTCGATCGGCGATTAGATCGATCATCACAACTTACCCCAGCTACTGGCTGTTCTGCCGAAAAAGGCACCGGTCTCACGATTGTAAATAAAGTTTTTTAATGACTGGCTGGTTGATATGCTCGGCGGTTTCAAATAGGGATTTGCCATCTCCGGGGTGACCATTTTCGAATCCTTGCTGACCATCGCGTTTTCAAATGAATTTTTTCTCTACTAGAAAGTTACACACTAACCACGTATTGAGATTTTCTTCGCGATTCTGGTATAACGAACGCACGACAAACAATCCACAGTTGTATGTGGAACAACACGACCAACAGCACTCTAGATTCGCTGCACCGAAACCGTGAGTTCCTCGAAGTCGGCTAGCAGTTTCTCCGCCGCCGACAGTTGGTTGTCCAGCGCCACCAGGTTGACTAAACACGCTTCATCCGTGGAGGCTTCTTCTCTGTCTCGTTCCCTACTATTATTTTCTTGCCACTTTCTCTTTCTCTCTGCCCCTCCTTAAACCCCCACCATCGTCATCAAACCGTCCATTGCCATGACGTGTCAATCATGCACGTACATAAAATCGTCCTGGTAGTTGTTATCCATTGTCACAAGTGTGCTGGATCATGGTGTTGATGCGTATTAGATCATCTTATGGGAATTTTTTCACAAATATTATCATTAGCCGAATCAAGCTTTATATACATTTCAGAAGAATCAACTTTTAATAATTTCCAAGTAATTTATAATTTTAACGCATAGGATACCATGGTTATGGTATAATGGTACGATGTTCCCTCGTGTGCCACGCCTATAACACAATCTCTTTGTCTCGGTGTATTCAGGTTAAAGTGAATTGAACAGGTTTTCGGCTGTTCAAACCGACGCATATGAAGATTTCAATGCTTGGTAGTAATCTAATGTTTGAATTATGGATGTATGGTACTTCCCTTGCATTTTAAGTCGTGCGTGATATTCTAATATTACTTCTAATCTTGTACATTTAAAGTATTAGTAAGAGAAAGGATATGTGAATTTAAGAAGGATAACGGAAATCAATTTTAGTAAATAATTGATATATCTGCATAATAACTTTTCAGTTTTATATAAGTCCCCAAAAATTATCAATTAGTATTTAAGTTAATATTAATATTAATATTACTTAAAAATAAATGCAAATATTTTGTGAATCTTACAAGTTGAAAATTAAAAACACGTACTAGTGAATTTAATGCCATTAGATTACAACATACAACATGCCTTATTTGCATAGATACGTATTAAAAAATATATCTATGTGAATAAAGGTACGGATTAAACATATTCTTTGATCAAATTTTTAGAAACTTCTAATAAGTAAAAAGGAAAATAAGGTTTATATCGATTTCTCATTATAAGCGAAAGTAATCAAAGTTCAGTGGCGCGATCTATTGTTCAGTGTTCAGACTTAACGCAACTAGTTTTTAAGAGCAGGTGGTTTCTCTCAGATTATTCAGTTACTGTTCTACTTAAGGCTATTGCAACATGTACTTAAGTAAATTCGATTTCAGAACTTAAGTTTAAGCTTTTTACTTCTATAAACAAGAGCTTAAACGACTAATTATTATTGTTGCTATTATAAACAAACATAACAAACATGAACAAATGAAATATTTGTAACAGAAATGGAAAAACATTGAACCGATAAAATCCAATATTAAAAATGGGGAACCCAATATTAACACTAACCTTACCGGGCCCGGTCAAATGACCAGTTTCAAAATTTAATTTAAAATTGCACATTTATTGTTATTTCTTTTGTACATCTAACTTTATGTAAATTTCTATATTAACAAATATTGATAAATTGATTAATCAGGTAATATAAGAATGTACATAAAGTTGGGTCTGGCAAGATTAGTGTTAAATTAATTTTATTCCTTTATGTTACTAATTACTAAATAGGTTAGTAAAAAAATATTTCGGAATATTTATCAATTCACATTACTTGATAGTAACTGATTAATTTTTGTTGTTACATTTTTAATTTTTCTATTTGTTTGAATATTATACTTTTATTTAAATATTTAATTCAATATTATATTATACTCTTGCTAAATGTAAAAACTTTTTGTTACAAGCAACTAGTTAAAGAAATATGTTTTTTATTTACTTTAATGCGTCTTTTGAATTAAATATATTTGCAGCCTTTATTAAAATATGATCAGAAACGGCCATAATACTTAATGCTAATACACCTGTGTGACATAGTCATTGAGTAGCTATCGCAATAAAGAAGGCTGCGAAAACGATTTCCTCAACTTGATCGTCGTAAAACAAATTGGGGGCTAAGGTCAAACCTCGTGTGTGCGACCTTAGTGCCTGGTGGCAGCTCGTGTATGCGATTCACAGCACTTGTACTATTGGTAGTTACCTTCTCTCTCTTTTCGTCACTTGAGCCGCGCGCATGCACATAATGTGAGTCACACATGACGAGTAATCTGAATTAATCACATCCTGCCCACTGTGTCATTAATGTCATTGCCGTGTGTCGTCCGACTGAGAGAATCGGACAAAATAAACGAAAGAATCGCCTTAAATATCTAATCCTTCTATCAATGAATTCATTTTAAAAACAGACCCATCTGACATGGCACCTACAAACCAAACTCGCCGACTTATTGACTAGATTACTGGTAATTAATAATTCAAAGTGTTTTACAAAATCCATGCGTATGTATAACGTAATATGTAACTATGTATACGCAAGTTTGCAGATATAAAAGCAATAATAATAATAATTATTATTATTGTCCTTTCGCGTTATTTTACTTTGTTACTTTTAACAGAGATATGACTTGAATTTGACAACTTGAAATTGATTTAAGAACAATCACTTTTTTACTTTATATTTAGAACCTATTATTGCATAAACTTGTTATTTCCATGTTATTTGCGACATTACCGACTTCGCATAGAATACGATTGCAGCGCTACTGGCGGTTGGAATTGAAATTAAATTTCAATTTATAAATATCGATTTTTGAATAAATTTAAATCATTGACAGACTGTAGAATAAACTTAACACGCAATTCTTTTTTATATCCTATCATTGACTAAGTACAGAATAAACATGGTAGACAGCAACGTGTTGTAGAAATTCAAGAATACTTGCAAGATAAAATTAGATAAATATGCCCCAGGCGAACATATTAACAACACATACGAACTTCACATAGCTTTGAAACGTGTCTGAACGTGTAGTTCAACTCTTTCACAGAAATAACAAAAGTTGTTTCATGACTGAAATGTAGCAAAATATAAAATCTATTTCAATTATTTGTATATGGTAAATATAATAAATATATATGTTAAAAAATATATAAATATATAATATAATAAATATAATAAAACTTGAATGAATTTATATTCTTAATAAACTATACAAATGTTCATAATTTAATCATATCACATATTAATTAAATGCCTGTTACACGTGAAAGAATAAGAAAACGATATAAAGGTATACGTACCTCTATCTCTGTTAAAATAAATTAAACGTTAACAAACCTTTTGCATTAAATATCTCTGAGTTGTCACAACGCCAATACATGACACTTTTTTCGAAGTAATCTGCGAACTCAATCAATCATTTGCAAACAAGCAAATTATAATCAAGCATTTGGAATTAATGTATAAAACTGAATTAATTGAGTCAAAATGAAGCAATAATCAAACTCAAATTTTGTTTGAAAAACTCATAACACAAGCCGTTGGTAACAGACAACCAGAGAAAATTTGAAATATTATAAAATTTCGCTAACGTAACAACATACTAAATAAGAACCTATTAGTTAACTAGTTAAACGAACCTGATAATAGTCGACTGATGACAATGGAATAGTGGTAGAAACATTACATAGTCGAAATTGTTTACTTCAATGGATGATACATCTTGACACCACGCTTTTCAAGCAGTGGTATTCACTGCGATATTTAGTGACATTCGCGCCAAAACTTTGTCTAGCAGATTCCTGATTGGTTGGAGAGAAATGACTTTTCATTCGTTTACAGTTTAAAACCGCGCGCCACACACAAATTGAATAGGGAGATAAACGTTTCACGGTTTATGTTACGAAATATTTATTTTTCTTACTCTGTTTGTCTCTTATCGCGTGGTTATTAACAATTTTCTTCATATTAGGAACAAGAAATAATTATATGTAGCAATAAATCGATTAAATCACACGGAATCATCACTTAATTCCGTAAGTATAATTAAATATAATTTAGATAAGGTATTCTAGGAAAATCGGTTTTAACTTGTTTTTTAGCAGTATCAAAAAGTACACATAAGTGTAATACTTAGTTTCTTTAATATGTCAAGACTGAGATAATGAAATAAACAATATTAATATTTTCAAGTTTCTAAATAATAACTGCTATTTAGATTTGAAACAAGATATTGCTGTATATATTAATTTAAATGCCGTCATTTTTAGATACTATATTCTAAACCTATATATGTACAATAAGTAAATTATGTATGTAATAATTTTATGTAAAAATATTAAATAAAATAATTGAAAAAACCAAAACCGGTAATCTTTCAGAAAATTCGTATTATTTGTACAATAACTAGGTTAATTAGTTACTGCAATATTTTTATTATTAACAATATGATTATTATTTTCTTTGATCCATTTTATCGTAATTATGTTTAAAGAGTAATAATAAAATCAAAATATGAAAGGGCTTTTATACATTCTGTTTATTTTTCATAACACATTTCAAGCATAATGATATCAACAGCCATGCCATCTCGTCTTAAATTATTATTAAATATTCATGCTTAAAGATCTTGTCGCCGCGATTGAAGCGCTAGTTTCGAAATCAAAGGTGATATCACAACGATATGGGATAGAAAGTTCGTACACATGAAAAGTTCTCGAAAGACAAATTTCTTAGAATACATATTGTTTGAAACTTTGGAATTTTTTCATAGTAGTCTGGGTGTTAATCTCTTTCTCGATAATTGCCATTAGCAACCACTGTTGTTTGCGATCGTTCTGATCGCTTTAAAGCTTTCTGAAGTTTGAATTAAATTTTCTTCTTTTTCATTTACAACACAAAGTCAACGAAAGAATCAAAGTAATCTTAAGTTTGTTACTATATTCCTTTTGCTTGCGATCATCGGTTATTTTCAGATCGATAGCAAAAACAAATTGCAGTCTATAGTAAATACCAATATTTCAAGGGTTCATAGCTTTGTGGATTATAAACCATCCGAGTTAAAACGATCGTTCAACATACTCGTTTCATCTCGTTCTATGATACTGACAGGTCTCTTGATAACTATATATTGGCGCAGATCATATTAGTATCAACGGTAATATTCTTAAACATCTAATAATCAATGTCGTCATAATGGATCTAAATACATAATTTTTCTTAATCGACAACAACAAATGTAGGTGTACGAAGACCCAAAGCAATATTCCAGAACGACAAAATTTATAATGATATCGCACTATACTAAGTTCGAGTCTTCGTAGTCTACGGTAAAATCTTATTGATCGATACAGAAGAAATTCCTGCACCACAGCATAAGCGTCTATGGTGTTTTACATCTTCAGAATCATCTACTCCTTAAAACAAGGAGTATTCGCTTCACTATTCTTTTACTTTATTTGTATTTTTGGTAACTATTTTCTTTTTTGATGTCGTAATATCACGTTCGGCTAACTTCTGTTGACGAACCTCTTCCCTATACATAAAAAGTCGCAAAGATGTGAAAAGTAGATGCAGTCATGGGTAATCGTATTATATTAACTACTAAAGAATATTAACGTGTTCACGCTAATTTCCTTTCCCGAGACATCAAGTCGCGATATCTTGTTTTAACGGCTGAAATTTATTTCAGCAAGATCAAAGCAGAAGTAGAGATTTCTTGGCTCCGCAGTCGTTCGACATTGCAAATGCTTGAACCTCGATATTTAACTATTTTAATTAAGCGTTAGCGCTAATAATAGGAAAATTCGAGTCGATTTTACAAAGCAATTGGTAATCGTTGAGTCAGAATCAGAGGGAAGTGGGGAACGTGAAGATAAATCTAACATTAAGAACCAACGACACGGTGTCCCGACACAGAAATTTGATGTCATGTTTTGTGATCATATATCTCATATATTACACATATTCGTTCGTTTTTTTATCGACTTCTCGACGAAATCCTAATGTAATTCTATATCGGTATTCCTCTCCATTTTTCTCACGTAATACACCCTTTTATATGCATCGATTTCAATTAATCTCGTGCCTAACTGAGCGGTTCCCAACGCATGTATATAACATAGATGAACCTTCAAATGTCTTGTAGATACATACACATATCAGATAATTTAACGAATAGTATTATAACCGGTATGCATGCATATATGCGTTATAATATACGAATCACACTTAGAATTAATTTGACTTATTCAGATTAATCGTCATAATTAGAATATTATTTTGTTATCGTTTTTTCCTCTGTTTTCCTTAGCATTCACATTTCATACAATATCGCGAGTTCTGTCGAATTTTTACTAATGTGACCGGCTATTCAGGAATTACGTTAAAATCATCTTTAGTAATATTAACCTTATGTGTATTTATAATGTATATGTATATCATATAATTATCGTTACTTTAAATGTATATATAATTTTATAATATATACTCAATATATCTTTAAATGTATCTTAAAGCTTAAAATTCTGCCACTTTTTTCTTTTCATCAAAATTTTCATCTACTCTCATACGCATACGTCTCACGTACATAATTCGTCACATACTTAAAGCGCTAATTGTGTTAACGATTATCACACAGGAAACATGTTCCAAATAGAATCCGGAGAATAAACATAGCTTGCAGGATAGTGCAGGATTGTTCTCGTTGAAATTCCACCATTTGGTTTCGAGAAACGGGCGTTCCGTTACGGCAAGCTAAGAAACTTTAAGCATGATTACTAATAATCCCACCGAACCTGATTCATGGCTAGTAGTTTTCTTCGGTATCAAGCTTTTCCCGGCTCTCTTTCAACTCTCTTTTTTCTTGTTCACGCTTGCGTGAAACGTAATCTATATACTTTAACAACAGATGTTCATTATTAGAAACAGCTCATTCACAATGATGAATATACATATATAATCGTTCTCGATCAGTGCACTGGATACAAGTGTAATAATTCCTATTAGTACTTTATACCATCAACGCATAATTCATCATCGTTTTCATTATCATCGGTACCTTCGTCTTTTTTCCATTAGTACGTTCTCATTTTCATTCCATTTTCTTTTCCGCCTGCCTCATCCTTCCTTCCTTTTTCTTTTTCTTAAAAGTTAATAGTGTCGTCGACGATTAATCTATATTAAGTTTTTTCTCATATCTCAATATGGCTCCGGGCGAGGACTCAAAAATTAACGATAATAGTAATAATGGTAATAGTAGTAATAATAATAATGATAATGACAATGATGAGAATAATAATAATTAATATTAATGACGATAATAATTATAATAATAATAATAATACTAATGGTAATTAATAATCGTACGTTACGTCGATTAATAAATAGCAATAAAATTATTGATCTTGTTTTTGGCAGCGCTCACAATCGAAGTCGCCGCCCGTTCGGATCGCTTCATCTATAGCCTTTGTACTATCTTTTCGTCCATATAATCAAGAGCGATCGATCCTTTTCTACGCTTTCATCGAGAATTTAACGAAGGAAATTTTCTTTTAATTCTATAGTACCGATCGCTTATGCTATCACGGTCGATTATTTTCATATAAATCGATAATTTCCAGTTAAAATAGGATTGCCATTTCGCCAATCCCAAAGAAAGATCATCGGTATGAGAATCGGTTAACTATAGCTTAATCGTTTTACGCAGTATACAACACGCAGGTAAAACAATGTAAAATGCAACGGAATCTAAAAATTTGTATATAATAGATAACAGATCATATAATGGCAGTATAACTTTGGTAGTGAATGTATAAGCGTTTGCAAACAATTAAAACGAGGGATAATGTTCCTCGTCGTTTGATTAAGATTAAATTCACGACGTAAGCACGTCCCGTCGTAATTCGAATAAGTATCATAAACCGTCAAGAATCCCAGATGCCAAGGGCGACGACCACCGCGCAAACGCTGTCCTTCGAAAAACGAACAAGCTCTCGGAACAACCAGCTTTGCTTCTAAATTTAAGCCATGAAGAATGGAGATCAGATGACAGACATTCGATTTCGTTTACATTAAGTACATACCATTATCGTTGGTTGCTATAAAGAAAAATAGAAAAATAGGAATATCAGATGTAAAATTGCAATTTACAAAGCAAAGGAAATATCGATACGATCAAGTATCGGTTGAAATACAAAAATCATCTTAGCGAGATGAAAAAAGAGAGAAAGAAAAATAAACTCCTCGCAAAATGGTAAAATCATCACATAGGAGAATATAAATAGATAGAATATTAAGTAGCAAAGAAAATGAAGTACTATCGAAATAGAACACAATTCCTCTGATCTCCAGACTATAGGATACAACCTATCGACTATACGATTGCGTGGACTAGCACTAGATATTATCATGCGGTACAATATAATCATAAATACATATTCCATACGGTGTTGTACGATTATCACTAGGCTGATTAAACTTTCCCGTGCAAACAGCGCGCTGTTTCTCGACAAATCGAAATCCAACAAAATTTTGGTATCTTCCACTCTTATTTGCTTCGAATCTTGTATCTATGTACATTTATTAACGTTAATGGCGGTAACTGCCGAATTTGTTATTTTCGCTTTCCAAAGTTTTTTCACTTTTCGGAAGATTTGAGCAATTCGACTAAAATTCAGTTTTTCCTCTAAGTATACGAAAGAAAAAAGAACACACAACGAAACATATCGATTGCTTTCATTCAATTGTTTTGTATTCGCCTTTCGATAATGAAAGGTAATAACTATCATTATTATTTTTTCTCTTGATCGTTTGATTGATTTTATTTCTATTTTATTAATACTTTCCATTAATACTAATTAATAACTAAAATATTAATACTAATTACTACTTTACGTTACCACCATTAATTACATCCACTTTATACAACACAGCGTAATCTACCTCCGTACTGGCGGAACTTCAAATTAAAATCCAAGGATGACCTGTTTTTCATTAATTAAATTAGAAGTTTTATTTATAATTGCTTCACGCGCTCTTGCTAACAGTTCGCAATATTATTCCCTCGTTCGAAATAATAAAATAGAAATCTATTACAAAGCTAGTAAAAATTGGAGGATTTCCAATCAAAAGTTCCACCGCACGAAACCTTCGGTAACAATGCAATCGTTCTCACCAAGTCAATTAATTGGTTTCCTGCTGTTTCGTTTCGACGAGTTCGTTGACAAACTCGCATGAAACAGACTCTCTTCCCTTCGACTTGTCTCTATTAGCTTTTGTGTATGCGTGTGCGCGTGCGCGCGTGTATATGAATTTCGATTATTTCAGACATCCCTCACCTTTCATCCCGAAACGACGGAACTTTCGATCGAGATTCGCCGAGAGCCGCGTCCGAGAGCTTCTTCGTGGAATTCGAAATCAAAAGTTCCACCGTGCCGGGTGCACCGTACCGACGGGCATAAAGACACTAACATTTTCTTGTTTTTCTGTTTAATACGTCTACGTGGCACGAACTAAGGGTATCAATTATCCTCGGTGTACCCTACACGTTAGCGAGTCTCGTTGACTAGGCGAATATCAATATAACTTCGAGAGAGAAAAAAAAGAGAAAAAAAAACATTACACGTGCGTCAAAGCCCGCAACGAGACCAAGAAATTAGCAGACGACGAAAAGCGAAAAATTCGCAAAAGGGGCAAAAAAGTAAGGGAAACCTCTTACGCGCTCCAACTGATATCCCGAACGATATTTAGATCACGATGGTACGACCACTCCTCTTCGCCCCCGATAAAAAGAAGTGATACCGCCGCGGTTTTTGTGCAGAATTTTTCCGCTAAACTGTTTTTTTTTTTTTTTTTTGTGCATCCTGATACATACGCGCATATGCGTACGTATATATACATACATATATATATATATATAGATATATAGCTTGTACATAGCCAATTTCACTGGTCCGTTTTGTGATCCTATAATAAAATGCTTTTACCTTTGTGGAAGCGACGACGACGGAAACACGCGGCGTTTTATGAAAAATCTCTGTACGCTGAGTGAAACGAACACGTGTAACGGTGTTTTTGAAGAACGGTCCTTCATAATGAGTGTGAGTAGCGCGATTTGTGTGAAAAAACGACAGTAGCTATTATCGCATGGTGTTGCAATGAAGAGAATCACGACGAAGATGAAGATGATGAGAAATGATCGGTGAATCTCTGAAAGATCTACGTTACAACGACGAGAAAATACGCGGCTAGAGCGGTATCGTCGGCAGAGAAAACCGGAGGGAAGAAGGAGTGGTCACGATGCGCCAGCGAGATTGATTAAAAAAGAAATTTCTTTTATTCTCCTTCCTCCTATATTTTCTTGGACGCAGTTGGTAGTGATCTTGCAAAAGGTGGCGAGTACGATGCTTAATCCACCATCAGTTCGAAATGTACCGAACCACGCCTCTCGAATCTGTCGTGAATGATATTGTGCGCCCAAGCTTTACATTCGATATTGATCAACACACCGTCTGAAAATTAACGGAATATTCAAAATCCTTTAAAGATTATAGGCATGTTATTGCGATTTAATGGTAACTCACATTTAGGCTTTTCGAAGAAGACAGCTACCAGGGGACTAAGGTATCCAGGGGTATTTGTGAACGGGAAATAGTATCCAGGAAAACCACGACGTGGAATATATTGAATGGCACCCATGTTCTCAACATCTGCGGGATTTTCACCGGAACATGACACCCACACGGTATCCAATCTGTTAGCGTGTTCCTCTTGCTTGATGTGTTCTTGAAGATCGGTTGGCATTGTGTTCGGCAGATTTTTCGTGTCATTATAATATTCGGGTTTCCAGCCGAAAATCTAAAGCATTAGAATTATTAATATTTCTCCTAATAAAAATAACGCTTGCCAAATCTCTCGGATTTTTAATACTACATAATTTAATAAGAACAATCACTCTATATGTATAATAATATCGTAGTAACGTTTTTAATATCACGTACCTTGTTCAACTTGAGGAAAATGCAAGGAGCAGATTTGTTGTATCCATATTTGTGTTTCTTCGTACACTGTCCCCACGTGGTCATGTCTACGTCACAGACTTTGCCGGCTGCTGGTGGTTTGCCATAGTCGCACATCATCCTCTTCTGGGCACCATTTGTAGAGGTAGCAGGTTTTTGGTATTCTAAACAGATTCAAAATTAATTTTTTATTTAATTATCACGGAGACTCATTAATCCTAGGACACCCAAGGAGGTGAAGGAACACATCAAGATATCGATTTGAATTTTGTTTCTTATTTTGGTAAAATTTTTCTGAAAGTTATTTCTAATTTTGTATACCGTACCTAATTACGCGTTCTATATTTTACTCCCAAATACATATATGATTATATATTGTAGAATATAAAAAAACCGAAACTCTGATCCAAAGATTGTTCCCACCTTGACCGGATTTAACGGGTTCTTGACGTAATTGGCTCGTTAGGACAAAGACCGTTTTCTCGCTTATCGGTTAATATTAGCGTCGTAATAGATCTATGGAAATAGCATTACTGAACATCTATATCTAATAAATATTTTATTAACGATGCAAGATAATGTAATGTTATTACTTCTGCTTTCAAATAATGAAGTACTCTAAGAAATACGTTATATTCAACTGCATAAACTTTAACTGATAAAGTTAATCTTAGCAGAATAATTATTTCAAATTTATGGGTACAAAATTTTTGTTTGGTATCTTGTGTTTTGTAAAAAAAATAAAAAAAAAAATTAAGAACCAGAATTGAGAAATAGATTACCTTCGAGGAACTTATCCAATTCTCTGGTCCAATGTAAGAAATTGCCTTCGTCACTTGCTTTGTACCAAATTAAGGTACTTTCAACATTGCTTGAAGGAGGCATAGGCCTAAAACCAAGTCCGGGGTTGCTTCCGATCAAGGAATTGTCCAATTGCCATTTCGGTGCATTCGGGTCTAACGTCTGGTAGAAAACAGTTAACATCGCTCCGAAGAAACTAGCCAGTACCGCATAAAAAATAACGTAGAATAACAAGATTTTGGCTGCAATCGAAAAATAAGAGATTGTTAGTTTTTTGAAATTATGTACATATTCTCTAAATATCGATTATCTTCTAAATTACTCCATAATAATTTTACTTTAACTATTATCCGACCATTTAAATCATATACGGAAATCAGTATAGTGAATTGATCTTTCTTTTAAGATAAAAGCAGTATGTGCGCAAAAGATCTCCGTAGTCGATTGAAAAACAACTTGAAGTACGACGAAGTATAAGAACGTAGATCTCGGACACTTTAGCCAATTAAAGCAAGGCAAATGTTTTATTGTAATAATTCCTTTTGTGGATACGCACAGCAACTGAACTCTACAACACTGAGACAATTATGATCCGAGATCTAATTGGCCTGAATTGGTATTGAGTAAGCAATGCTGCGAGTTTACAATAAGAATCATTGATGAATATCCATTTCAAGCAATTTATTTTCAAAGAATCATAACACATATCTATACTTGCATCGGATTGCAAACGTTGTAAAGATTATTCGAAGAACTATATAGTAACCTTCTGTTAAATTATATTTAGTAAATAAATTTATCGAGTATTTTGTCATTAAAGGAATATTAATACTATAATTAAATCTTACATCGATCCCATATATTTAATGTTTTCCTCTAGTCAATGTCCCTATTTTTGTAATAATCGGCAATTAAATTTAATTTAGTTAAATTTAATTTGTCCACAAGGTTAAACGAAGTTGTAGTTCCACTTGGCACTGCACCAAATTTTAGTATAAAACCCAGTGAAGCATCCTGTTTCTATAATACAATATATTGATATCATTTTATTTATATTCATATTTCTCTTTTTAATGCCATATAATATATTTTCTTGATTACATCTTTATTTCTTTTTATACAGTGGAAACCAAACGTTTCTAACAATCCGTGCATTTTGCATTTACACGGTAGAATTTTATGCACAAAAATAGGATGACATCTCACAGAAGAATTTTAATACTAACAACTAGAATTCCCTTACATAGTATAAGAAAACCAAAGTAGGTTATTGATCCTCCTAGTCATAGTTCTCTACGTTCTACCAATATTCGTATCGTAGAATTACGTATTATTACGTTAAACTGGTTGCTTTTATTTCGTCCTCATTTAAGGAAGACGTCCTCCGCTGATCATGTTAACGTTACGTACATATCTCCAGTAGTTTTATAAAAAATTATTAACAAACGATAAAGAAATTTTAAATTAGGAACTAAGATTTTCTTCAATACTCCAATAGTTTGTTTTTCATCCCTCCAGAACGCAATTCATTCGTTTAAAGACAATTTGCAAACGCGCTAAACAAATCTGGAAGATTTAAATAAGGAATAGGATTGACATAATATCTTCGACGCAAATCGGTTTCTTTCGATACAAATTTTACAAAGAAATCTTGTTCCCTGTGGCAACTCTATTTCCTTGTTTCCGGTGTAGGTGTATCGATAGTAAATACTGTAAAGACTGACATTTTCTGTATAGAAATTCGAACGTAGGTGCAACAATATCAATGACCTACTTCATGAAAGAACCGTGATGGCTTCTAAGTTTGTAGCGCCGCCGCGTTCCGCATACGAAGTGATCGATATCTCAAAAAAACCGTGAAAATGTTACGTTACTACAGCAACCGCAATAGTGTGTCGTATTTGGACGAAAAGATAATATCGTTTGATCTACTTTTTATCCAGAAACCTACTTTCAATTACTTTCTTGAATCTTATTCATCGGATATATGTACTATCCTGTTCTGTATTTCTTGAGGCAAATTATAAAACGTTTAGAATTTTATACAAAATTATTATCATGCGATTTACTCGTACAATCCCACTTATTTAGAAGCCGGAATTTTCCGACACTTTTATCTATATTTATTAGATTAACACACCCCTAAATGAAATCAATGCAATCACTTAAATTCACAAGCTCGAAGAAGCACCTCATGTTGCAATGATGAATTCTAGATTCTACTGAAATATCATTTTTTATTAACGTGTTCAAGATACAATTGAAAACTGCATTCGTATTATTGCATAATGGTATAATATTCGTGTCATGTTTTTCACATTGTTGAGAAAGTACATAATTCGAAACACCATAAATAATGTAAATGTTAATCAAGAGTATTTGTTAATACGAAATAAAGTATTCAATCATTCGTAGGACACTCAAATATTCAAATATAATTAAATATTTGAAAAATATTATTTATGATCTTCTATACAGTTTGTATTCTATTTCCTTAGCTAGTAGATCGAATAACAAAGTTCATTAAAAGTTAAAATGAGACACAAGCGAACCGTATAAAATCAGAGCAAGCTATTCCTACAGAATGGTAAGAACGCTGGATTGTATTGATTTTGGTGGAAGTCGATCAACTTCAGGAGAAGAAGAGGGGACAAAAGACAGTGGAGCATAGAAAGAATATAGCTCGCAAAGGCGAATAGATAAGCTGCTTTAAATATGCTAACACAATAACACAACGACCGACCGAATTGCCTCGTTAATGCAAGAAAATGGCAAAATCAGTAAATGTCAAGAAGTTTACAAAAAAGATTTCCGAAATTTATGCGATATATATAACCAAATGATAATATCGAGTACGAATCACAATAATATTTGCTCACTGTAACGAAGCTTCTTTAATCACGGAAAGATTTAAATAAACAATTCGATTTTTAAACCTAACTCCCACAACATACTTCAACGAGCAAATCCTGTAATTTATTACTAACTTGGCTTGTTTCTTAAAAAAGGTGCACACACTTTAAAAAGATTATAACTTTGTGTATCGAATTGAAAATTATTAGTCGATTAAAGAAATTATTAAGAATTTATTGTACATAGATAAATGTAAAAAATGTAAAAAATAAATATAAAAACTATGATCCAATGATCTGTGCAACAATTTTATTACAGATCGATTTTGTAATAGAAATTTTGAAGAAATATGCTAACGATAAGATGTATCGGAGTGAAACTAAAATAACTTTTATGTAGAATAATAATTCTTGTATACAATAGAAGAAGTTTACTTATTTAAATGTTAGTTTGTCAGCTTGGACAAGAACATAAATATATTATACGTTGTATAAAATGGAATGATTACATTATATGACATTGTCTGACTATATCTATGACCATGACCAAATTTATTATGAGTGCTTTACAATTAGTAGTAATTACAATTCTACAGTGTACAATAAACCTAGTTTCCAAATGGAATCATTTTCTTCTCCTATCTATTAAATTTCGCTTATATCTAATGTTTGCAACCTTCTGTCGATTGTTTTGTAATTTTGCAAAAACAATTGTTTTAATTTTTTCGTCTTCTTTTTTTGCTGATTAAAAGATCAGTCATTGAATATATTATCTAGAATACCGTAATATTGGATCATCATCGACCAAATCTCGCAATTGTATTACATAACATGACAGACACAATACATGGAGAATTCGTTTGTTGCGTCGTCCGGTAGTATCCCACGGAATTGTCATAATCGTTGTAATTGCATCAAATAAAATATTTTAGATTAACAGTATATTTATATAATTGAGTAATAAATTAAAGAAAATATAAAGAACAAATGTAAAGAATATAAATCTATAATATCTAAGTACCGTATTATGCACTCTAGAGGTAGTTTTAGTATTTTTGTCCTCCCATCCCAAATCCCAAATCGGGATACAACATATTTTTCACTTAGAATTAACAAAGAAATAAATTTTTCTAACGTTAGGCTCAAAAATTAGGAACACTCTTTAACCCTATGCCTTTCCTCTTATACGTATTACATCATACATATTACAAAAGATAAAAGTAGGACGATGAAAATCGTGAGGTTGCCGCCCCTCCATACGTTACTTTTAAAGATCCAATTGAGAATGTTCTAATACACTAGAAGGATAATGTGGAAACGGTGAAAAAGCCAGCTTTGTCAGAACAGGATACGTTTTAGATAAAACAAGAAGTTTACAATTCGACATTTTCATTTAAATATCTGATTTCTGTCGCATCAAAGAACCATGTATGATTATTTTGACAGAATAGCAAAGAACGTTTCTTTCATGAAAGAAGTGAACAATCGTATTTCAAGTTATTTTATTCATGATAGAAATAAGTTTTCATAGTAGATTAAGTATAGCTTTGAAATATTTCACTGAGGAAAAGTAGAGGAAAGGAATGAATGTGCTAGTTTAATGATATCAACGTTATCAAAGAGAAATCGATTAAACTACGATCAGAACGGTTTTATTCGTTTGAATGCAGCACGAAAGTTCTTTCTAGATATATAACACCGTTACTGATCTGCAGTGCGCGTGTACATTGCGTCGCTTTACGTCAGGAACTATAGGGTTACGATTAAATGTCAATCGGGATATTCAAGTTCTGACCTTTGACGATACGTTTTAGGGAATTTTCCGGAATGATCTTTGACAATACTACAGACGAATTATCCGATGAACTCGACAAATAAATCTACGCATGAAATCTAGCATTACCATTACTATCCTTCGGTCGAAGGAAATCTTAATTTTATCTCGGGGGAGAGACTCGAAAACGCGATCGAAACGTATTTGTCAATAAAAATTACGTAATTTTCCAAAATTGTTTAAAAAGACAAGATGAAATTCGCGGCCTGACGCTGAATTCGATTTCAATTTGAGAGTGCAAGCACGTAATAAATTTTTCGAAAAAATAGAAAGAATGAGAAAGAAATGAAATATGTTTGATACGAAAACTTACCCCAACTAGCGCCTGTGCGCCCCAGGAACTGTCCAGTCTCGGAGTTCCATAAAAAGACCCTAAAACCCTCCCATTTACCAAGCTTCGGTGGCGGAGTATAATACTGTTCGACTTTTTTACCCTCCATTCTGATCGGTTAAACGAAAAAATGGAGAGAACTGCCGCAGATCTCTCCCGCGAATCACCACGAACGAACAAGGAGGACGTGCGTGAATCCTTTTCTCGGCCGGTTCTGCTGCTCCTTCTGCTGATCTTGTTCTTCGTCTTCTGGTGGAACAGTGCCGCGATCGAACAGTTCCGCGGGCGAGGACGCAAAGGAAGGAAGGGTCGATTCGTGCCCTCGTCTGGAGCTACTGTTCTCGGGCGCTCTCGTCCGGCCAAGGGATGAATATTGAGCGATCGAACCCAGGCTGGCCCGAGCTTTTCAGGCCGTCCCCTCCTTCTCTCGTTCTCGTTTCGTCGACTCCCTTCCTCTCTTTCCCTCTCTGTTTCTCCAGCGGAGCGCGCTTTCTCACTGCCGCGGAAGCGCTACCCTTTACCACCGCGTCGACGAAATCGCGCAGTCGCGTCAATACGCACCCCCTAGCCTCCTCTCTTAACTATATCACGGCCAGGTGGCAGTACTGGCAATGGTCACGGGCTCGTTTGATCCTTCTCGCTCCGACTCGCCTTTTTATTGCCCGTTCTCTCGTTCGTCGATTCAATCGACCCCGCTGCGTGACACGGCGACTCCTCGCGCCACGGAGCTTATGCGATCCCTACAATAGATACCGGAGAAAATGATTCTCTCTCCTCTCTCGAGGTCCATCTACTTCGATCTTCTTTCTCTACTTCGACCCTTCGAACACGTTCCGACAGATAGATGGACATGGAATAGTTCGGTTAGTCAGACGAGAGTATTCTGCAAAAAGGGATACGTGCAGATATGTAGGATAAAACAGAATTAAAAACAGAGTTAGAAGTATAGGAATAAATATGATGAGGGAAAAATAGATGGGATGTTTCGGTATGCGTCTGATTGCGATGGAATGCCACGAGAGAATGACCAGACATTAAAGTATTTTGTACAGCTTCCTGTCGTCCTTATCTCGTTCATAGCATAATCGTTCAACTACCGTTTTATACGCGTCCCTGATGCAATATAGGCATTCTTCTGTATTTAATATCTCCGATTACATTGTCAGACTTCTCAAACGTGATTATCGTTTCTTCATCACGCCCTTGCAACTTCGATCACATGCCGAAATAGTAGTTAAAGTCAAGGATATCTGACATCGTTCTACAACACGCGGATTATGTATCTGCGGGGAACATACATACGTATAATGGAATTATGTATTCATTATTCGAACAAAACATTTTTCCAGTATCGTTTATTCAATTAATTCATATCACAACATATGCAGGATCTTGTGTAATAATTTAACGAACTTCTCCGGATGCGCCACACCACATCCGTGTAGATGTCGATAACGCGTAATGGATACAAGCATATTAAGTATTATTATAACTGAAACAAATCATTTATTACGATATATATATATATATATATATATATATATATATATATATATATATGAAATCATTCGTTACGATATGCTTATAATAAAACCTTAACACAAACATATTGCACGAATTACATTCAATATAAGATATACGTCCCTAGATAAAATTGATCTAATTTTTTCTGTTATTATCGTTTGTAGTGCCTCATTTAATCCATTTACATAGTTTTACAAAAGTTTGTCCTAATATGGAAAAATCAAGGATATGAAAACATAATAGTAAAAATGTCTACGTAACGCAAAATAAATAAAAATCTATTTTATGTAGAACTATAATGCGGTATCTATACCGCTTAGTTTACCATACATGCACATTCTTACATAACGGAAGTCCTGTGGATCGATTGTACTGGAAATGTCGAATTTAACAAATTTCAGCAAAGAAATCCAACATACGTATGTACGTATATTCATACGAATTTTCTACCTTTTATCAATCGTAATTTAAATAGGTGGTCATAATATTTAAATAGAAAAGAACAAAATATGTTGTTAAAAGAACAAAATTGCTTATTATATTCCCTCTTCGATTGCACAAACACGGCAAGCTGTAAAAATAATCTTTTGCAATGAAACAAATGTAGGTTGTCAAAACAACTTGAATCGTTAGTTATTTAATAATTATTATGCGGAATATTTTATTAGTTTTGCTTTTAACGACATTAAAAAATACATTTAATTTATTTTTATTTACTTCAATTCATTTGTATTACAAATTACTATAATTTTTGTCTACAGCACACAATATGTAATTATCGTTATATATTACCCATCCGGCAAATGCAATGCATCGGATCACTTCGTTTAACTTTCTAAGAAAGATTTAGACCTTTTACAATTAGATTCTTTCTTTTTATTTCTTTTTTTTTTTGTGGATTCGCTCCTGCTGTGTGAACATTATATAGAAGTCTCAAGAAATGTATGTATGTATATAAAAAAGCAACATTTTTATAAAGTTTACTTCAACGTATCTTTTAAAATAATAATCTTGGCGTATCTTGTACTATTCAATCGAATCTGAATTTAAACTATATTATACTTTATACAAACGAATTAAGCGGTGCATCTATAATTAAATGCTAGATTCTCATCACATTTTTCAGAATAGACTAAGAGTATACTTTAACCAGTTTCTCGATTTATTTACAAATGGCATTACGTCCTATCGTGTCTTATAATCGCATGTTAGTAAAGAAATCATGTGTATTAAACAATGTTACTGTTCAAAGAGTTACAAATTTGATAATAATTGTCGGTAATATCGCAAAGTAATCGTAACTGCTCTACAGAAGCGTGTCTATTTACACAGCTTTTCTTTGTACTATCGCATATAAATGAAAGTACAATTTCATAAGACGCTCGTATCCTAAACACAACGGCTAAAAGTGTAGACGGATTGGTTGGTAACGTTTTTTATTAAATATTTCATTACAGGAGGTTAAAATATTTATAATGCATTCAAATAACAGAATTTACAAATATATCTCAATATTTCCATATATGTATGTATATATATAATGTGTATATACACATCACATATTTGTATGTAAATCTTCTTTCCCCTATCACACTATATATCATACATACTTACGTATCATACATTCTTCCTCTTTCGCACCGATTCTTATGTACATGACGTAGAGCGGCACACACCCTCGTACAGATTTTTTTTCATTTTCAAATTTGTTGTTTTTTTGTGTGTTTTGACCCATTACACTTTTTATGGTACCACAATAACAGTATTACTTGTCGAAAAATTTGATCCTTTCACATCAGCGACCGACTACAAAAACCGAATGAGTTTCACTTTTGCACAGAATGCCTCCTAAATTTTTTTGTATTTTTCTATTTCTTTGTATTCTTCTTTAAATAATAATAATTACACTTATACATTAACCGTTAAGCAGCACGCTTTACCCCGCTTGATTCATTTTTTCACAATTTCCGTCTTTTTCTCGTTCCTATTTCTTTGAAATGGCAACTCTCATCCATAATGTATCGCGTTTTGTGTTTCACGCTATTTTTCTATCCACTTTTTTTTTTTTACTTTTTATATTTTATTTTCGTTCTCGTCCAAAGCACGTATTGTCTTCGTAAGTCTCGGTAGTCGGGCAAACTTTTCGAATCATCGATCACCTCATGCAAACATTATTGTATAACGAGCATCGGTCACAAAACGCAGCAAATGTACATACATCGTAATTGTAAGCGCTTTTTAAGTCACTATGCCGACGGTATCTTGATATATGTCTGCATATACACGTATATGTGGGTATTTCTGTTTGTACAATAGATGTACCTGTATGTGTATTTCGTTAGATTTTTTTTCATTTCTACCTCCTCTGTTAACTTTCTCTGTACAATCTTAACCGCTGCCCAATTACACCCCTGTATGTCCAAAAATATTTGACAAAAAAAAGATACACATGGCTCTAGTCTTTTTTTACATTCTTTTTTCACTTTTTATAATTCCACTTGAGTACAACCTATTTTATTCAATTAACATTAGAGATGTAAAGTGTCGAGAAAGTTTTTTTAAAATTTCATTACGATATGAAATATACGTGTTGCATTTTTTTTTTAATATACCAGAAACGCAAGCTTTGAGACGTTTGAACTGCTTTTCATAATATAAGATGGCTAATTGCTTGTACTTTATAATTTATTGTTACCATTAGTCTAATTTCATCAATAAACTCGTATAGGAAAGAGAAAAGATAATCGTGAGTTCTAACTGAAGCGAAAAGAAACACACCTAGGAACAGTAGCTAGAAGTGCTAATAGAGATTAGTAACACAAACAGTTATTGCTGAAACTAAGAATTAAAGTATGAGATAATAATTATTATAGAAAACAACCAAAATTACGTATTAAAGATGTACAACAATATCCGAGTCAATGTTTTTGCCGTTTTTGTTTTTTTAACTTTTTTTCCTTCGTTTTTCCCTTTTTTTTAAATATTTGTCTGCATTTCCTAAAAACAAAAGGAGTTCTCATTTGAAAAATGATCAAATCTTTCCAGAAAGTTTACATCTCTATTATGTATATATATATATGTAGTAATATATATATATATATATACATATATACATATTATATATAATATATACACATATATAATATATAATATATATACATATAATTTATCATTAATATAATTATTATAATTAATACTAATATTATCGTTTTATTGTAATTACTACTACTAATCTCTCACGCTCTTGCTCTACGGCTTCTGTTCAAGTGATATGATTCTTTGACTTTTTGATTCTTTTCCGTATAATACTGATTTGATCAAGAGCATTTGAACTTTTTTTCAAACTTGAACAACATAACGCACTTATTGCATCAAGCACAATTTTTTTAGTGGTTTCTTTCTGCCACTTATGTACATGTTTCATTAATTTAAATGCGTACTTAACGGTACTTGTTAAACAAAGGAGTCTTGATTCAAAACAGACAGCCTCCTACAATGATATAGCTAATGAAACTAATTCCTTACCGTTCCACGACGATGATTAATTATTATCAACAACAATATTCTTAAGAAAATTCAAATAAGAACAAAAATTAGGAGATACATATTTTCCATAAAATTTTCAATCGCTTCAACCGAACATATCAAACTGATGAAATACATTAAAATGAATGTAGTCGATGCAATGAAAACGACAATTCCTTGGTTACATTCTTTATAATAGAATTTTTTGTTAAATAACTACGTAATATATTATGTCATTAAATATGACATTATTGCTAAAACGATCCTTCTCTTTTATATATAATTGCAGATTAGCAACAAAATTACAGAACTCCCTTATTGCTGCTTACAACACTAATACTATACAATATTCACTTTTAAAAACATGTACTGTTGTTATACTAAGAAGTATTGCTTAACAGTTAAGAGAAAAAATATCGCATTCATCTTATTGCCAATGACACATACATCTGAGATATACTAAAACATATTCCCTTGATTATCAATGTCAACAGTTAGTAAACAGCAATAAAGTGTTATATTTTAATAATTATAATACTATTGCTTCTGCTTCTAGCACGACTAATCGTGACTATAATACCATTTGGTCAACAATGAATTGTTATTATTTAGCAAGATGCAAACACATTCATTTGGACCTATATTTAAAAATAGTTCAATAATATATTTAATTTCGAAAACGAAATTTGTCCGCGAACGAAAATTTCAAATTTATGACTCAAATGATGACCTTATCAGAAAAATTCAATTGAGAGATTTACAATATTTTTGTTAAATATATGTTGTAAACTCAGACTCCTTTGTTTCGTAGACGAATCACATACAAACACACGAAATTTTTGCGCTATTTTTCTTTTGCTCTTGTCAAGCAACATATCTGTATTTAAAATGTAAAATAGAAAAATGTGTTTGTTTGTGTTTCATAAATCTGGCTTAGGCAATACCTGCCAATTACAACTGATATTAATTCAAAAACAAAGTACTCGCGAATACCAGGATTCGATTATTTTGTATTATGGAATTAAAAAAAAATATTCATAGAGCTTTAATATGAATTTTACACACTCTTCATCAGTCACAGCCACTTCGAAACTTTTCTCAGGTAGTTTTTAAAAATCATCATTGACTAATGCTAACGGCAAGACAAACCTCAACCTTTATTTTTTTTTTTTTTAATAGACCGGTATGAAGACACTGGGTGTTTCAACAAAAATGGCACTTTTAATAAATGTTACCTAAACACCGAATCAGACTCTAGTAATTACGACACAGTCGAATTTCTTATAAAAAATTGACAGAAGTTTGAAGATTATAATATATATATAGTATGAATAATATTTTTTCGACTTTTCCCAACTAATTTTTGGCTTTCTTTGGAATTTGAATAAAGTATTGTTTAGAAATAAAAAACGACTTTCACTTTATATACAATAATATGTGAAAACAATACCATTAGAGCAAGTTATCATCATCTTAATAAAATTGTTAAATCAGATTCAAAGGTAACATGAAAATCATCAACTCTGAACTGTCTCTTCTTTTCAAATTTTTATCACTGCAAAATAACAGCTCTAAAATATTAATCCCAAAATGTTTGTGGCTATTGACTAGCTGCCAAATAATTCATTACTAACCAAAAAAAAAAAAAAAGACACCTGAGAATTCTTTATATCCAGAAGCTACTGAAAGGAAGTTTTTAAATGCATGTGTATTTAAAATCACACATATCAAACTCACTCTCACTCGTTTTTATATCTTTTCAGTCCTTACTATTTTAAATATCTAGGATCTATTTCATATAGATCAGATGCATAGTATGAGAGTCTTACGATTAAAAATTATAAGTCATCGTAAGTATGGGAACTAGACAAAGATTTACCAAATTATACACTTTAATAGAATTAGATCGACACTCACTAACGGTGTTTGTTTAATTAAGAATTGGTTTAAATGCAGTAGCAACTTGTTGACAAGATGAGTTCAACGCAGATTGCCACTCCACTCATACCTAACACTAGTACATATTCAAGTCGTTATTCTTTCTTTTGTTTATTACTTACTAACGAGATTTTAAACGTATATAACGCATTGCTTACACTTAAAAAAGATGGGCGATCAATAAAACTCGTATAAAATTGCTTAAGTTGCACGTGATTGCATGACTATTTATATAAATAGGATGAGAATTATTGTTATTTAACTAACTATTCATAAGTTAATAAATGAGTGATGAGCGGCGTATATTTATAGTTTTATACACACAGGAGCGCAAAGGCAGCTAGACGATCGAACACTTATGGTTTGTTGTTCTTTCATTCTTCCTTTTTTCTTCTTTCCTGTTTTCTTTTCTCTCTCTTTCTTATGTGCATTCATCCTTTACTCTTTTTATCTTATCTTTTTTTACTCTGTTGTCATCATTCACTTTTGCACTCGTTCAAACATTGCGCACGTAAGAATTGAGAAAATATGTATACATAAAAATGTGGCTCAGTAGCGATAATAGAAGTAATAGTAATATTTTAATAGTAATAGTAGTAATAGTGATAGTAGATGTACTAGTAGAAGTAAAAGTATCAATGATAAATATAGTCAAACATGGTAGTTTCATCTAATCAGAGCACAATGCGTTCTTTTTTCTTGTATTTCGTTTATGGCTAGTTACTAGAGAAATAGTGAGAAATTGGGTTGAGGCGTGCTGTGAATGTGTGTGAGTATGTATGTATATGTGTTTATATGTAGTCCATACGTATCATTGGTAAGACACGAGTCAGTACCTAACACAAACCTTTCAAAATGTATTCTAAAAACATAGATAAGAGCATTCTGCGTTATGCTTCTCCCAGTTTTCTCTTTGTACATGACGCGACATCTTTTTACATAATTAAGAATTACTATCATAAATAAGAACTTGTAAAAAGTATACCTGGTACCGCAAATCGCGAAACTTCCTCGGTTAAAAAATCGTCATCCTGAATATAAGGGATGTCTACAAAAATCACCGAAAACTTGCATGAGGAGCGATAGCAGTCATCTTTTGAACGGTATTTAGGTTGTATTGCTGTGGCGGCATCGTAGTAACAGTAGTAATGACAGTGATGGTGACAGTAATTACGGTAATGATGATAATGATAAATTGCTGGATGGTCCGCGGCAGGGGATCACTTGTCAGAATTTGGGCACTCTCCAGGTTGTTTCATTATACTGTAATCTAAGCGGTATTGAGCTGAAAGTAAAAATAAGAGAAAAAATATTATTTATCGCAAAAGACCTATGTACATTACCCATCTTTTATTTGCGTATAATTATAAACAGTAACATTCTACATAAAAATATAAATTTTAAGTTACCTTTTTTGGTAAGATCTTCCATGGTTTGATCTTTACAGTCAACTGCAAGATGACTACTACTGCCACAATTATAGCACGAAATTTTCGTTGGTGGGACGGCAGCTGGTGCATATGTAACAATCGGAGTAGGTGGCATATACGGTGCCTGAACAGGTGTCGCGGCTGCATTCGGTGGAGGTGGTGGTGTTCCTCCTGAGGATGGATGTCCAGGATATTGGTACATCATTTCACCATTCGGTTGGTACGTGGTCGGATAAGCTGGTCTTGCATACGGTCCATGTGAGAAGTTAGAATAAATACCACTACTCGGTCTCAAAGCCGGAAAATGACCATGCGGCAGATACGTGACCTGCGACTGCGAAGGTGGCGTGGGAAAGGAAACGCATTGTGAAAGATTCGGTGGCCCACCGCCATTCACCATTTGATTTTTATGACGCATTACATGTGTCTGATTTCTTCTAGTACGTTGCCTTTCCGGGCCCGATTGTATAGGTTGTTGGGATGCTGGATGTGATACTGCACTTGTAGAATGTACCGGTGCAGAACTAAGATGATCAGTAACTGGCGGTGGATTGCTCTCACTGCCGCTCACCCACGGTGCTGCCGGAGGAGTCTCTGGCGGAGATCTACTACCAGTACTATCAGAACTACTACTCTGTGAACAATGCCTGCTGTTTTCAGGATCTAACCTCAAGGCTTGTAATTGTGTTAAACAATATACGTGTTGAGCATTGCACCTAAAATATTTTAACATCGTTAATTCAAAATTCAAAAATCAACTTTGATAAATGTTAATAATTGTACACTTTCTTTCCTACCTTGAATATCGATTTTGTACCCCAGCGACAGGTAATGTAAGACAGGCATAGCATGGTGCATTTTGTGCAGCATACATCGGTGGCGGAGCAGGATACATTTGTATTTGCGCAGGATCTAACGGTGGCATAGGATATCGCCGTAAATTAGGTGTAGCTGCATGATTATGATGATGATGCATCGCTGGATGCTGTTCCTGTAACGGCATTGACTTACTGCTTTGATTTCCATTATCATTCAACATCTCCATTCCCGGTATAGCCTGAATAAAAATTTTATGTTATGCATCTATTTTCCTTCACTGATTAAATGAAAGTTAACAATATATTAATATATATCAAGTATAGATTATTAATTATTACCTCATTTTCAACTGAATCTACAACTGTGTGTGTTGTGCTGCTAGTACTATCTAATTTTTTATCAGTAGAAATTTGATTTAAGCCGTTAGTAGTTTGACTCTTAACTATACTTCGTAATTGCCCTACTGCATTTTGTGTTAATCCTATTTCCCTCAAGTCCTCATCACTCATTCTTCGGATCTGCACAATATATCACATATTATTATGTTTATTAATGTACATACATATTCTATTATATATTTATACTAAATATAAAGTAAAATTTATTATGAAATATTTTATGTGATTATAAACTATTTTAAAACTTTACTATCTCACCTCGTCGAGGGAAAAATTCTGCAAGTTGCCTTTGAAATTTGGCATTTCTTTTCCTAACGTTTCTCGTAATGAATCACCAGAAATTGAAGATCGCAGTCGTGGTGGTGGAGGTTGTTTTGATTGAGGTGCTGCCGGAATTAAGGTAGAAGGAGTATTCTCGACGCTATTATGTCGTGAAAAAGTAGTAGAACTGCTGATAGACAAGGGAACAGAGCGTGATGGAAGCAATGGAGGTTGACTAGGATGACTTCTGTTCGTACCCAATGTGGGAAGTGGTGGAAGGGAATTGGCATTTGAGCTGCAGATGCTTGTTTGACTGTTAGAGGCACTCGTTGATGTCAAGGTATTCGAAGTAGACTGAGTCACTTGTGAAGAGGTGCGCGGCATTGTATTATTTCTGCGACCCATTGGGGAATTACTGCGACTAGGAGATCGAGACTGGGATGGTGACGATTGACGGCTGACTAAGGGGGAAGGTGGATAAGCCAACATGTCGCCAGTGTGATACATCAGCTGATTCCCCATCATAACCTGACCTGTCCATGGTGGCATGTGATTTACTGATGGAAAGCCAAGGTGAAGGTACTGTGTTGCACCACCTGATCCCATTGGCATTTGTTCTGGAGTTGGCAGGCATAATCCAGGTGGAGGCATGGAAAGACCAGGGGGAACACCAGTTACCATGGTATTATTTCTCATTGTCATTTCTCCTACAGATAATGTAAAAAAATATTAATATTTATATATATTATACATATATGTACGCATATATCATATTATAAACTACCATGATAAGTTTGCATTGGTGGTGGAGCCATCATACAACTGCCTTGCATCTCTGTGTCTATTAATCTTTCGTTTGTATTCATACATGGCGCGCAACCCTATTGTTAAAACAGATATAAATTAACATTTAGTTTATTATGAAACATTTAGACAATATTTAGAATACTAGTTAGATTACAAATTACATAAATAAATAAATGCATTCAACACACGAAGATTATACATACTTGTGTTTGTTTGTAAGATGAATTTAACTTTGAAAGATTCAGACGAGCTTCTTCTTCTTGAAGCTTTATGTAAATGTTACCGAAGACACTTTTCTGCTCATATGTAAATGCTGGATGATTTAAAGCCATTGTATACAATAAGAGCAGTTCTTCAAGTGGTTGATCATCCGGTGTAAAGGTGGTCCCATTTAATAGGTTAGAGATTTCTTGGTAATCAAAATTTGACAAATTCTTGTACAAGATTACAGCACATGCATAATTACAAGAATGTAATAATGCCATGTAGAGCGCAAGTTTCCTTCGTGTGCGTTTATCTGCCACACCTAAGGTTGTTAACTCGGCAAGATCAGTGGCACTGTTTGCATGATGTTCCGTGTCACGGAGATCATTGTAGTCCCGTTTACCAATATCCTCTACACAAGTGCCAAGGTATCGTACTTCAAACGGCAGGCACATGTTTAGTAACGTGCACATGACATCGATGCGTTTATAACTGCACATATAGAAATATATTTTTTTATAATAATGAACTAATCACAAATATTTCTTTCTTTATTTGTAATAAAATATTTGTCATGAGCATGAAATAATTTTGAGTAAGTAACTGATATCTTAAAAAATATAAAAATATATTTATGCAATATCAACATAAAAGTATATAGTTAATGAAAATGATTGGATATTGTTACAAAATATTATCAAAAATATCAACAAAAATAATTAATTCTGAATAACTTTTTATCTGTGAATGAAAATATATTAATTTTAAATTGTAGTATTTTATAATTTATACTGTTTATATTTATACGTAAAATGCTAAAATATATAATTCTTTTAAAACTTTCTCTCATAAAAATGACAATTATATTATTTGTTAGAAATAATCTAATAAAATGATATAATAAATTAATATTGATTATTCAACATTATTATAACTATAATTAACTAAATTATAAAATTGTATCAGAATAACAATTTAATTACAGCCTATGTGATTATAATCCTTATTAAAGTATACACGCAATCTATTATAATATGGTATTTAATATATAGATTTTTAATAATATGCTTTATAAGATTTTATTAACATCCATATTCAACAGGAAAAGTAAATGATGCTACTGTTGATAACAATATGAAATATATGTAGTATTTTATCATTTTAAGATAAATATATATAAGAAGATTTAATTATTAATTCACTATAATATCTTGAATACACACGAAATTAGAGGAAAACAGTTGCTACCATACTTGGTACTCCTGTATAATAAACAGAAAAGTGATATATCGATAATAGGGTAAATTAAACATTAATGAAAATCAATATCCATATAATTTCTTATTTACCAATACATTCATGTTAATTTCTGACATAAAATTAAGATGAAATTGCGGAATGTTCTTTTTGGTTAGTTCGAAATTTGGTAAGGATGAAGAGGTCATAGTTGAAAACGAAAAGAAGCGCTATGAATAAAAGAACTATAACAATCCATTTCCGAACAAGGAGAATATGGCATTAGTTAGGGAAGAAACTGATAATATTTCTATTACCTGGACAGATTCCCAAACCATGATACCACGTTCTCCTTACACACCATTGCCAGACAACATTGATACCACTTGGGCTAAAGAAAGCGCCGATGCGGACAGCTTTGGCGCCTCGGGTGTTGCTATCAAGTGACAATCACGGCGGGGTCTGGTACAATAACGAACCAGTTTCAAAGCGTTCACGAATGTGAAGGACTTGTTAAAATCCAAAGGCGATCAGCCGTAGGGAGCACTTCAAACGCACAGCGGCGGCAGCAGCAGTACAGCACACTATGAAGTATCCACATTCGCGGCAGCAGGCAGAGGCAGGCACGACCGAATGATCGGTGAAAACGACAAGCGTCAACGGACAACTCACACGTTCATCAAAAACCTCGCTTAAACAAGTACACGGTCGTCCCGTTAAAAATAAAATTCCACCTCTGCAATTGTCTCTACTGCGTACATTAATTCTCACGAGATGTTCCAAGTCGAAAAGTCGAGTCTCGAGATCCGTTCACATGCTCGCGTTAAAAAAGGCATCAGGCACTTGCTGCTCCAATCTCTGATAAAGAGGCATTTTCATGTAGGTGGCAATCGCATATACTTACTAACCATCACATTGGCTACGTTTTTATTCATCGTCAATTAAAAGAACATTTCAATATTTGACGTAATACGGTAACATTTATTTCTGTAAAATATTGTGTAACGATTGGTAGAAAATTATCGTTCTAGAAATTATAATCGGTTATGTTTTGGTATTATACTCTGAAAAATCATACATAGACATATCATAGATATCGCGTTTAATCATTATTATTATATTCCTTCATTAGGTATGATTTTATATTGAATCAGTGCTAACCTTTTAAATTTATATTATTGATATTTACTATATTTAAAATTTTTATAAGTATGATTAATTAAACGTAACATGTATAAGATATGGAATTTTAAACAAAATCAAATTATTAATTAACCGATATACATATAAACCATGCACGAATGTTTTTTTGTATTACTATCGAAACTTCTCGCAATATTGACACAACTTAATTAATGTTATTGTTTTATTCGTAGATAATTAAAATTTACACAATTGTACCGAATTTTAAGGATAGGGTGTATTCACAATAAACTGAAAGAACAATAAATTGGATGTCATTTTATATAATTGCTTGACCAGAACCAAATAATAAATATACTATACATCCTAATGCATCTATTATAGCAATGAATATAAATACAACAGGCCAGCTGTGCGTTACATGTAATATATATCCAGAAAAGTATACTCCAAGAAATCCTGAAAATTATCTTTTTTACTATCATCTTTCCTATTACTGCAATAGTAAATTTATGATTATATATACCAGGTATAGCACCAACAGTGTTCATTAATCCAAATACACTTCCGGAATGTTTTGGTGCAAGATCTGAAGGATTTACTGCAATTGCATTATTATGAAAACCTGACCCGCCAATTATAAACGCAAGACAAATTATTGCACTTTGAAAAGTTTCCACTTTTGCTGAAATTGTTTTAAAATCAATTTCTCTATTTAATTTTTTCATATATTATTATACATACCTATACTTACCTAAAAATAATAAGCTTATAATTTCAGTTAAAAAACATATTGTTTCGATTATTTTACGTGTTACTGTGATGGAATACCCTGCTTTTATTATCTTCTCAGAAAGTGCTTTACCAAAAAATGTACAAGGCAACATAGACAACCATGGCACCATGTTTACAACCCAGCCCTAAATATAACAAAGAGAATTTTTAATATGTTATATAACTAATGCTATAAAATTTTATTGAATTATGTATGATCCATTTTGTTTAAAGATTCAATAAAGTAATATAAAACAAAAAATGTTGTGTATTTATTATTTCCTTATAAAACAGCAAAAGAAACTTTTAAGACAACCTAATAATTAATTACCTTTACTTCTGGAAATGTATCATGAAAATACATTGGCATCCAGGATAGTAATACAAAAAAACAATTATTTTGACAAGCATGACCTATTACACATGACCTGAAAATAACAGTTAATATGTGAACTTTATACATCTATAAATTTGTAATCATAATATTTTTATAAATCCATATAACTTTATATACTTTTTATATTAAGATTTGTGTCAGAAATTGTGTGACTTATGATAACTGAATTCAAATTGATCCCATGCACAATGATTACCAGAATGGAGGTTTTTTTAAAAGCTTCAACCAAGGCAAAGAGTAGTTAGTAGCTGATTTAGTAGAAGCTGCTTTTTCCTTAAAAGGTAGGGTATGGTAACTTAATAGCACGGCCCATGCCAAGCTCAAACCTCCTAAGATAACAAATTAGATATTTTTGTATAATTAAATCACACTGTGAATTTATTAATAACGTTGTTAATATTAGTGTAAATAACACATAATTATACATTTATATACCTAATGTTTGGAAAACTACTACCCAGTTATAATTTTCCAACAGATAGGAACCTAAAGATCCAGTGAGTAATGTGCCAAGAGCGGATCCTGATGTTAATAAACTAAAAAATGAGGCTCTTTCTGTTTCGTGCAATCGTTGACTTATTAAACTAATCATACTGGGGAAATGCATTCCTGTAATATATATATAAAGAACAAACATCTTTTACATACTTTAGCTATTTATGTTAGTAATTTCATAAGAATACCTTGGAATGCACCATTTATCGTTCTCACTACTGCTACTAATAACACAGAACTATCATCCTTTGAAAAGAGTTCTATGACTTCTGGCATAAAAAATGTTGTCATAGACCATCCAAGAGCAGAGATCAATAATACTTTTTGTCCTCCAATTCTATCGCTAATATAACCACTAGCAACTTGCGTTAATGTATAACCCCAAAAAAAACTAGACAATATTACTCCAGAATCTGGTTTGGACCATTGTTTCTCTTTACTTATAATTGGCATTAATAAAGGAACAGATGTTCTTGTAGCATATATGAGACAAGTACCACATAATAATGATAGAAACCATTTTTGTCTCTCCTTCCTAAAATTTACTTCATAATTTTAGCTTATATTGCCAAACATCAAAAATAATCTTGTAAAAAGATTCAAAGATTCTTTTAAATTATTTTCATAATATCTTAATATAGATTAATTACCTTGACCAAGATGAATTTGTTTTTTCATCTTGAATTAAAGGTATTTGCATTTGCATTTCTCATCAAATAATTTTGTTCGTATGTAATTATTCTTGTTCCCATATACTCAAAACATATAAGCTAGACATGTTATTTTTAAAAGTTTTAATAGCAGATCAGTAATGAAAAATGAAAATAAAACCTTATCTTAAACTTGTTAAGTTTTATAAGATTATCGTGAAACTGGAGATTTGCATGCTCAAGTCATCATTAATTTTGCGAAAATATTTAATAATTTAATAATAAGTCAATTTCCTATGAATGTTTAACAATGAGTTTTATCCAAAAATAATACATTAGTACAAATATAACTGATTTCTATTCTTTTTAGTTGCGTGTTATATACATACGTAACGTATATGTTCACTATCGTTTAATTTACATACATAGTTGGTAAGTTAGATAACGCTAACACAAATATCAATTTCATTTCTTAGATAACAAATTGAAAGGTAGAAATAGAAATACATTAAAACAGCGTTATTTGAAAACTTCATGGAGTAAACATAGTCAATAAATATGAAGTTGTCTTTTTAAAATATAAATTGAACGCGCGAATTTGTAATCTCAGATTTGAACTTTCCAATACTTGAATGGAATTTATGATGAATTGGAAAAAGATATTCATAAAAATCTAATTCTAATATCTATATTGTTAAAAAGCAAGTGTTCTATGTTTCAGCAACAAATATGTAAATATACAAATTAACGAGCGATTACAAATAGCAATCAATGATAATTTATAATTATAACAGTTAATCAATGTCATTTGTTATTGTAATCTTTTGTTCATTCTTTCAGCTACACCAAAATTCACGATATGAATATCCAACATATGTACGTATATAAAATATGAGACATATCTCTATATTATTTAAGTATGTATATTATGTGTGTATATTATCTCTATATTATGTAAGTTATCACAGTAAGGATTACAAAAAGGCAGGAAATGATAAACGTAACAAATTAGCAGTTTAGACTAAATCACACATGGTCCTTAGAAAATACTCTACTTGATCTTGTGTTGTAAGGGGGACATAAATTATTGTTGTCTTCTCTTTCTCTTTATTCAGATTCTACATATTTCTTCCTTGTAACATATTCCTAGGTCCAACAACGGAGTATACCTATGTTACAAAAGCTTGTTATCTAAGTGAAATCGAAAGATGAATCGTCATCGATGAATGGGACAGAATCTAAGTTACTATTGGCCTATGACAAAATAAAAGGAGGACCACGATTGGAAAGAACAGTTACAACAGAGATCGTACAAAAAAGTAGTAGAAATTCAACAACGCAAGATAATTAAGTTATAATAAGTAATAACTTTACATCGTAGTTCTCTTAAATTTTTGTGCATATTACTATCAGGATTAGCGCTTTACGTGCACCAACCAACTTGAGGCAGATTCTTAAATAACTGCTAAATACGTAACAATGGAATAATATTAGGCTCTTATTAATAAAAATGGAGTATATTTCAAAATGCGAAAATACATAGTACATAATATCACTAAACTATTGAATTTATTTAACAAATGAAATTTTAATTTAGTAAATCAATTTGTATCGATATGATATATAGACATTATTTATTTATTCATACTTTGTACTACGATAAAAATAAGACTGTTATCATTTTTCTCATACTTCATTTTTTATTATTATCAGTTGTTACAATTTTTTGATAAAGCATTCATATCAAATTTTTCCCTATTTTTATTTACGGGCTACATTTTGGTGGGCACAAATTTATTGAACGCTCTATATAGACAATAAGCATCTGTATATTGTACATCAAATCAGCAAACTATTGAAGAAGTATAAGTATATCTGTAATCTAAAGTAATCCATACGGTGAATGTAGTGTATTCTAACATATTAATATTAATATGGCACAAAGTAAAAAACTAATTAGGCTTCCATTTGCATGCAAATTATTTAAAAATAACAGCAATGTTAGATCAATAAGGTAAGTTTATATTAAAAAATTAATTGAACTTTTTAACCTTTTATTATATTATAAATTTATAGTTATAAATTATATAGTTTAAAAATTATTTAAAATTATTAATAATCATAGAATTTATTATTAATGATCAGGAATTTCTCAAGAAGAAGCATAAGATAGATAAGATAACTAACTTAATTAAAATGCTTAAAATCTTTAAATTTACTATATAATTTATTAATATTTACTGATTTATAATTTATTTTTTTTCTCTTAAGATTTACTTTAATTGAAATTAATTAATATTAAAATATTTTGTGTGTTATAGTTCATGGTGGTCTCAGATAGAAATGGGTCCACCAGACCCAATTTTCAGTCTTACAGAAAGATTTAAAGCAGATACACATCCAAATAAAGTTAATTTAGGAGTTGGTGCTTATCGAGATGATGAAACTAAACCATTTATTTTGCCAAGTGTACGAATGGTATATATTATAAAGCAATTATGTTTGGGAAATATATATATTTCTACTTTTTCACATTAATCTAACTGAATCAAATATATTATAGGCAGAAGAAAGAATTAGAAGTAGAAATATGGATAAAGAATATTTAGCAATTGCGGGAAATGCAGAATTTTGTAAACTTAGTATTAAGTTAGCACTTGGTGAACATAGTAATATTGTTGATGAAGGTTTGGTAAGTATTACATGTGAAATATATTCTTTAAGAAAAAAGTTCATCAGTTAAAATTGTTTTCTGAATTTGAAGCATAAACAAATAAATAAACATATATTAAGTAATTTAAACATACACATAACACGTGTATTAAAAACACATGCATGCACAGTGTGGATATACACAGAAATACACATCTATAGTTAATCACAAGATTATATATATACCCCTAGAATATAAAATATTATAGTAAAAATGTTAGCGCTATATACATTCTTTTTGCACATTAAGACACATATTGTTAAAATGTAACAGTTTATTTACTTTCGCCTCTATTAAGAAAAAAGAATTTAAAAAAATATGAAATGAAACAAATATTACAAACATCTCCTATACATATATGAAATCATAAAAATAGTAGGCTTAATATTATATTAATATCATATAGGTTTCTCCTCTGCATCAATAATGGTATCTCATTGGCAATAATAAAATTGAAAATTTTGTAATTTGTAATGTAATTTCATTCCAAGATTTTTGTGAGTTAAATGTTTTAGCTTTTCTAATTCCTTTTAGAAATACTTTAATGTACTGAATACATTTAGTGTGACTTTCTACACTTAAGTGTAAATAAATTTGTGACAAGGTGTGTTTTTAATTACTTTGACAAGTCAGATACACAAAATTTGATACTTGTATATAGACTTTTATGACTGACTGTACATATAAGGTATAAGACCAACCGTGCAATTTCGTTATGGTTAATATTTTATTATTTTTATATCAATAGCACACTGAATTATTAGTTTTGCTATTATATAACTTCTTTATAATTCACAATTTAACGGATATCATTTTGTAGACTGCTACAGCTCAAACAATTTCTGGTACAGGAGCACTTTCTCTTGGAGGACTCTTTCTCACACGTTTTTTTACTGGCAATAAGGAGATATATTTACCAGTACCTACATGGGGAAACCATGCTCCAGTATTTACATTTGCTAAACTTCCAGTAAAACAGTATTGTTATTATGATCCAAAAACATGTGGATTAGACCATAAAGGTCTTTTAGAAAATTTATATGTTAGTATATAAATACTATAAATAATATATTGTGTTTATTGATTATTTATTGGTTATATTTACAAATTCTATTTGTAATATTGTATTCTATAGAAAATTCCAGACAAATCCATTATTCTTCTTCATGCATGTGCTCATAATCCTACTGGTGTCGATCCTAAACCAGAACAATGGAAAGAATTAGCAGAATTAGTAAAAAAGAAAGAACATTTCCCTTTTTTGGACATGGCATATCAAGGGTTTGCCACAGGTAAAACGATATATAAGAAGTTAATAATTTAATTTTTAATAATACATGAAAATTTGTTCACTAGTGGATATTTTTGTGCAAATTTTAGGTGATACAGATAGAGATGCTTTTGGTGTTCGACACTTTGTAAAAGAAAGAATTCAATTTGCTCTGGCTCAATCATATGCTAAAAATATGGGCTTATATGGTTAATATACAAGTTTATAAATCTCATTTCGGCTAAATGAAAACATTTAAAAATTATTGATCATCGTAGGTGAACGTGTGGGAACATTTACAATGGTTTGTGCTAACAAGGATGAAGCAAATCGTGTTTTTTCGCAATTGAAGCTTATAATTAGACCACTATTTTCTAATGCACCAATTAATGGTGCCAAAATTGCTTATGAAATCTTAGAAAATGCCCCATTGAGAGAACAATGGATGGTTGATATAAAAACAATGGCTAACCGTATTATATCTGTACGTCAAAAGTTGCATGATAATCTTAAGAAAATGGGTAGTACCCGTGATTGGAAACATATTACAGACCAAATTGGAATGTTTTGTTTTACTGGCCTTAATCCTAATGAGGTATGACATCCACTATTATTTATTTTCATCATTATATGTAATATATATATATATATATAAAATATAATAATTTAATTTTGGTTCCACTTACTTTATAGGTAGAGAAGCTTATTAATGATTATCATATTTATTTGACAAAAGATGGTAGAATATCTATGGCAGGAGTAACATCAAAAAATGTGGAATATATAGCAAAAGCTATATATGATGTTACAATATAATTAAATATTTCTACCAATGAGTAGGAAACTCTGTCAAATCCTGTCCTTAATTTTCAAATACATTACACATATAAACAAAATAGTATAGATATACGTACACATTATATCAAATGCATTTATTCTCGCATGTTATTTTTATAAAAAAAAAACTGCAGGCAGTGTAATATTTGTAATGATATATTAATATAGAATAAATTTTATATTATATCTTTAATTATCTATAGTAATAGTTCATAATTTTTGCAAAAATTATATAATCAATATTCTATTATATATTCTATTATAAACGAAAAAATATAATAATTAACTATATAAATAAAGCTGTTATGAAGTATATTAAATATTCTAATAAAATTTCCATGAGTTATTTTTCCAATAAAAAACGATTTATTTTACACACACAGTTCCAAATTGAGCAAATTCCAATTGCTTGATACCCTGATGCATTCAAATTTAAAGTTATTCAAAATAATATCGAAACTATCGATAGTTATAAAAAAAATATCACTAGCTTTCACTAGTTTTTCACTTCAAAGACTAACGATAATAATCGATATACTATCGATATTTCTTCACCTCTGATAGATATGCATAAGTTGTGTCTGTTTATGTATTTATGCGTATGTCATAGTGATAAGTAAATCTAAATTTCCAGGCTTTTAAAAAAATTCTATTAATTATAAGCCTTCGAAAGAGTACTGCAACAAATACATAAATATGGTAAAGAAAACCTGATAGAGAAACGACAAACAGCGACGGAATATGTTCCGTTCGATGATTTCTTTTAATAAAATAAGGTTATGTTGTTTCGATTAAAATGACTTTTCACTTTCAGTTTGGATTTAACATGTTTCCGGAGATTGTCAGACCTTTCAACAACCACTATAGATGTTTTTCTGTGTCGATGTTACCGGGTACATATCGACGAGATGTAGAACGTGGAGGGAAAAGTATATATATCTAAAGAACATGTTGTAAATTATTCACTGAACAAGTAAAAGATTATAATTTGTTGTTTTTCAGTAATCATGCCACCCTCAGCTTTAGAGCATCTCACAAGATTAAATATTAGATTTCCTATGTTATTCAGATTAAGTAATGAAAAAACTAATAGAATTACTCATTGTGGAGTTTTAGAGTTTGTTGCGGACGAAGGAAGAGTTTATTTACCTTGTTGGGTATGTTTATATTCTCATTTTTGTATTATTAGTTAGGAATACTAGATTGATATATAGCCCAAATCAGTGTACAATTATCATATTGTGATTACAGATGATGTACAATCTTTTGTTACAAGAAGGAGAATTAATAAATGTTGAAAGTGTAAATTTACCTGTTGCAACATTTTCACGTTTTCAACCACAATCAGAAGATTTTTTAGACATCACAAATCCTAAAGCTGTTTTAGAAAATGGATTAAGAAATTTTGCTTGTCTTACAACAGGTGACATTATTGCTATAAAATACAATCAAAGAATATATGAAATGTGTGTTTTGGAAACAAGACCAGGTTCAGCAGTCACTATCATAGAATGTGATATGAACGTTGAATTTGCTCCACCATTGGGATATGTAGAAAAAGAGACTAAAAAGGATGAAAATGTAGTAGATCCTGCAGATTTAATGCCAGCACCATCTGGTTTTGTGCCATTCAAAGGAGAAGGTAATAGACTAGATGGCAAAAAACGTAGAGATTTTGCAAAACCAGAAGTTACCACAAGTAAACCGGCTTATGTTAGAGGAATACCAGATTATGATTATAAAATAGGAACACTTACGTTCTTGCGCATTAGTAAACCTGTTAATAATAAAGAGGTAAGTTGAAATGTCATTTGTATGTTACTGTATATTTATCCCATTATATGTTTATAGGCAAAAGACCCAGATGAATTTAAAGCATTCACTGGTGAAGGTTTTTCTCTTAGGAAATCAAAGTAATTAAATAATTGGTTTATTTATTTTCATACAATTACATGTATTTGTAAAAGTGAGTATTTATATTTGTAATTAAACTGTTATACTTTTTAACAAAAATAGTTTCATACAAGTTCTACCCATTACACTAATAAGTCTTTTTATTTAAACAGCTTTTTGTATATACGTAAACGAATTAACCTATAGTATAAAAATTTATATCCTATAACTCAAATATCTTACAAGTGAAGTCAAAAAATTACCATTATAAAAATAATTAATATATAGTATTGTATTATCACAAATTATAGGATTGCAGTGAGAATTTTAATCTACCAAAGGACCCCAGAAATATTTACTGGGTTTTGTTGGATCTTCTGTTAAGAAGAACTCACGACCCAATGTTATGAATTCTTCAAAGCTAATTTTACCATCATCATTAGTATCAATATGACTGAAGGAAATAACTGCATCCTATAATAAATATTTCAGTTTAATCAATTCATTTATTTAACTTTTATTTTAATAATCATAAAATTGAATGTGCAATTTTACTTACATCATGTGTGAGTCCTAAACATTGGAAAAATAACTGAAATTCTTGCACAGAAATTTCACCATTTCGATCTTTATCCACTGCCTGCAATTTTATATTTAATGATATATTGAAAATATTTTTTAACACATATTAACCCATTGGGACGGCGTCTGTACAGTGTACTGTCTCTCGTTTTATTTCCACTAGCCACAGTTCATGCAACATACGGACCGTCGCGTCGCGTGTCGTACGGACGCTTGATACGTCACGTCATTTATTTTCCTACGTCTACGTATCGTATTTCACAACATTTTTCAAGGATGGCTGGTAATAATGTTCATAATAATGTTTTGATCTTTGTAAAGACCAAATCTTTCGAATTCCTTTCTGGAGTCGCAGTTTAGCTGTAGCAGTCGTCTTGCAATTAATTACGGCTTCAACAAGTTAGGAAATCGCTAGTAGAAATTTAGTAGAAAGTGAAAATGAGAGTGATTCCGATGAAGTAATTGATGATCAAGCAATCGTAAGTGCGATTACTGATGCATTCTTAACTCATTTTGGAAACCTATATGTCACAAAATATCGTCAGTCGCACAAAAAGAAATTGCGAATCGTATGTCGTCCTCAATGGGTTAATTTATATAAATGCATATTTTTAAAAACATACTTTGAATAAAAATGGCAAAAAATAATGACATTTTCTCTTCAATGATGAGTCATTAAGAACATGTTGCATTTCCTCCAAATATTTTTCGATACAAATAAGATTATACGGACTAATTTCTCCCCATTGTTCTTCCCATGCTTTCTATATATAAATAAATAACTTAAAAGTATTATGTACTATTTCATTTTGATCCATAGAATGCATAAAAAAGAGACTGACTTACATTCATTATTTTTTTGAATTCAATTTTTAATTCTGGAGTTAAGTGTCCCAAGTCAGTAAATCTTTCTGTGAACAACATGAAATCGTCGTGACTGATAACTCCGTCTTTATTAATATCCAAATGATTATGTAGTGTCCGCATTTTCCTTCTCCAGAAATACGATTGTCCCTGATAAATAAAAATATTCTAAATAACTTTTTATTGAATGATTAGTTACCACATATTAAAAAAAAAATAATAAATGACTGGGATTAAATTGTTACCGCATTACAATATCTTAAATAATAAGACTTTAAACAGTATCTTACTTTTCCTTGTTCGGTGTCAGAATCGTTATCACTTTCTTGTTCGCTTACAGAAGTTGAGATACCCGTTTGATGCACTCTTCTTGTACTACACGCTCGCGGAGATATTTTATAATACTGAAAACATTTGGTTTATATATTCCTTAATAAATAAAAGGTTGTTCTAAAAATTGTTGTGTGTTGTTATTGATTATGACAACTGCATTATATCTAATTAGATAGATTACGATATTGTATCCTTGTATAAAAACATTACATCGTAAATATATAATATAAATATATACGTTCAATGAACTTCGATGCAAGGTGAAATCCTAATAATAGACTCCAAAAAGAGTCTGGATTAAGAAAAGAAAGAAAAGAAATTAATTTATCTTTAATAAGTTAGAACAATTAAAAAGATATGTAACTCTACTATTAATAACATTAATACAGTCTTAATATTCCTTTTAATTAAAAATTCTATAAATAAATTATCTTTATCCATACACAGTACATATGTTTACATGCACGAATTATAGTACAACATTATGTATTTGTAATATCCTACACCTGTAAAACTAATACGTAATATTGCCCTTGAATCTTGAAGATTTTCCAAAACAATTTGGAAAAGGTGAAAATAATTATATAAATTATTTAAATATATTCAATAAACATATCCTTTTTTTAAAAATTTGAAAAATTTGCTACCTACGATTCAAAATATAATTTTTATTTTTTTTAAATAACATTTTCCGTCTAAATAACTTTTTAAAATGACTTATTTTATTTATTAATATTTTATTACTTCATATTAACATCATTTTTAATACAAAGTGTTTTAAAACAAAGTAATTGATTAGAAATTTGTTATAAATTAAACTCACTATTTTTTTTTTGCAATATAAAAAGAAAATTACCTGGTTGCATTTTAGTAAAATATTTTGTTTTTCTGATATTCCATAGCATAAAATTGAAATAGCTCTTTTTTTAAAACACTTGTTGGAAATTACAAATCGTAGACCAGTTCGTAATAATGTTGTTGTCATTTTAACGTGAACTTCAAGCAAACTATCTGTGACACAAAACTAATATGTTCTACTTAAAATCGTTTGGAATTTAACATTAAAGCCGCAGAGATCAGTGGGCCCCTTTTGTTGGTCCAAATTCCCTCTTTGCCTTTACGCATGCGTAATAGTGCTCTGTTCCCCCCTTTTACTGTTGGGATATATGTATATAGTCTGACTGCCTTGTACGAGCGCCCATGCACGTCCTCCTTTTTTCACAGATAAAACCCATAAGCGTATATACCACCATAACTACATAGACACAAAAAAAGAAAACAAACACTAGAAAATGCTCTGCTCTAAACCTGAATATTAAGAATATATGAACTAACATATCAATTATATGTAAATCATATTCCTTTTTCTGATTTATATCAATAAAAAATTCGGTCCCGTAAAAACCTAAGTTTTAAAGAATCAATTTATAGCTAGAATCTGCTGAAATTGTAAAAATTCATGTATATATCTAGCTACGTATAATTCTGATATTAAAGACAATTTTCGACCAAAATACTCAAATCTACGTAAAAAAAATACATAGTAAACGTTAAAAAACAAAAACTTGTGTATGTAGTTAAATTAAATTTTTCTTTGTATTACGCCTATGCTTAATTTCGTGTTTTATCGTAATTCTAGAGAATTTTACGTATGATCAGTACATTTCAGGCACAAATGAAATTAATATATAAAAAAGGAATAGTTGAAAATGTAAAGATCGGATACTAATACACACAAGGAAATTCTAATGAATCACAGAAGTAGGACACGGTAATATGTATGTCTATACACACACTTAAATGAACATAAATAAGCATACGTGACACGAAGCATGGTACTAAATTTAGTTGATCATGACAACTTTTACTTAAATGAATGTAACATGAAAAATGAATGTTTTTTGAATAAATACATACCATGAAAAAGTAAAAATTGTTATATAAGTATGATCTATATTTGCTAAATAAAAACTATTATGCAATTTATATATTGTATTTCCATTTTATTTATATCAAATGTATTATACAATTTAAATTTTTATATAAATGCTTAAATGGTAATACAGGTAATATTTTATATGGATTATACACAGATTAATCTTGAATTTCATTGTGAAATTCCATTTTCGATTTATAATATATATCTTACATTTTAATTTTCCTACATATTTTAATTTTTTTTGTACTCGATTCGTTCGACTTTTACTTCATCACCAACAAGTTGATAGACATAAGTTACAACTGTTGAGCTCTGAATATCCATTAGAACAAAAGATGGGATAACTGATCTGTAAATATAATGATGAAATAAAATAAATAATAAAATAAATTTATAAGTATATTATGTAGCATTCAAAATTTACTTTATACTATTAACATAAAATCTTACGTATCAAGAGGGTTATATGCCCCTGTTGCTGAACCAGGATTAATATAAAATTTGTTTTCATGCTCGTATGCCTCAAATTTATGTGTATGACCTGATATCAAAATATCAACGTCTAATTGTCTTTGAATTAAAGCTAGTGATTCTGGATCTCCCCAAGGTACTACTTGATGTCCATGTGACAAACCTATTCTAAACTGACCAACAGTGACCACTTTTTGTTCTGGATAATTTAAATTCTGTAAATGAAAAGAATATATAGTAAAATATACATTATTAAGGAATTATAATAATATTTAACAATATTAAATAAAATATACCTCATCAAAATCTCCTCTAACAACATGTACATCACTGGCTAGTGTTTTCAAGTAATCATATGATTCTTTAGTACAGAGATTACCTGTACATAAAATATGTTGTATTCTACCAGGCACCAACAATTTCTTAAATTTACTTGGAAGACTACTACATCTGTGTGGTATGTGTAAATCTCCCAATACTAAAACAAGCTGTAAATATCCAATATTATTTTTACCAAATATAATAAAAAAATTATATAATGGATCTTTAATAGTATATATTTTCATTTTATTAACTTTACAAAGTTATGGTACTTTTCTATGAGGTTAGATTATAAGACTCAAGGAATTTGTAATTCCAATTAATTAATTTCTATTACTAATATTTAATTTCGTGTACTCACCATGACGAATTTAATAATATTTTTTTAATTCCTATATATTTTTTAGCGTTGATATTTATTTTATTGCATTTGATATCTGTGAAGAACAAAAGCTAATGAAATGTCAAATGCACCATTGGAAATATGTTTGACAGATAAGCCTTCGATTTTCGAGATTCGAGATTGCATTAATTGCCACTATTATTTACAATGCGCTAAATATAAGTTATATATTCTTACCCAAAGTTTATACTTGCTTATAATGTAGATTATTTCTATAAAATGATTATTATTTATGTATATCAATAATTTGTATTTCAGATATACGAACATACATTTCTGTCATAACCGGTTAACCAAATTCAGTTGTTTGATGTACCCTATTTTGATTTAAATAGAATATTATGGATTCCTTCGGTTACTTTTTTCGAATAATTATTTAATGTTTTATTTATAAGAAATAGTTTAATGGAAGAAATTTAACATGAAGTGTGTTATAGCAGGAGCAAATGTAAAAAGTATGTCGATTTCATGTAGGTTATATTTTGTTATGTATTAAAAAATATCATTTATATATAATAAAGCATTATAGTTTTAGCGAAGGCTATACATGCATTATCAAAAATTGGAGATGAAATGTACATAGAACCACATGAAAATACTTTATCATTTCGTACTGTTAATATGGCAAATTCAGCATATGCTGATTTTACATTCCTACAAAGTTATTTTTCATATTATGCTTATGGTGACTTACAAGAAAATGATGCATTGAAATGTAAAATATCAATGAGGGTAATACAATATTATTATATTTCCATGTAATATTACAAATAGTAATATTTCTATTTTACAGAGTGCAATGACTGTATTTAAGGCTCCACATTTAATAGACAAACAGGTAGAAACATGTCATATTAAATTAGAGCCAGATGCATCTGAAATTTTGTTTATTTTAAAGTATAAAAACAGTATTACTAAGACTCATTTATTGCCCATTCTAGATTGTGAAATATTACAAGTATGTATCATATATCTATAACAAATTATTTACATTTTCATTTTTCATTACCTTCTTTTATTATATTTTTCAGACTGTATATAATAAGGATTCTGCATCAATCAAACTTTTATCTCAACCACGAGTATTAGGCGATGCAATGCAAAATTTTCATCAACATTTAATTGAAATAACATTTGAAGTTTCAGCACAAAAGCTTTTATTAAGAAATTATGTTGATGATGTCTCAGGTAAAATCTAAGAGATAACAAAAGTAGTTTATTGTAATATAAAATGAAAAATTTCTGACAGGTTTATCAAATACAATACGTACACAACTTGCACTTGGAAAGGGAGAATTTGATCGATATGATATTGGTAGTGAAACAACAATTACCTTTTGTATGAAAGAATTTAGGTCCATCTTAAATTTTGCAGAAATTGCAATTACACCCATTAGTATATACTCTGAAGGAGCAGGAAGGTAAAAACTAGTAATATACATTTTAATTCCTTTATATTAGACATAGGTAAAATGAATTTATATAAATGAATATAATATTTATTAATATTTTTTAGACCAGTTATATTCGCATTAAAAAATCAATCTTTTGAAGTGAACTTAGTACTGTCAACATTGAGTTCTGATACAGACAGTCAAGCAGAAACAACATTAATTAATAAGCCACAAGAAAAATCCATAAAAAGAAGAGCAACAAATAAACGAGTTTGTAGGAAAAATAATAAATCTGATAGTAAAATTCAAGATAAGTCAGTTAAATCCAATAACAAATTAGGTAATGTTAAAACACCACATCCATGTTTCGTGGAGGAACCAAAGGGACAAGTTGATGCATCAACCAGAGATAATCAAAATCTAAATGGAGTAAGTAACCTTCCTATAGAACAAGATATTGAAGATAAAATGAAAAAGAATACCTCATCCAGCTGTGACATAATTACAAATGTTAATAAAACATCTACAAGTGAAAAGAAATTAGTGAATTTTATATTTTCTACAATAACGAAAAGAAAATCTAGTAACAATGAAACCGACAAAGAACAAAATTTGGATAGTGATCAGTCTGATGCATTTGAAGACAAAGTACCAAATTCACCATCTCCTCCAAATAAAAAGGCTCGTTTCATTTTTCAAAAATGCTTTCAAAAGACATTCGACCCAAGAACATTGCCAGGATACAATGTAATCTTAGCTGAAGATTCAGATGAAGCTAGTAATGATTAAAAATAATTTTTCACAATATTTTACGCCATTCGTGTCTCAGTCATGTGATTAAGATAACAGAAATCTATAAGTTTCTATTATACCAATTTATTAATCACTAATTTTGTTTTAATTAACGAGGATGTTTCTATATGTTGTTACATATGTAATGTGTGTATTTGATAGATAAATTGTACATTAATTACAAAATATGAATTTTGAATTATTAAAATGAAACTATTGTTTATATTACATAGTTAAATAGATAAAGTCTCCCTTCCTTAAACTTCACATTGTCTGTAAACAAAATATAAATATACTTTTTTATCATGCCTTCTTAAGCGGCTTTAATCTTTATGAAATAAACCAATAGCTACAAAATTATTGTATTCTGCCTTAAATACTTTTTACTAAAACGATAATATTACTGATAATGGATATCTATCACGATGGATATTGATATTAATATTTAGAAAATATTTTTTCATTAATGGTTTAAATATAACCCATGTGCAGTACAAATATTAACATTAATGTCATGCTTAAAGTTAATGTAACAAATTGTTCGTCTAATATTTATTAGTAATTAGAACACGTTTGACATAAAGGCAGTATAATCTGTTATTGTTTTGCCGCTACGTGGAAACGTTACTAGAAACACAAGTTGGGATGACTTTCTATATACTGCATACTCGTGGACTACGCTTGCTTTAGGAGGGCACCACTAAAACAGTTAGAGAACTAAAAATCGCGATCCCGCAGTTGGTCTTGAAAGAATGCAATACGCGGACGTATCATGATCGTACGTATGAGGTCGAATTGTTCTGTAGCGATTCCGCTTGTACCGATACTTGTATGCTAACAATTTCGAATCTTCATTCACTGTAACGAGTACGCGTAATATTAAGAAACAAGTAAATCATTACACGCCGATATACGTTAATACCAACGATAGTGGCAATTATACAACTGTGACTTCGTGTACGTACAGAGAATCGCTAAAGCATTACAATCGACAAGAAAAGTGCGTGTACGTGAGTGAATAGAGTGCCTCAACCCTGATCTCCGCGCCCTTCTGAATCGTTGACAGTAGTCATCGTGATTTTCTGCGAACGATTCTATCGATGACGTGCCGTGGACCAGTCTACGAGAACACAAAAGTGTTGCATGCTGCGTGTTAGGGCAAGAAACAAGGGCCTATACTATCGCGTTTTAACCATTGAGGTGGGCTGCACCGACGAGGCTGTGGACGTTCCTAGATTGGCGGTAAATATACACTTATCAACAGCCTATCTCTTCGCTCGTACCCACTCTGGTCTACTTTACTTTTCTTTCCTTTACTCACTGCTTGTGTGCCCTATCGTTGTTCATCTATCTTATGTACCATTCCAAGTGTGATTGAACGCGTGATAATTTTTCTTCCGTCCTCCCTCTCCTTCCGCTCCTTTTTTTCAATTCATGCTTCGCTTGATACACTGTGGTGTGTATGTGTGTGTCTTACCAGTTCACCCTCTCGCCGGTGTCACGTATTAATATTGATCAGAGGGCCGGTAACCCGAAGGAAGCGATATCGCCTGCGCTTTTCCGAGCACGAAAACTCTAGGCTCCGCCCTGCGCCAATTTTCTTTGACCGGAGCTTCTTTTCGAAATATCTATGATTCTTTCGAGATCCTGGAACTAGAGGAGATTTTGTTTTTTGGTGCACGCATTTGTGGACATTTGCCAGGATGATTTACGAACGTATAATAAACGTCAATCATCGTCGAGTGGGATCCTCCCATTTCTGGCCACTCGAGAATCGGTATGTTTGCCGCTGAAATCTCCGCGGTTGTAATCCGGCTCTTCGATGCTTACATATACATAGAAAGGGGGCTTTTAGATCGGCGCCGGATGCTGCTCGCTAATCGTTCGGCTGGCTGCATCCGTCCCCTTGTGAAAGAGTCCCTCGAGACAAATGCGCCTGGCGATAAGGGTGTATATAACACGTTGTCACGGATGTGTAACCGGCGAGATCAAAGATCCTTTCGCGTAATGCGTGCACAGTTTTGTCGTGGAAATCGTACAGTTCCGTTCCCACTTGAAAACCGAGGGACCGAGTTTACCGAATTACATAAGTCAATTAGTCTATTTTCAGATAGCAAAATTCTTAAACGTGCAAGTTAGAAGCCGTTCGGTCGAGCGTTGCTCGTGATTTCTTTTAATATTGCCCACTTAAGAATTTAATTGAGTCGTTAAACGGACGTAAATATTTTTTCAACTTAGATGTAGTTCTTTTTAATGTGTTTATGTTCGATTGTAATGTATGGTATAAATATTTTATGAAGTACGTGATACTGTTAACAAAACCGTTAATAAATACTGTTAACAAAAACATAAAAAGGTAATGGTTAAAGATAGACGAAACAAATATATCGAAAAATTTGACGTGCAATTTCGTTACTAGCAGTCAAATGTATTCGCACGTGAATATTAGTGATCAGTGCGAGCATTTTGTTTGCGACAAACTTCGCGCGAGTCACCCTCGAACTATATACACGCATAGATGGGTAAAACCTACTTCTAAAGTGATTTCTAATTATTTACTGCCAACAGAAGATAAATATTTTAATGTTTTCTTGTCTGAGAAATCTCAGTTAATTTCTAAATATCAATACCATTAGTAATAAGATACCCATTAGTAATAAGAAGTATGTAAATCTAATTAGAATTTGAGAAAAGTGTATAAAAATAAAATGTACGTTCATAGTAGCAGAAAAATTGAAAAAGACTATGAATTCTCGTCATTGATCGTTCACATGTGTCGTAGATGGAACGTTAATCCTCTCCACCGTATGTATTCATATGTTTGTATTGGCGATTCGCATCGTTCAAATTCTGCAGTTACATATTAACTCTGAAAATTATATTAGTTTTACTCGGTATATAATGTTTACACGTGTTAATATAATGCAATCATCATTTATGCGAATGGTTATAAATATTGTACGATATAGATATGTATATACATTCAATTATTTCTATAGCTATCGAAGATATAAGAAAACATAAAAACTTACGTAAAAGTTCTCTGATCGAGGCGGGAAAACATAATGGCGAAACTAAATAGTTATTTCTGTAATCATTGATCTTGAATACTACAAAGTCACTTTTTTCTTTATCATTGAATCTGTATATTTTTATTAATATATGTTTATAAAATATAAATTTACGTATGGAAAGTTATGGAGAAAATATGATGAATTAACAGACATGCGTTTCTCATCAATATGTTAACATGATATTGCTACATACGGATATTAGCCATAAAATCACTCCTTCCAACATGTATCGGTGAATCTTAAATGCGATTTTCAAATAAATCGTTCTCATCTCTTATTTATATTCAGATCTCAAACTGTAAACATCAACAAATCAACTTTTACTTAAATTGTAAAAATTTCCTAAAATTTTTATTATTCTAGAATTAAATAATTTTCTAGGCGAATTCATAGACAATGTTTGGGTAATATCCATTAGTAATGCCATACTCACATTCTCATTTCAATTTCTATTTTGTATTATTTAGTAGTGTTTCTAGTAGTTATGTAGTATTTTCAAATATAATTATAAAAATTACTTTTATTATTTATTTATTTTTCTATTTTAAATGAGATCCATTGCTCTAAGATAAAAGCGACAGTTAATTTATTGCCAAACTTCACGGCAGTATATCATAAAGTTTTGTCAAAAACCGCGTGTGGTTTAACTCTCGGTATATATAATCAAGAAGTAAATATGTAATAAAGGCATAATAACGACAGCAATGATATAATAACATTAAACGATAAGCAAACAAAAATGATTGTGATAAATACCAATTTAAATGAAATTTAACTTGCACATATACGCTTCATAATACCAGGTGATTAAGAGTAGTAAAACAAATTGTTGCAAAATTATCTTTATACAAACAGCTTCCAACGACTGTGATCAATTACGATACTATTATTACTAGATTAATAGATTATATTCTTACTAGTATGTTACAGTAAACATCGATATTATCATAAATACTTGCATGTTTTTAGTAATTGCGAAAACAAGAAACCTAATACCAGTTTGACAGTTCTAATGTTAATGGGTTAAAAAGGAAATACGATTTCGACATCATTTGCTGATACACTTAATTCACGACAATCGTGCCAAGATACGACGAATTGGTAACGATCCTATGAGTACCTGTTAACCCAGAAATTCGAATATAGGGCAAATGTGATATCACCTTGAAACAGTTCGAAATCGTTCGGAACATGTTTCTACTCGTGTACTGTACATGTTTCGTACTGATCGAGCGATCGCGATAGGTAATCCATGGATCGTGGCGGGTTCCGCGAATGTCGAGCCGCGATTAAGCCGTGCCCGAGCTTACGCGAGTTATGAAATTCAGAATGAGCGTGCAACTTATCAGAGAGAAGTGCAACGTCGTGCATAACTTTCGATGCCGTGAGCGTTAATGAGATGCGCGTTATCCTCGCGTTAAATTAATTAAATACGTAACGCTGTGTGTAATAATTAGTGATATAACTGGCCGTGGAAGAACAGTTTCTTGGTTTAATGAATATTTCATTATTTACGTGCAGTTTCGATCTTTGCCAAGAAATACATATACAGAGTATTTCAGGCTTTCTTTCTAGACAACTGTACAGCATATTTTATGTGCAAGAATAAGGGAATACAAATGCTTTATTAAAAAGTTATAAGAAAAATATATTCGTCCAGTCGGAAATTAGTCAAATATGTGTATACAAGTTTCGGGAGCCAATTTTCTCAAAAATAAAACATCAAACGCAATTTCGTTATTTTTAATCATTGTTTTAATGTGAGACATTTGATAAATAAATTCGTTTTTTCTACTGGAAGTGTATCTTTCGAAATCTTTAATTGGTTACTCATTTGAGATAAGAACAATTGTCATGTGAGAATGAGTAAATGAAATATTCTCAGTTATTCCCAAGATAATCGGTTTTCTCGAAGATGCCTCAGTGATCGCAGGATTTACTGTTTCCGAATTTCTTCGGAATGACTTCTCGTTTTCCTAATGGAGATCGTGATAATTTATAGTCTCGAATATTATATTCAGAAGAGACATTTATTGGCAAGCACTATGCTATTTACTTAGAATGATGATTTTTGTTTTTCTCAGATTGGATTGTTATACTTTATTCTTAGAAATTGTTTTCATATTCTTCCGGTGAAATCATTTTATTTTGCTGCTTTGGAGTTGTAGTATGTCACAATAATATCATTTACGAGTAATCAATTTAATATAATTTTCAAGAATAGATAATTTACATGGAAGTGCTATATAATTAAAAATCCTGAAGCTCTTCAGTAAAATTGGAAGGATACACATCTTAACTTTTAAAATTTCTTAAGATCTGTTTTTTCAACAAAAGTTCTCGTTACGATACACTTAGTTATTTTCTGAAATACGAAAGATTGTTTAGACGAAGTAGTTAAACACACAATGCCGCGTTAACTCGTAATAAAACGCAATCACTCGAAAGTTTCACCAATAAATGGTTTATTACTCTTTCGCGTAAACGTGGAAAGGAATTATGATTTCTGTAAAACTTTACGGTCCTTAGCTTCGTCGAAATGATTTTAAATTTCTTCGACGGAAATCCTGCGCGGTTGTTGAATTATTTATCACGGTATCGACGATCATCTTCTTCGAGTTCTTAAAATCGTTAAATACTCCATTTTAATTACGAACATTATTTTCGAAAGAAATGTTTATTGACGCTTATTAATCTAAAATTGATTAAACAGCACAATATCTTTGAAATGATAATATATGATACGTTTTAAAAACGAGGTACTCTTCAATTTCCGAAAGTAAGACAATGTATGAAATATGAATGTTTATATTTTATTGAAAAGTGATATCTAAAAAGATTCTCAAAATCTTTACTAAAAAGTTAAATATCTATCCGAATATAAAGCTTTCGAAGTTACTAGTATTTCTATCTATTTTCATAACTCATCCTCGCAACATATATTTTTATTTTGCCCTCGAGATTCTACCAAGAATCCTTAAACTACGGTGGCCAAGTTTGTTAATAAACGGCATGGTAATTCGCCAGGAAGTGGAACAATATACGAAAGAAGTGTAATTTCAGCGGAAACGGGATTTTATGCCTTTCAACTTCCTCGAAACGTTTCTCAATTTTATTTCTTCGTCTTCTGCGATGAGGATCCAGCTGAATTATTTATTTTATCGATGTATTATTAAAGCACCAAAGATCACCGTTGAAATCACGAAGCTTCGTTACGTCGAATAATTTATAGCAATTAGAAGAAACGTTCGTTTCAACGTAACAACCCAGCATGAATAATTCTATCGGTGAACACGATACAGTGGATTTTGCCGTGTTTTTAAACGTTCCTCTTTGTCCGTACACGCCTCATCGGATCGTATTGTGAAACACTGACGCGCTAGCATGATAACGATCCCTGAGTATGAATGACCGAGTTCTTCTACACTAGCGTATACAATAGTTGCTGTGCGTCAGGGTAGCAAGTCTATTACTTATCGTATCTTTAAACGTTTCTCATTATCTTTCCATGTTTCAATAGCTCGCATTGTGGCATTTGATTAACATGGTAACAACAACGCGTGTAAATAATTAGACTTTCGTACATTATAGCGTACATTACATGGTAGTTCGTCAGCATAGTTATTCTCTGATGAGTAGTCTAAAATATTTCTTACTCTTTGAAGTTTTAGCAGTTTATGAAATGGACACGTGGTTGATTGAAATTTCTATACGCTAGCGTACGTGACGACTCGGTTGTGCTGACAACGCGAATTTACTGCTTGTTAAGCTTTTAAATAGTTTTTATATCTTGTGTACATATATTATGAGTAATCCATATCATCGTTAAAGATAAGTTAATTACAAATCAACGTAACCGAGTTACCGTACGTTGCTGCATATAATAGTTTCTGATTATCAGTGCAAAACGTCTGTTACTTGCTTCTGTTTCAATACGTTTTCATTTGTATACGTCGCAAGTAGTTTGCATCAAAGAATATATAGTTCGATTTAAAGAAGTAGGAGTAATCTTCAAAACGCCTCCATTTCCGGAGCGGATACGTTCACCAGTTCGTGTATCGAATATTTGAAACAATTTAATGCTACTTAATACAATTTCTTTCTATCTCGTAACATCTGAAAACAAAAGTTTGACCCAGTTACAGCAAGCATCCTGTATATCGTGAGATATTAATTCGAAAAATAGCAATAATCTGTACAAACGAACCACCAGTTAACAGAACGACAACCTATTTATACATTTTCTCACAACGCTACATTGAACCTAATATCAAAAAGGCATCTCTTGGAAAACCATAATGAATCACTTGTATAAAGTTTTATACAGTCGTACACACAGTGCCTTTTACTTCCCGCCGACGCAATAGGACTAATCCCCGAATTACGTTTCTAAACGTTTCTTCTTATTCGCACGTATATGTGCATCTATACATATAGAGACAAAATACCGTGCAACACAGTATGGAAAATGATAAGGTTGCAACGTGAACGGTTACGTTCTTGCGGACTAGCCCGTATAATGCTTGTTTATTTTCTATACATGTATGGCGCGTATTCAGAAAGAAACACGACGGGAAAACGATTCGCACGACCGACGCTCCGCGGCACTTAGGTCGATGTCGTTAAATCACGATGATTACGGCATTGGGCTTTATTACTCGGAAGTAGGCAGTTCTCGTTTCAGGGACTTTTGTGTATAGGTTGAACGAGATGGGACGAAACGAAACCGAACTCTAATCCTCTGGTTCGTCTAGGGCTCCGTGACACTTGTCTGCTTGAATTCTTTTTTAACTCGCTAATCAACCGTTCAACGTTCCACGCTGTTCGTATCGAACGATTTAATTCACTCCTGGCCGTCCTGGCTGCCATCTTTTACGACTCTGCCTACGTAATTAAACTTTTTGCCACGGTAATAGTTGTAATCTTTCAATTTCGTTTTTGTTTCGCTTTGTTAACCGGCTCGTTCAATTTAGACCGAGCGTCGATCATGGTAAAACGGTTTCTTAGCTTATGATCAGTTCGCATGAACGCGTAGAAACAGACTTGCACGATATTAAAAGTATCAAACGATGCGGTTCGAATGGCTTTCACGTGTGATGGATGGCTGGTATGTTTTATTGCACGTGGTGGGTATCTTGATATTTACACGTTTAGCGATATAAATACGTTTACATTCTTGTGTTTAATTCTTTTTGCTTCGAGTAGAATTTAATTTCTAGATTCCTAGATTAGATTCCATTATGTACGAAGATTACGAGTGAAGCGTATGATACTTATCGTGTTTTTCTCCTCTGATCTTTGTATGTATTATTGAAAAAATCATAACAATGTAACGAGTTTAAAAAATGATACTTTCGGTATGGATTATTTAGTAACTCGGTAATGTCGCCTATAGATGATTGAAAACTATAAATGTATAATTTCTATGTTTATGTCTGCAAATAACTAATAATTCAGTAACTGTTATGCTTTGTTTAATGAGTGTAAATAAGAAGTAAAAAAGTAACGAAGACTGATACCACTAATTACCAGATACGGTGATGGAATTTCACATGTGGACAGGATTTATCGTTAGAGTGCCTTTGTGTTTGCAGACGCGCTTAAATAAAAGACTTATATATATTTTCATAACCGTTATTATTTCATCCTTAAGTATTCGACTGTTATAATAGACTATAAGCCAGGACGGATCGATCGTAAATCTGTTATGATATGATTTACACATGATAACGTGCAATCTGATGGAAGCCGTCTAACAAAAGGCGATGCTATCAAAACGCTTTTAATCGTATTGCACGGATCTAATATTTAAACGTCAATCTCGATAAATCACACGAACCATGTGTCATCGAAATATTTCTACGGCAGACGCAGCACACTGACTTATCGAATGATAAAAAGTTGCTACAGATGTTTCGCTATACGTTTCTATCGATTGATGCTACGAATCGGACGTCTCGTGCTCGGTCATTGTCAGTTTCGTACGTTCAAAATCAGACGAATGGATCGTCGAAATCGATACGTGTAAAATCACAGAAAACGAACGACAACGGACCTTTGATCTCCGATTTACGTCATATTTCGTTCTTTCTTATTATCGTACAGTTTTTGTTGAAAATCTCGATCGAGCCAGAGAAAATTTAACTTTTAGATATATTTCGCTATGAGGGCGTTCGTTCGATTAGTTTGACCTGGCGATGATAAGATTTGACACAAAAGAACAAAAGAAAAGGGATCAAGAACGTGATAGTGTCAAGAAATCTGATATCGATCGATAACAAATCACTGCAACGATATGAATTCTCGTTGATAAATGAAACGTTAAATCGAACGATCGACGTAAACGAATTCCCAAAGCGATTCAGTGAAATGATTGTACGTTATTATCGTGTTCGATGCAATCCGCTGGCAGGATATTCGTAGTATTCGTACAGAGAAAATTTACAATCGCTCGCGCACCATAGAAAAATATTTTCATTCTAGAAAGTATTAAAGTCTACGACCTGGCGTGGCGACTATTTTAGAACTGGTGTTAAAACTCGCGTTTCGTTATTCCACACTTTCGCGTGTTTTAAAAGTCGTAAACGCTTTCACGAGCACCGTCCTTTAAGCTCGTCGCTATGTTACGCTTGTTCTGCAATGATTTCGTCATAATTCAACGAGTGTTAACTGTATTCCCAACCATCGATCCTTTATATCTTTCAAACAATATGATGATCTGTATTTTTGACAAAAAACAAATTAAAAAATATTTAATCATCAATTTGCATATATTTTAGAAACCATTTGATACGTTTAATAACAAATTAAAAGCCAACCTAGATCCTATCTGATGAAACTAATCTTTTCCCTAAATAAAAGATTTAAATTTGAGTTAAAATATAAAATAAGCTATTTGAGCTCTAATTTCTACAATGTGATTCATCAAGTCTCCTTTTCTTCAGAAATGAAAAATTTAAGTCAACCCCCCAGTATGTCTCCAAAATTATCGGACGTAATCGATATATCGTGACACTACGTTCAAAAATATGAGAATTTTTGGTTTCTAAGATTCCGATATAATGAATAAAATTTTCCAAAATTATTAAAGATTTCATGGAATCGGCCTGTTAAAATTCTAAAGTCAATGTGTATTGCGTCTGATAATTTTGTCATCGATGTAGCCACCGAAATGGACGACTTATTTGTTGATACCTTATCTTGAGAAATGTTTCGCGTTATTAACGCTTTTTAATGCATAGCGACAAATGAACAATCGTTATGTACGTTATCCATAATGACACCTCTGGTTGAGTATCCAAATGATGGAAGGGAAAACGTACAACAATTTATATCTTTGTCTGAAAATTATCAAACAAGACAAAAATGTGTAGCGTTGTTACGTTTTAAAAATTGCGGATAGGTGATAATTATGCTTCTTGAGAATCGTTTATCAACACATTTGTTGGGTAAATGTTTCCTGCAAGTTCGAACAAGTTATTAAACAAATTTATTGCCATTTAAACCATTTAAACGGACATTTCCAAAATTGTTAAATATTATACTTAACGTATAAAAGTATGTTCCAAAAGAGAAACAATTAATTTCAATTATTCGGTATCACCAAAACTATTCTTCCAACGCAACAAATTGCAATAATAAATCTCATTTCTCCAAATTGCTATATAACCAACCTCTGATTAATCATTCGAAAATTTTCAAATTTATATTCTAATAATAATTTCCGCCATATTTCACGTTACGTATCACTTTTCCCGGAAGACAAGCTCGCTATTGATCGCGTGGATCTTCCTGTACGCCACATAATGAACTGACCATATCTAACGGATGAACTCAACAAGATGTCAGCGTTAAATCTCGAGGACGGATTGGCATGCAAAGCACGACGTTCTCCTCGCTGCAATTGCGTTATGAAATCGTTTAGATGCGCGTTATATTCTTCTATCGTGCGTTAATAAACATATGAGCCAATGGTTGGTCAAGTGCCAGCAATAGGGTGGTTTACCTCGTTCAGATTCGTTCTAACATCGATTGCGAACGCGGTCATGCATGGACCGGAAATTCCTATGTTGGATATGTTACTACGCGGTCGTACACACGGGTTCATTTTTAAAAATGACACGCGCTCTAAAGTATTTGCGTTAAAATGCAAGCGAATTATAAATGTGGCCTTTAGAGGTTCATAGAACTCGAGGAAACTGTTAGACTTACAATTAGAGGCTGTAGTGTGACACGTGGAACTATTTCAACATTTATCGTAGACAATTTTTATGAATATGTGTTATACAAAAGTTTTTCAAATTTCAATAGTATTGTAATAAGGTACAACTATCATAATATTGGTAGTAAAATTTAAAATCGATCTGGAAATAGATAGAAAAATTACAAGACATTTATTGTAAATATACATTTTATGTTACTAAACAGTTACGTTGCTAAGCAATTAGTACGTACATAGTATGAATAGTTGCCTTAAAAAGCGATCTATTAAATATTAAGATTTATTGATAATTGATTGAATATATAGTAAATATGACTCGAGGCGAAGAGTGTTATCTATAGATATAAATTAGTTCTAAATATAACATATATATGTCGGAGATGAAAGGACATCGGGACCTTTCTTTTGGAATTTTTGGGAAGATCCCCAATACTTTAGTCTAGATTATTTATTATAGCTGTACTTAAATAATAAAACTTAGAAGTAGCTGTTTATGATTTAATCCGATGTTTTTCCGAGATTTGTGACAGTGGGCTTGGGCTCGAGGTGACACAACTGGTCGCTGAACGTAGTCACGGTCACGGGATGTACGTTTTTACCTAACAGAGGTATGGAGTAGTTGTATAGTTCTCCTTAAAAAAATATAGTTGTAGCGGCACACGGGCTCGAGGACAAATCAAGTCATGTGTGGTTTTGCCTCAGAAGTGTCAATATTATGGGACACACGTTGTATTAACAATCAAACTCCGGGCAGAAACAATGTCGCCGCTACGCGGGACTGCCTAGCAACGGCGGTTGGAATTTTGTTGGTATCCCCGACCAATATACAACAAACGAACGCAATCGTAAGGAGAGGAAAGTTTTCATCAATCTTTTATTCGTGCGATCTCCTTAGAGAGTTTCACATCGTCTTTACGGGCAGTATATACCGAGAGTCCCAGCAAACGTTGTTTTGTGCTTCAAAATATATTTTGCGTTTAACAAAGACTTATCTCGTTGACCGTGGATTCGTTATTGAACCTAAGAACATCTCGAGTGTCTAATCACCACGGTTATTTGTCAAATTCTGTAAAAACCATATTTATACCAGTAAATATAATCTCTATTGTACAACGACGATGGCTAGTCCAAATGAAGATTCGTTACACGCCCGTAAACCTAATGATAATTCGACATATATATATAATAATACAAATAATATATACATGTATATATAAAGAATGAGAAGATATTATTCTATAGCACATTGTGAGTTAAGTAACTATACATAGATCTTCGGAACGTGGCTCTTCTTTTGAGGCATTCGTTCTAGAAAATGGTCTAAATTTAATGTGCACTGTCAACCATTTCGTAAAAGCAATTAGTTCCGTGAAAGAAGGCCTTGAAACTAGTAGGAGCTTTAGCTGTTAGGAAGTATAGCATATGACCATTATGAAAAAATAATTATTCCCGGAAGTATAACTCTGCGTAGGACAATTATCGGAACGGCGATTATGTGATAGTGATATAGACCTTTTTGAGAAATATTGTCTTTGGTAAAATTTTTTTGTACTTTTCTATTATGATCACTTTAAGTATTACTCAAAAAAAGTAAAATATCCATAGGATAAGGAATGACTTTAGTGGATAAGACGTTTAATTTCAAACAAACGAAGTCGTTTATTTGAGTAAAAGATTACGTGGACATTAGAGCTTGGAAGTTATTACAGTTTACTATTTTTTTGTTTTAAAATTTAAGTGTTTTTCAATATTTTTAACTAATTTGCTATTCTTTAAATATATTCTTAATTTTATTTAACTATTAATAAACATTAAATATTTTTATAAAAATATTAAACAATATTTTAATGTTTCTAATAAGATTTAATAGATTAATATAATTTAAGTATATATATATATATATAATTTAATAATTTCAAATTTATTAGATCAAAGGTATTGCATATATATATAAAACATAAATTAGAAGGAATACATTCAATGAGATATAAAGAAAAAAAGGCATTAAAAAAGAATGAAATGATGACTAAACTTGGAAAAGATAAGAGAGAGCAGAAATTGTTTTGATAAGGTGAATAATCATTACATTGAAGGAAATATTTTGCTCTTAACTCGTCATTTAATATCGTCACAATTATCTCTATTTTTACGCGCAAAGACTTCTCGTTTATTTTTGTCACTACTAAACTAGAATGCACTTTACAACGCAGTATTTGCCGTCGATCGTGTCTATATAAAGTATCCAATGAAAAACATGAAATGAGTGGGATCTATCGCGGCATTTGCATAAATTATTCGTACCTGTGCTGACCTGATTCTTTTTGTAACCAGCACAATACTACAATTTCTGTGTATGAAAATATGAAGAACTATTTCTGTACAACTTTCTGTATTTCCACAATATGTTAAAAATATTCCTGCACATACATATAATGGGGAATTGAATCAATGTCACCTATTGAATTAAAAGTTTCGTTATATTATTATATAACAATTGGTATTTTGAACACTAATGTTCGAAATTATATTTAATTATAATTGTATATTATAAAATATTTTATATATAATATATATTATATATAATAGTTCCAGAAAAAAATATTGAGATATATAAGAAGAGAAGCAAGGAACAAAGATAGAGGCTATTAAAAAAACGTGAAAGTTATTCTTGCATAATTGCGTCACATGATATTTAGAAAGGTTCGATCTCATTTTATCACGAGCTAAAATTTCCCTGCACGAACTTTTTCATTCATGCTTTGTCAAGCAGAATGTTACGCAGAAAATGAATAAACAAGTACGCCAAACATCTATATAATAAGGTACAGTTATTTTTTAGCGAAAGATTTCTCCCCAATGAACCTTGCTTACCGTTGCACGATCTAAAAATTCTAATCTATTTTATAATATTTTAGCCGCCAGAAAAATATATGCAACTATATTTTTAATTAAAGTGTGTCTTCATTTTGTATCTAAACTAATTGTCATAGATATAATACGTACATAATAGGATTATGAATAAGATAGCAGAGAAAAGAAAAGGGATATGCATTCCGGAAATATTTACGATCTTAATAAACCATTCATAAACACACAAAAGCTTTAACTCGAAAAATTAATGTAGCAGAATAATCGAATTTTGTATGCATGTACAGCTTGTTACCAAAAGTTAGAAAAAAAAGCATGGTACATTTAACGAGTTGCTTCCTGGTCGATCGATCCACCGCATCGCTTCACCGTGAAAGTAACAGCACCGTTCATCGATCAACTATATTTACGTGCACGGTATTTACACGGTCTGAGATTAAAAAGCATATCACGAAAGAGAGATTTCCTAGAAACATGGCTGCCTTGATAACTGGGCAGATAAGTTCCCAATGGCCAGTTTGTGAAATGTGTTTAACAAAACACTATTGCATGCTATGTTACAATGATTATAAAGAATAAAATCCTTGCAATTCGGTTTGCTCTTAATTTTGTAACTGGAATACGGTTTATCAAAAGTAAGTAAGTGTCTTCTGCATACTTTTGATAGTATCAGATTCGCCAATGCGTTTCCCCGGCTGATATAATTCCGGATATCGAGGTCTCCGATCAAAAGTGTTTGCCGGGTCTTCTCTGGTGGACGGATGTTGTTTTTTAAAGCAGCTTAAAACTTATTCTTCTGTGCAAATTTAATTATCCACCGCCTTTTTTTCATTCGTTTTTCTCCTTGGTATAGTTACTATGGCAAATATGTGAACCTAGACAGCTCGAAAGAACCGACATCGACACGCAATGAAATCGATCGAGATTCATTAATCTTCGTTTACTCTGAATGTACTAGAGGTAGAGAATTAAACGAAGTATGAGTAGATAAAGAATTCACGTGATGACCGTAATCGGACGTAAGTCGGAAAAATGTTATTAAACGCTATCTACCAGAAAAAAAGAAAAATGATTCTGTAATGAATTCACGGATGACGTCAGGCACGAGCTTCTGTAAATGTCGTAAATATGACGAAGTAAATAATACTCGAATAGAGCGATAGGTCGACGAGGAAAAAAATATAAAATATAAAAAGGAAATAAAATATAAAAAGAAAAATGAGTAATTACGCTTGATGATGTAATCCGTTGCGTTTGGCGATAAAACTTAATTGTATAATGAATTGATCGGTGACAGAAATGAACGTTGCAAACGTGGTTCTCTGGTGTAAAAACAAGAAAACTGGTGTATCGAGAGTGATCGAAAATTAATTGAAAAATACACCGCAAAACTATTTATTCCGAATCACTGACCCATTTATTTTTCACAATGCTACTTCTTTGTTCCCATGTATCTTAATCTTATTTTCTGCATTTATTTTGTCGTTGTTTTGTTCGTTTATCTCTGTTTTATTTCGACTCGTTACTCTAATTAATATTTCAATTAATTTCATCGAGCGCAAACTTGGAAATTTTTCAGATCTTGTATCTGTCGATTCAGCTGATTCATTTAAGATCGTATACATATATCATTTATTCAACAAGAAATTTTTATCGCGCCATAATCACCAACCAAAGAAAACGAGGTTGATATTACACCGCCGTGAAAATCGAGTAAAAATATCTGACTTTTTATAACCATTCTTCGAATGCCGTAACTCCTTAATGTCTACATTATTTCTGCCTCAACCGGCAAAAAAGTATCAATTTTTGCTTTTATGATTGTAATGTTACTTACATAGAAGATTTGTAGTAACCTGGTCAGTAAATTAAGATATAAATATACATACTTGGATAAATAGGAAAGTCAAAATAACATACACAAAAAAGGTCGTAATAGGCATAAGCTTCAATGCAATAAACGAATATAATATAATACAAACAAAAATGCAATATAGTATAGTACAAATATAGTGTTTCTTATATTTCGCGGTATATAACAGAATGGAATAAATGGGATATATTATGGAAAATGGAAGAAAACAATTATTTTTATAAATGTAAAAATTTCATGCCGATAGTAACGCATTATTTTTTCTTATGAAACTATTTTGCTTCTAGTTCGTTTACTCAATTTTATTTTATTTTTACTATTCTTTGAAATTTACGTTTCAATTACATAATATTACAAATTTATTTTCCTACTATATATCACAAGTATATCATAAATTTCAAAACGTATCACTAATTTCCGAGTAAAAAGTAGCACAGTATTAGTGTGATAAAACATGACTTTGGTGTATTATTGCACACGGTGTGTATTAACTATGCGCAAACTTTGAGCCAAATCGGTGACCTAAATGTCGCGAATTTCCCTGTGGAAACTGGATATTCGAACAGAGCCAAGCTCCTGAATATTCAAGTGAATCGAATGCCACTCGAGGTATCTGGAATTACTGGTAAGTACATGCATAAGAAATTATTCGAAAAATTCTAGTGGAAAATTCGTAACGAAATCGCTGACGTCTTCTCATCCATTGAAAAGGAAACGAGAAAAAATAAATAAATAGTAAATGCAATTTCTCTTTGTTATACATATATGTATGCAGTTCCTTAGATTTTATAATTTTCTACCGATTTTATGAACCTTTTTAGTATCAAACGTTATATTTTTTTTGTCGATAAAACTTTTTAATTAAATTTTTTAATTAGGCATATTATATAAATATTATATAGTATTTTTTACTTGAATTTAGATTAGATGAACATTTAATAGTAATTTCAAATATTCAGAGTTTAACGATGAAGCAGTCGTTTCTTGATTTAGTAACCACTCGCGAAGAAAATAATAAATATTAATGACGCTCTATGAATCGATTGCTTCGTTTGCCGGCAATTCTACTAGAAGGAAAGTATAATTAATATCGTGACCATGTTCAATCTGTATAATACGTTTTCTTTGCAAGAAGTTCGACCAAGTTTCTATTTTTAAAACGTTCACGTTTGATAAATAATTCTTTCTACTTTTCTCTTCCACTGTTTGTTTAATTATTTGAATTTTTATCGTTTTTCCTTCTGGATATAATCGATACGGAGCTACATAACAGAAGATATGAAAACAAATAATATGAATGCAATGTACATGCAATCTGCGAAAGTTGGCAAAGAAACGGTTAACATGATGTCATCGCAGCACGTTTGCTTAAGAAGAAATTTTATTTTTGACATCTTTTTTTTCGTTATATGACTTGTTAAATGAATTATTTCATTATATATCATCTATTAGTTTTAAAAAATTACAAGAAATTTTAAAAAATTAATACACCACTATTATTTTTACTTTTATTTTAATTTTATTTGCTTTCGTTATTTATTAGGTAGGATAAACAAATAGTTCTCAATCGGGAAATTCCTTTGTTCCGAGGTACAAAGAAAAATTCGTGCGTTCGCTTTCTAATAGATCGCTAATGGGAACGGATTTACTTTCACGTTGCAATTACGTTTCCACGATGTTTGCTTTATAATTACTTGCACACCTTGCGATGACGATGATCACTTGCAATACTGAAATTAGGTGTTAACAAGTTTGAGTGTTTGCCAAAGCAATGGTTTACCTTTTAATTTAATTAGTTTGTGATTATATACTGCTCCTGGAAAGAACTAGCTAAGTACAGTTCGTATCTCTACTTTAAGAAGTAGTTTCCTAACTTTATTCTTCCTTAGCTAATGTGGAATTATTCCATGTAACAAAGAACTGTTACATGTTGTAAATATTGATATGTATAATATATAAAATGATAAAATTGATACATTCAAGTAATTGTAAAGAGAAATAATTTGTGTATATATGTAGAATGAATTACAATAAATCAGCATTTCTACCTATTTGTAGTTTTTCAATTTAATACATTGCACCTATTCTTAACTTACTGATAATGTTGTCGAGATAATTTTCCATAGTAAACTACACGAGTTTATTAATTATATACTTTGTAGAAAATATTTTACAATTTCGACGTTTAAGTAAGAGAAAATAACTATTACACATACTCTCTCTCTCTCTCTCACTCTCCCTCTTTCCCTCCTAAATACATAATTACATTACAGCTTTGAGAAACTAATTTTGTAAGAAATGGTAGGAATTTCAATCGAGATCTTTTCTAAGAAAGAATTGTTTATCACTACTATCATACCATCTACAAATGTCAGGAATTACTGATATATACGTTTTCTAATTACTGCCAAGTAATCCGAGTCTAAATTTATTAACTTTCATGATCAAAACAATTATTTCTTCGACTACTTTCACTTTTAATATTACTCCTGTAAATAACTTTTCTCTTTAGAAATAAGTGATAGAGATTATCTTGTACCATGTTTTTTGTAACATGTATACACACAGATTGTTCCAGTTACTTCAAAATATAGACATATTTATAATATATATGGATAATAATAAATATGTATATTGTATATTAATAATTAACTAGTATTACGTCACCGGTCGTCAGTGTTAAGAAATAAAGTACAGTAAAATAATTTTCCTTATCACTTTAAAATAAAAACCTATTTATTTCCCTGTAATACACATTTTATACTTTGACTACTATCTACTTAACCAAAATTGTTAGTAATTAGGCTGTAGATACTTACGCAATTTTGTTGATCGTATCTAAAAAAGTGTAAGCTGAATAAAGCTTTATTTTATTTACTAAATATCATAGTGAATACACCACTTTGTAGATTTTTATTTTGCTTTATTATCTGCATGATTTAGAAACTACTAAACGACGCTATCCAGTTACATTAATTTACTTCTATATAGCTATTCTCTGTAGTTTCACTTGTTCCAAACTTAATAAACCTTACTCAGATTGTCAGAATAGAACACGTTCGAAACATCAAACGCTTCTCTTCCTGTTAACATCAGTGTCCGTGGATTATTGCACAATGCTGCCAATTCGCCTGCATTTCATTAAACACGAACAATTGTGTAATTATAGCATGCTCATGAACGTGTAAAATATCCGCAAGTTCTATTTGCACGCGGCTATCGATTAAAAATCCAATAGACCGTGTGCGATTCTAGCAGATTACACGCCAAAAACCAAATACAAGATAAACAGCTGGCCGACCGGTTATCGCGGGATCAGCCGACCAATGGCCTGTGTAATCGATCATCGACACCGAAAACCGGAATATATAACCGAGACTCGCGTATATGAAACATTTAGGTCAGTGTCACTTTGCTTTGACAAATCAATGAGATTGATTAGGTATGTATATAGAACATAAAATTTCACACTGAAATTTAGAACACGTTGAAAATGTGAATTTTTTTTTTGTTTTTTTTCTTACAGTATCGGTGGAAAATATATTGATTTAGCCTTTTTAGCAAATATGTCCATATATACGGTGATTATAATGTTAGATCAATGTTATAATGATACAAAAGAATATACTAAATAATAATAATTAGAATATATTAAATAACAAAATAATAATAATGATAATATTGAAAGTGAAATAGTAATCGAAAGATGTATATATAAATAAGAAGAAAGTACGTAAACTTTTTCGCTCTTTATCGAGGTCTTGATGCTTCCTATCTTACATTCTAGTTCTATTGAAAAGAGTAATACAAAATTTTTATCAACTGCAACTGGCATGTGGAAAGCGTGAAAATAACTACAATATTTATAACAGACGGATACATCTCATTAAAATAGCGCGATGTCGCGTGAGGCAGGGGAAGAAATACTTGGGAATAACGTGCGCACCTGGTGTCATGTGATTTGGATTGATGCCATCGTGAACGAGTCTTCTAATACGTGCCTAGCGCATTAAAGGGAAAGATTTCGAGCTCCAGTTTTCGTGGCGTCGATAAACTCAATCCAATTATCCATTACTTTGTTCCTGGATTTTTCATTTATCACCGTAACTCGATAAATCATTATGTACGCTATCGCTCATAGTGGTGTATATTTCTTCGTTTCTTTGTTTCTTTCCTGTTGATTCGCGTTCGATTCAAGTCCGCTAATCGATATCTTTCTCTGAGAGGAAATTCATCACTGCGATATGTATACAGCACAGTGATTCATACGAAGTAACCAATGTGATTTGTCTTCGAACGTTGAAGACATCCATTTCTGTTTTTTAATACAAGATAACGGATAAATGTTGTTCTCTAAATAGAGATTAAACTTTATGGTGTAATCAGAATGATTTATGCGTTTTATCACGACAGCTTCGATCAATTTTATTTGCGATGCGTGGTTGAAGATGAAAAAATCTTTTCTCCCATTTCACCTATTTAAAGACCAGCCTTGCAGTTATGCATATCACTTGCAATATTTTCTTCTGCTTCGTTGCTTATTACGTCAACATATAAAGAATATGTCACACGTATATTTTAAAATATGTATGTAAAAAGATTTTGGATTAGCTTTGGGTTAGGGGGGGGGATAGCATCTATTTTTGATAGATCTTCGGAAAGCTATGACGAAAAGTGCACGAGTAGCACGAATTATTCGTTAATCGAGCGCTAATGAAGTAATTACACGTTCCGTTCAACGAAGTGTTGTAGCCAACAACCGCAAAGATTCTAGAAAACTGACAATTAGAGGATCATTCCTTCACAACGACGCCTGCTAGATATTATCGGCTAAAATTATGAGACCTTATTATCTCACCTAATAATAACGTGTAATATAATAGATATAATGGAATTAACTTTCCGCTAATTAACCTGTGTTTTCTTTCAGTGATCGTGCATTGTTTGGTTGCAGAACTTCTATTATCGCTATTACTTTATGTAATAATTATATTCCTTGAATGCTATGTGAATGGTGCTTTAAATATTCTATGATGTGCATATTATTACTTTCGTTACTATTTTTCGTATAACTTTCGTATTGTATATCAGATTAGTTCATTAGTTCTTGTGAATTTCGGTGTCTCTAGAATCTATTCTCGTGTGTTAAGATTACGTGGATTTATCACGAGCCGTGCTATAACTCTGAAACAGTAGCAGATAGAACAAATTCCAATAGGTAAAGTTAAATGGCTAATTCCCTTATCTATAACTGAAATCGTAAAACCAATTAATGCCAATTCCCATGTGTTCCAGTTTGCACAAAAAAGAATTAATCGCAATATCTGGTTAAACGTCTCGGCAAGGAGAGATCGTGCGTTTGGCGAGCGCATGAATTATGCAGCGAATCCCGAAGGGGAATAAGATGATAACTCTGGTGGATCGTTGGAATCAAGGTTACGATGATATTAACGAGACGCGTACGCATATTTGGCTCTCACTCATAGCGAAATTTCTCGCCAGACACGCTTAACCACCGGCAGTTTCTTCTGTGAACTGTTTACCATTATTGTGCAACCACGTATTTCGTTTATTTGTCATACCTATTAATCTCGTGATACTTTGTTTTCGTCTGAAAATAAATTCTTCGTTGAATCTCGCAAGACAATGCGTCTGATTGTTATTTCTTTCGCCAAAAGGATCTCTCAAAAACTGGATTTTCTCAAACTTCATTCTAGTTCTAAAGAAATTGTTTAACTTTGTTTAATTCATTTAAAGAAAGGAAAAAATGTTTTTTGAAAAGTATGACTCTAATCTCCCACTTCTTTTATCATTATCAGTCATTTAGTTATAAAATCGTAATAACGATCTTTTTTTAGCGAACAATGCAAGAAAAGCGTCGTATATATTGCGTCAATTCTACGTAATATCGAGAGACAAGATTTTTTCTTACTATCGTCGAATAAAATTATCATTGCAATTACAAAGCGTACGAACTTTGGAACAATGGGGTAGAAACGGAAGAGAATTGACGAAAAACTCGATGGCAACTGGCGTTCCTCAGGTTGATGATTGACTCGACCTTCACCTGGCTATAAAACCGGTTATCATTAACTTTCCGTAGTAGTTCCTCATTGCTTCGCGCTTAACGTCGTTTAAGGAACGTTCTTTTACAATGATAATGCTAAGTGCGTTAAATGAACGCTGCACTTAAGCAGTTTGGCTTTAAATCAGATGGAGATTCCAAGGAATTACACTGTTATTTTCAAGAAATTTTTAAATTACGTCTTTCAATTCCAATCATATGTATTATTTATTGACTCCAATTTCGGCCTTTTGTCTACTTAGTGAATATTTCAAACATTCTTAAGACCTGATGAAATCTTTTCATGGAAATGATTTCAGAAAGATTATTAGGAATGTTCATTTTCCATAAAATACGTTACATCTTTCAAATATTGGAAACTTTAATGTTTCCAGATGTATATTTAGTTTTATAAACACCAATTAATTAATCTTTCTGAAACGTGCATTGAAAATACGACACGTTATAAATAATGACGATTAAAAGAGAAAAATCAATTTTGTACGAGTGATAAAATTTTGACACTTAGTGCATTTTTTACGCATGTAAATAAGTATAACAAAAGAATACTATAATGAATTTGACATTAACACTTATCTAGAAACCAGTCGGTAGATTTAAAGATTATTCCTTCTAACTGTTCCAGTGACTGATTATTGTGAGTTAAGTTCTTTCTTATCTACCTTGCTCGATAGACCATCATCCGAACGATTATCATACGTCTATTTATGACTCGATATAACTTTCTCGAAGAAATATGATTGGTTCGTCCAGAACCAAAGTAAACACTTGTATGCTTTTATGATACACACGTCAAATTACTTATCTTTTAAGAATTATTACTGATTCTTTTTTCTCTGTTAGCTATTGCATCAGCTATGGTGGATTATGTGATAATTAATTCTCTATGAATATTATGCTACTTTATGTTATTACTATTTAAGAAATAAAAATAATTTAGTATTTAAAAGGGTATAGATCTCCCAAGCCCTTACTCCGGGACCAGAGTCGAGAGCGGTTCTTCGATGAAGACGTCAGTGACATGGAGACGGCGCTGTGGGACGCTTCGTGCGCGGAGAAGACCGGAGATGAACGCTGCCCATGCGACGGCTCCATCTCGGTTCAACAGGAGGGAGTCTACACTACTGTGGGAGGAGGCTACTGTCGTGCCGGACACCAAGGAGCGCGATGTACTCGGATTTAAGAAGAAGGAGCGTATCATCAGCCGGAGTACAAGCACGGGGGGCAGGAGTGAGCGGGTGTCGGTTCCTATGCTCGAGAAATTGAAGACAAAGGATATGATAACGCGCATCCTCCGGTCTCACACCACTCCGGAGGAGAGGTCTCGTGTTATTGATCCGTGCCAAGTGAAGGAAACTAGCGACACCCCGGCGGGGGCGGTTGCGAACGAGGTTCCTGAGGTGGACACAGTTCCCGAGGTTGTACTGTCCGAGATGGATAGCTTCGCGAGGGAGCTTATATTAGACGGAGACCCTTCCATGCTCGCGCATGCACATGTTTGTCCTTACTACCTGTTTTTCTCCGTGGCTGGCGAAGCGTGTAAGGATGTGGACACAACTCAGAACCGGTATGCGGAGTACCCCGGTACTTCCTTGTATGATATAATGAGCGGGCCCTCTTCCCGATCCAACAAAATGGGCTGGCTGGCAGCGGCTGCTGCGGCCCACAATAAAGAACAACATGCTCTAAATGGAAATATAAATACCGTTTTGTCCGCACAATTTAAGGCGGCAGACCAGTACGCAGCGTTTCGAGCGGCGCTTTGGGACAAGAAGTGCAAATACACCGACTCACCAACGATGCCGACCTGATTAGATAAGCCTGTGACACCTCCTTGCGGTGTTACTTTGACGGTGTCGTCAGTGACATTGCCCTTAGACCTACAGATTCCGACGACACAGTCGCTTGAGAGATCAAGGCCGCCCAGTCGATGCCTGAGGCGGCCATAGGAACGGATAAGAGTCGGAGGAAGGCGGATAAAGCCGAAACCGCCAGAAACGTTATACGTGCGGTACCCGCTGGTGGTACCGATCCCCGAGGGCAATAGGGGCCCGGCCCTAGAGATGTGCGCTCGGATTTCACGGCAACTGAAGTAGGTGGAGGTTGGGCGGTACTTATTCAAATACGCGAGTGGGAGTGTGGAGTTCATCACATCCGGCAAGGCGCCGTTGCTTTACGGCCAAATCATTGACTGCCCCTACCTGACGGAGGCCCTTTTTCGGTATGTGCCTCGCTCGGAGATGGGAGATATACGGGACTTAACCTTGAAGGTTGCCCTTATGGATATGCTACGGGAGTCCAGCGGGGTGGAGTGGGCCTGGGCAAGGATGAACGTGCCGCAGCGTGACATCATCGACATGTCGAGTTTGGGCCACTGGCACTACGACGCAATCTTTGTTAACTGTGAGGCTATCGAGTACGCGGTACGAAACGAGGGAAGGTTGCCCGTTGGGACGGAAGGGGACTACTGGAGCATTATGGAGGGGACGACCACCATTATCGGTCTGCCGTCAAACACGGAACCATACAATATGGGCCGGACTGCGTTGATATTGGCGCCTCTCACCTACCCTTTGGCGTGGGTGCTGCAATACTTCAACATGGTGCGGTTGGAGAGGGATGCGTCTATGGATGAGGTCTTCTGTCATACGGCAGGCTTGGTCGACATTCATTCGAGGATAAGACATCTGATATTCGTCATCTCGACGAAAACCGAGACAAGTGTCTCTGTCGGGGGAAGGTGCTTCCCGATTGGTACGGTTGACCACCACTTGGAGTTGTCTGCTAACCGGCGTCCCCAGGAATGGAACTTGGATGAGCAGATCTCAGTGATGCTGAGGGAGGCGTTGAACTGCAGAAATTCCCTCCGTCGGGAAATCGAGGAATTTATTCAGCCCTTGGTGCCGGGCGGGATCAACTGGCTCGAGGTTGACTCCCTGATTAACGTGTTTACAAGGACGAAGGCGCCCCCCGAGAAGTTGACGAGGATGGGGCTGCGCCCTGCTCAGCACATAAGGGATGAATCATACTCGGATTATCGGGTATACTCGCAAGAGCGTGCGCGTCAGTTGCCGATTCTAATGCATGGAGCAACTGGACGGAGCTTTGTATTACGACGGGACTGGCATACTACTCTTTGTACAATACGGAGAACGCGCAAAACGCGATGTGATATGGAGCTGGGGAATTAAGTTGTGCGTGAAGGACTATTCCAAGAGCCAGTTCAGGACCCTCGTTATCGGGTACGATGTATACGCGGCGATCAACAGTGGGTTGCGGGGACCCTACACGGTGTTACTGACCGGTAGGGGCAGCAAGCGACCAGACAGTACTATTAGTATTTAACACTAAACCTACCGGCGCGGTCAAATTGACCGCTCTCGCGACTTCTACACAAATTTAACCATATTTAAACTTTATGATATCGCTTCATAATTTCCGACTTTTCCTAAAACATGCATACAGTATATTTTACGGTAATTAATTTTAGTTTGCTCTTTTATTTTCTGAGAAAAATTTGCACTCTGTCTTGCCTACCGTGAGCGATCATTTTGACCGCCCGACAAAATATGTTAGTTATTCTTAAAATAAATGCAATCAGTATAAAGAAAAGGTTATTTCAAGGTCAGATGACAAATAAAATCAGTAATAACAAATAATAACAGCTGTTACACCCGCTGTTATACAAGATAGCCACAAGCAGTTAAGACATATCAACTCAGGTCCATAATAATCCTAAGGAACCGCCACAAAATTTAGCATTTTTTACAGTCTGTTGTTACAAACATTTTAAAAATCGAGAAGTTTCTTATTGTTATTGCTCATTGCTATAAAACACAGGAAAAGTTTCCCAACTCCAGCCTCGAGTAACCGTTGGTGGAGAACGGTCAATACTGATCAATATTTTCGTATAAATATCGCCATCACAGATCATATTTCTACTTGCTATTGTCTTTTCGACTAGAATACATCTCGGTTTCTAAGTCGACTAGTCGACATCTGAATTTGTTATCTCCAAAACGCAGACAGAAAGCATCTCAGAGTGTTTTGTGTAAAGTTGTTATAAAAGGAAAAATAAAGTATATCAAATTTGACAGTAACTTTTGTACTCCGTACATGGTATTATTCTGTGATAAATATTTACCCTAGAAATGTCAAGATTTTTCAAAAAAAAATTATAAAAAAAATGACGGACATAGAAGAAGACTGTTCAGTGTTATCGTTGACAGCAGAGAGTGAAGCTGGGCCCGATGGAACAGTTTGGAAAGAAATAGATGCAAGTCCCAAACCTGGCAGGATATCAGTTCATAATATCTTTAGGGATATGCTAAACGGCATATAATGAAAGGACAAGTAAAGACGGCATTTTATCTTATCATTGATCACCGTATAAGGGATTATATAATAAAATGTGCGGAAGAAGAAGTATTTAGAGTATTGGGAACTAACAAGGAGCAACAAAGCTAGATGCATTTATTGATCTGCTATATGCCCGCGGTGTATATCAGGCAAAAAATTTAGATATCTCATATTTGTGGAATAAAATTTGCAGACCTGCATTTTTTTCAAAAACAATGAGCAGGAATGACTTTGCTGAAATTATGAGGTTTATACGATTTGATAAGAAGAGTGAAAGAAGCCAACGTTTACGAACCAATAAATTTGCAATGGTATCTACAGTATGGGGCCAATTTACAGAGAAGTCACAAAATTGTTATAAACTTAGTGCATACATTACTTTTACATAAAGAATTATATAAAGAATACTACAAAAAACTTGTCAAGTAAAAAATTGTAAAGATTACAAAATTACGAAAATTTGTTTAAGATGCGGGAAATATTTATGCGGCAAATGTACATTTGATAATAAAACAATTTGTAAAAAATGCAACAAAGTTGAATAAGATATATCTCTATATAAATAAAAGTGTAATTCTATTTATGTCTATAATTGAAATTAAACAAAAGTAAATTTGAACGAAATTTTATGAAGGTTCATCATTTTATATACATTTAGCATACATAAATTAACCATTATCTAAGTTAAATCATAAAAACTATTACTTCTTTAATCACCGGTCATTTTGACCGCACACGGTAGGAACAGGTATACACGAAGTGTCAGTAGCTTTAGTGTTAAAAGGGTATTCTTAAGCAAAGTCATAATCTGGAACCTTCTGAGATAAAATAGTTCTAATAGTAAAAGTAAACATGTATTGTTATAATATCATTTAGTTATTTAAGAAAACTCATGCTGTGTATACATACAGAACCATTTATTTGCTTGAGAAACTAATAATAGCGGCATTTCTTAGAAAAATAAACTCAAATTACACAATAATGTTTTTGTTTATGTAGAGTTTAGTAAATAGGGAACATATTCATTATATTACATATGAATAAACACAAAATTGATGCATAAAATTAGATGACATTGAAATTATTTTTATTGGTCAATGTTTAAAATCTGAAGTTAGGTAAGAATACTAATCTATAAGTAAGATAACTCAATCTTAAAGATACGATCTTTTTTTCAACATACGTGCGCTCCTTGGATTTTTAAAATCAAATATAAGATCGTATATGTAAGAAATTGTTCCATACCTTTCTTTATTTATCGAGTAAAATCCATAACGCGAAATATTTGAATAATTATAATTTATACGCTTAACTTATTACCAAGATCAATATCTTTTCGAGGTTTTCTTTTTTTTTTTAATTGAAACAAAAATGAAAGAATCCTCCACTTGGTCCATCTACATCCTAACAATTTCATTAAAAAAACAAAGAATTCATGGGAATGCCTGCGTTATCTTTTAATCTACAAGCCTTCTCTTTATCTCTGACCTACATACATATACTAGGTGTTCGAAAACGATTATACCAAGCTTTCAGATCAGATATTACTTATTGTTACAACAAATTATAAATTAAACAATCCCAGAAATTTGTACTATTTTTCAACTACAATTCTCTATTCGCTCTTTAAACTTTTACATCGACCTACTTCTAATTCCAGACAAATACTCATAAACGAAAATGCTTTACAAATTGAAAAATATTCATTGTATACCAATTATATGTTTCAATGAACGCTATATGTTTTTAAAATTTAATATATACTTCTTCCTTCTTTCTGTATATTCAGTGTTTAGAGGAGAAAAAAAATGTGTGACGATTCATTGCTTTATCATACGCGTTTCATTGTTACTGTCATTCGCGTATTAGTCATTTGACAACAGAAATACACGAGAATCCGTGCAGAGAAACCCAATAGAGATGTGTCATTGAGCCTGATCGAGCAACAACAGGCTGCATAGTCTAATTCTCTAAGTAAGTACTCGGAATAGCGTCGGCAATTGTCCCGTGTAATAATTGTTGCACTTGGCGGCGATCACGCTGGAATCGAAAGCGAGATTCCACCCGGAAGACACACGTTGAATTACCATGCGAACACCGTGTATCATGAGTTAATGGAATTATGCAAATTTGTCAGTTATCACGGCCTATAGGCCCGATCTTGTTTGCTTAGCGTATTCAACAATGCAACGTTGGCGCGTTCGCGTGTTTGCCCTCGTCTTCGATGAGATATATTTATACTATCAAGTGGTTCGAGCGCTTCAGACTTGTAATAATATTTATCTGGTGCGGCAACCGCGAGTCCCCAGCCTTTGCTCTTGCGTGTGTTCATCCCGTCGAACGGAATCCAATCGTCGAATTCATTGTAAAATTTTATGTAAACCACTCCGGGCTTCTCATTACTAGGCCAATTTTCTTCACGTACCGAATTGTCGTACGCTGATATTAAAATAGATAGAACCAGACGGTTTCATACGGCACACTTCGCTGCGTCGCGTCTCGTTATTATTAATCGACTAGCGTCAAATGGTCATTCTTTTTTTTAGAAGATGTACGCTGCTCAGCTCAGGCGTAATGATTTCATCTTTTTTTTCTAAGAATCTTTATCCATGCTGATAAAAATATAAATTTTCATAAACATTCGCGGCCCAGTAATTAATGATTCTATCAATCTGGATTATGATTGCTTGACAGGAACTGTAACGAGTAATTTTGAAACGTTGGTCAAATAAAAAAATTTCGGTTTGTTTGAACGTTTGGATGTTCATTTACCGCCAATAATTTGTTTACCGAGGTTAATTCCATGTGCAGTAGGCAAAGGGTTAAATATATCTTGATAAGGGAATTCCGTTTGCTGCACAGCCTCCAGGCTTCAGCGAGCATCGTCGTAAAAGGCTTTATCTCGCGAGTAGTCCTCCGCGGATTGTGCGCGGTAATGTTCCCTAGTTGCACATGGTTGATAAGCATTAAACGTGTTTGTGGCTGCAAGATAACTCGCGCATTTTATTAATATCCATTAAGTACACCGACAGATTATCGCCGCTCACGGTTTTGCATCTGGCTGCTTTGCTTATTATTAGAGACAGCTTTAACGAGGCTAATTATAGGCGATATTATATATCCATTGTCTCCTGCTGGCTGACTCCTTTAGAAACACGTTGTCGAGGTCATTGTCTGATCGACACTCTTCGTCCCGCGCGAATCGGACTTTACCACCATGCTTTTCAACTAGTACCATTCGATTCTTGTTCTACAAGTATCGATCATTCTCATACTGCATGATAGTATCACCGTCGTTAACTTGAAAGTTTGACAAGATTTGAAAGTGAATACCACATACAAGAGATTTTTTCTGATGTCCTACTTTAAACATTTAGGGCATCCCATTAGTTATAGCGAGAGGCCAATAATTTATATAATTTGTAATTACAATTTATTTGTATAATATTATAAATTCCTACCTTTTAAATTTTTCGAGCAGGAAGTTACAGAGAAATTAATTCGTTCTCTGTAAAACAAACTCCCCTCGCTCTGTCATATGAATGGAGAAATAAAAAAACTCTGATGGAGCAAGCGATTGTTGTCATGATCTAGAAATATGAGAAGGGACGCTTGGTCGCGAGTCTTGTTTATGCTGGCATCTTTACAGGAGACAATTGATTTCAGTTGCAAAGTAACCAGCAAATCGACGTCAACGAAATATATATTACACACGGCAAACGCGGAAGATGCGTTGACTTAGATAATTCTTCCCCACCTTATTTTTTCTTCGCTCCTCTTCTTGCTCGAACGAGAGCTAGAGCGATTAAGCGCATCGCGGCCCAAGCGATGATACGTTTAACTACAGTCACGGTTATTATGGGAATGTTTACGGAAGATTCTTGGAAACGTATGTCGTCGTACGGTCTTGAACTCTCTTACTCTAGTCGAGAAATGGCTTTCGAAAATGGACATATATAATTGGGAAAAGAATCAATTTACAAGATTACAAAATCGTCAGTATAATTGGAAATTGTAACATACGTAATTCTATAACAGCATGTATAGTTGTCACGATAAATGTTATTTGACCGTTTGTGAGTTACCTCAGGCTCAAATAAAAAAATTGATTTTTCGTTTTTTGATGTGTTTATTGAATATTTATATTGTAAGTATCTACTGTGAAAAATTATAGGAGGTAAGATACTACTACCTTCACGAGATAGTCGAACACTGTTCAATCGAATGTTCGATAATCTGTACAGTGCCATCTAGCAAAGGGAAACAAACATTCTATGTTTACGTCAACTTACGTGCTCGTATATCGCTGGCTTATCGTTCTGAATTCGTCGGTATAGTAGTGTGTGCAACACTAACACGAAGAACGAAATGCGAAATAGCAAATTAATTTGAATATGGCGGAATTATGATTGAGACATTGATTAAACTGGGAAATTGTGCAATAAATAATTTGTAATTTTGAAAATAGGTAAATAATTTGCTGTACAATATCAATTTATAGTAATTTTAGCAATAATTTTTACTTCAATTAATATGAATAATCAAAGTTTTACTTTATTCAGGCGTATGTATGTAATTAAATAAATTACTAAGAAACGTACACAAGAATTAATTCTACAACACAACTGATTATCCAAATAGACATTGGACATACTAAAACTTTCCCATCTTCGATAACGAACAAATTTAAAAATAGATAGCAAAACATTATATTTTTATATATTGCGTCTAACGTATTTGGCTGCTGCTCGAAGTAAATAGAATTATATTCATTGAAAACTTAATCAACAAATAAAATTAAATAGTAGTACATGTCACTTTTATTATGAATATTTACTTATTCGTTATATATTTAAATTATTAATCACTACAAGTGTATTTCCATACTGATCCTAAGCCTCTTTGAACGTTCAAAGTAATTGTATTAAAAAGACTATTTAATATTTAATAATGTTATTTATAGACAATTCTTATTTATATGTATATTTCCCACTTGCTTTTCAGCATTACGCCAATTAATAAAGATAAATATAGGTCGTGCTCAAGCCAATGATGTTTAACGATTACATACTTTTAAACTAAGGAAACACTTAAAAAGATCGAATGAAAGCAAAGCGAGATCGAAATATAAAAGTTTCGAAGGGCAATTCGACTTAGCAGTGTGGAATCACATCTCATTTTTTCCCCAATCCTAAATTGAATTATAAAAGATATTTCATTCCATGTAATATATCTGTACATTGTACTCTATAAGACATGGTATTTTTTCTTTCATTTCAGATGAAAATTGAAACATCCCAGGATATGACGTAAATATTAGTATAAAGAGTAACGGAGAACAGCACCATGAAGAAGAATCTCACGCCGTAGTGCGATGTTAGTGACACAGACACCCTCCTCGACGGACAATCTGCCGAATATGCTGCCGGTACTCGAGGAGGAGGCGGATGTCGATGTCGACGACGCATTCCCGCCGCACGTCGACACGGCGAACATCGTCATACAGCCAGAGTCGCCCACCAGCAAGAAGCAAACGCTGAAGACCTTCAATGAGGTCAATGCGCTTCTCCAGGCCGGCAGAAAGAGGGAGGCTAAGATGATCATAAGGGAAAACGCGTGGCCATTGAACAACGGGATCAGAGCGCAATTGTGGCCAGCCCTTTGCAACCAACATGCACATGGAAAGAATATGCTCGACGGATTCTATTGGGACATGGTCAATCAAGTATTTGGAACTACAGGTTTGTTTCGAATAACTAAATATTACACGCTTCATGTAATTTTCATATCTCAAAGATACCAATAGACTTGTGGATTTTTATGCAAATTTATAGTTTTATGAATGCGAATTAAAAAATGGAAGTCAGAATGCTTCGCATTTATCTTTATTAACTGTTGACGAATACCTTAAAAGAAACTAAGACGGAACTTTGTCGAGAAAAACTACTCCAAATCCTTCAGGTAGCATTGAAAATTTGAATGTGTTGTCAGGATTGACAAGAAGTGCCTCCTAATTGAGAAGCAAATAAACCAGATAATGGGTATTCATTATTCATTAGCAAAAATGACTCAACGGAAAAAGCTAAAATTATTTTCTTTTGTAATAAAAATGAAGTATTGCAATTATGAATACTTACGATGCAGAAGAAACTATATTGCTTGATATGTTACTATTGGAAATTTATAAGAATTTAACGCGTTTTCTTAGGAATTATTAAAGTCAGAAGCTGTACAAAGTTATTTGCTATTCTAATAATAACGAGCTGAAAATCTATCTACACACATGTATTATTAGCGTCTCGATACGTGAAGCTTGCACGTACAGTCGGAATGTTTTTTTGCCTAAAATCTGTCACTGCAAAAGCTATTACGTTTCACATAGAAAGCTTTCTTCTTGTACACCAAATCTCGTTACATAAGTTTCATATAATTTATCGCTTGTTCCCTTTTTGCTTAACTAACGCACTAGGATTCCGGAACGACACATATACTAATATATAATTAAATAACTATACTAGTTGTTTTGCGGTTTACAATTTACAATTTTGGAGTAATAATAATAATAAATTAACTTAACATAAACTCAAATACGGTTGCATGTTTCCGTTAGATAAAACGTACGTTCTACCTGTTTCTTTAACCGGGTCTTATCTGTTACGTAACACGTATTTAACCCTACCATTTGAGGGTTAAGTCGATTTAGAATTTTTCTACAAAAAGCAACGTAGTTATAATTATCTTACGAGCATATCAAAATTGCTTGTCTCTACAACTTTTTAGTAAATAAAATTAGATAAGAAACGACCAGTTTACCTGTAAGCCATTGCCGATAGTAACTTTGATAATGATATCTAATTTAACAAATTTGATAATGAAATAAAGATTTGTAAATAAATTTTACAAACTATATATATATATTACAGACTTCCTTCGCACAGTTCTTTATAATCTTACGATTTTAGGTCGAACAAGACAACATACATACATACATACATACACATATATATATATAATTTATATTTATTGTTTATAATGTATATATATATTTATATTGTATTTTTTATATTTTAAATTTATAATAAGAATGTACGACCTAAAATCGTAAGATTATAAAGAACTGTGCGAAGGAAGTCTGTAATATATATATATATATATATATATATATAGTTTGTAAAATTTATTACAAATTTTTTTTAGAATGCAAATACCTTGAATCATAAAGCGATTTTCATCTACCTACCTTTTATGCTACTGCTTGTTTCTTAACCACCACCAATATTTATAAGATCGTGATTAACTGTGATACTATTATTCTACGTTATAATGTTTAGGTTTTTACAAAATATAACGATAAATTATTCTAACAAATGATTAAAAAAGTGCTTATATATTTTCGTAATTGTTTATTTCATTGTAAATTAATGGTGGTATTTACTTTACTGCATGTTCAATAACATTCTTTTATACATATATTACTTTAGTCATCGTAAGCTAATCTTAAATTCGCGTGATTTTATAAGTCTGATACGTGGGTTCGAGAGTTCGTATATTCGAATTGTAGTGTTCTACGTTACATGGATGTATATTTATTGTTAGAAAAAGATGATGCGTAGCACCTTTACTCAGTTGGTGAGAAAAATGATCAATAGACAATGAATTCAACTATTGTAAGCAGCCAAATGCGGCGTGCAAAATGTTTAAAATAGATTAATGTAACTCTACTTAGTTACAACACATTAACGTTGTACTTTTTTAAATGTTCTATATTGCTATTATATTGCTATATTGATATATAATGCGAATTAATTTATTACTTTTAATTCTTCTTTAGATAAGGAGTCCTTATTATCGAATGAAAACTTACCGGTTTCATAAAAACGTATTTTACAAAAATATTTCTTCTACGATTTATTGCGATTATTTACAATGTGATAAATGCATAAATATTCGCGGTCTAATTATCAGATACTCCGCTGATAAGTTTCCATCGAATCTCGTTAGACCAGATGTGGTGCTCCGGTCGTTCCGATTAAACTTATTTGTTTTTAGCAGCGACGGCTGATGTATGGAATTACTTGTTTATAGAGCTACCGGAAAAATCAATCATGCTACCACCGTTCGTGGACAGCACTCATTGCCTGTCGTACCACCTGACGAGAAAAGGCAGGAGCGTTGCGGACAGGATTGTGTCTGTGCTGGGATACGCTTGTCCTGATATCACCTACAGTCCTTCTCTTTATCCCATCACGGCTCTTCTACTTCACTTTATGCCAGGTGAGTGTATAAATAAATAAATCGTCCGCCTCTCCCTTAGGAATACGTAGGATGAAAGAAGGACGGGTCTTTCAAGAAAGCTTCTTTCTCTGCCCATTTGTTCCACCGATACAATGGAAATTCACATCGCGTGCCGTAAGTCGAATTTCTTGCTCGTTCGCATAAATTAAGATGTTAGGCACGCGGTTGGATAGAATCCCAGGTTTATTATTAGAATGAAATCGGAAATGTTCACGAGATTACCGTTTTCCATCCATCTGTTACAGAGGAGGAGTGTTATCATTGTATGGCCAGCTTGGTCGCCGCTAAAGACAAGATGTTCATTACGCAAACGAAACTCCTCTACGAGGTTACCTGGAAAACCGTCGAGCAAATCACTAAAAAGCACGTGGTATGTAGCTTTAGGCACAAATTGTCTAAGATGAATCATGAAACGACCGTTCTGGCTTGTTTGGCTTGAAATGATTCTTATTTTACTTATAGATACAATGTTTACCAGGAAATAGCAGCCGTGTCTTCAGCTTCGTTTTTAAACGGTTTTCTGACTGATTGGTGTTGTCGTAGATGTCCGTAAATGCATCATACACAAATCATTTCTACATTAAACAGACTAGAACGGAACAAGTATATGTATAGATGTAATTATTTCTTAATGCTTGGCGAATGAATCATAAATTTTCTAATGATTAGTAATCTGAGCGTAAAAGAGCTACAATCAGAACTACAAAATATTACGAAGCTAATTATGAAACGTTGTATGATATAACATTTAATAATATTATATTATTATATCTATTTAATAATACTATCAATCTTTTAAATACAACCATATTTATATTTCATGTTTATTTGCATTTTGGAACACATATAAAATTAACGAGATTTACTTCGATCACTTATCTATGAATATACTATATATAAATCACTTTATTCGCGTATATTTATTAAAGTATATGATTTTGTATGAAAAATTAAAGTTGCTGCTAAACCTTTTGCAAATAACTTCCTTTGTCTCGATGATTTGTAAAAATTACATTTATACATTTAAATTGAATATGCGGTTTATTTTTAAGAATATATAGGACTGTAATATTTTATTAAAGAAATCAGCAGCGGTACATTTGGCGAGGCACTGTTCTGGATCGAGAGCAGAAAGAATTTATATGGATTGGATGTGGTGGATTTTGCAGCTTCTTCCTTTCCAGCATTTAGTCAGGGTTATGGACTGTTTTCTTCACGAAGGCATCAAGGTCGGTATTTACAAGATTCGAATGAGATCAACTTGAGACACTTATACTCCTTTATCGCATCTTTTCATGGAACATTAAAAAATATTATTGGCTCCGATTCAAGAGAAGGATAGAGTTAAAGATATGTATAATATGGAATGCTTTTTCAGGAATAGTATGAATGGTGAATTCGAATGTTGACTGTATGCCAGTGAGAAGTCGATTAGATATGTGTATTTTTGCATATTGGCTCTTCTTAGTGTGTTGTGCAGAAAGTAATATTTTGTACATTTATAAAACTGCATCATTCTTTGTGATATTATATTATTATTAGTATTAATTTCTCATTATTTGTTTCAGGTCTTCTATCGTGTAGCAATGGCTATAGTTTTATTATTCTATAAGCATTCGTCGCTGCAAAACTCTGAATGGATGAACGAAATTTCAAAGAACGGTATTGACGCTGCTCTCTCGAAGTTCTGCAGACAAACACCGGTAAGTAAAAGTGTAAAAAATTCTTTAGCACATTACCGATGCATCATCTACACTACGCGAAGTCATTCAAAACGCATACTAATTATAGCTTTCTCTTGATATTCTTACATATAAAATAATAAGTAAAGCAAATTTTTCCTAAGCTCACTTAAACACGGACTATTATTTATTTCAATCTCATATGGAATAAATATGTTACAGCAATTTATATCTATATCTATACCAATATAGTGTTAAATTTATAAACTTACAGGTAACGCCAGCTAAATTTTTACGTACAGCATTTGGGATACGTGGACTCAGCTCAGCATACATATCAAGGGTATTTTTACGCACAGAAATGGCTCTAAAAAGTAAAAGCGTTATATCGGGATCCAAATCATTGGCTAGATCACGATCCACAGACAATTTGCCGACGAGTCAGTCCCAAGTCAACATTCAAATGATGTCGCACACGCTCACGATACGAGAAGTATGTTATCTGTATTCCTCTTCCTTCTAAGACGGTGTAAAACACCGAATACTTGACAAATTTTTTCCAACAAAGTATGGACTCACGTACATGCTAAAATTTTATTTTATTCTACCTGGTTGTTTCTCCTCCTGATCAATTCTTATGGGGTATACTCTGTTAATTTTGTAGTACTTGATAGTATATGGCATGTTAATGATATTACTCTCCCACTTATTTTCAAAGTATGAGATTATATTCATAAGATAGTGTACATATATGTGAGCCCATTATTTTTATCGTTAAATGTTGCGAATGATTCCTTATTTGTGAGAAATGTTGCAGGTTAAAAGGTTTAGTATCAATAGTTTACGTGATTAATGTTTCTTACTGTAGAATAATATAAGTAGACGTTTTTCAAAGATGATGGGTTAAGTTAATAGTTTCTTAGGGTATCAGAATGCAAATTATGCAAAAGCTGTTCAATGATTCACTTTGTTTTCAGAAAGAGTGTGAAGACACATACAAAGACAGGGTATCGTATAATTATCTTTTTGGGAAATGTGTTGTTAGTTTCATGTGCTCTGCCCTCTGTTCCTGAACTACTATACCTGTTACATTCATTCATACTCACCCATTGTTACACTTATCGTGCCAGCTTTGTTGCTGTTACCGTCTATCCACTTGCAGTTACTGCCTTTTGAACATTAGAAAATAACAAAAATTTCTTCCAATAAAGTCATATCTTCTATTTATTAGGTTTCAATGGCTTTCAGTGTTTCGCAGATATGATATCTCAAATGTAACAATAAAAGAAATATATACGTTTGTATTCATACATTCTATCGAAAATGTTTATTTGTTACTACTTATATGTTTTACGTTGAAAAATTCAATATATAGATGGTGACTGTTACTGGTGGGCTACACGAAATGTGTTTGCTTGTCATTGATCGATAGGATGGTCGAATTTATCTCTCAAGGCAAAAGTGCAAAAAAACTTAGCTGTTGAAAGCGCTTCAAATCGCTACATCAGTTTCGATCAGTGAATGCAGCAGCGTGCTTCATAAACTCCAGTATATCCGCAGTACAATATCATATTTTGGTCGTAACAGCTGTATAAAAAAACAAACCAAACGGCGAATGTTCGGAACAAACTTATTTTAATTTTATATACTAATTAATTTCAATGCTTTGGTAGCACATTGATTACATCATTTAATTTTCTTTTTTGAGATCATTACATCGGTTACACTGGTTAACAGTGAGTTGGGCGTTTCATTCGTATACCTACTCCACACTTTTTGTGTGATATTAGAGGAAAGACTTGAAAAATGTGGCCGATGTTTCCTGTTATGCTCTGTGTCTCCGATGGTTTTAACCAGTGTTATAATATTTATTCCTATTTTCTGACACGTAAAGTTGAACCAAAGCTGTATGCCAATATAACTGACGGTTCTGTGTTGTCTTGTGTCATGCTGCGTTACTGGAATGATGATGGATTTAATGGTCATGGGTGTAGGGTGCACACAGTCCTGGACCGCGTGCTCTGTCAATGGGGGTTTATCCCATACAAAGCATATGCTCCCAGATTCTAGACATGCCTGATGTAAGTACTTACGGCCATTCAACACTAATCCACAAAGAATAAAAAGTTCGGCAGTAGCAGAGTTTTCTGTAGTCGCTGGTCGCCTCTCTGTGGCATGTCAATATTGTCGTTATTGGTGTATATACAACCGCCTTGAAGTACATATTAAATAGGATATTTAGTCAACATGGTATTTCTATCTTTGGCTATTATCAGAGTGATATTAGCTTAAATCTGTAAGATACATTTCATGTCGATTGAACAATGGCAGTCGTTTAGCAGATCTTCTAGCAGAATTTTAAAAAGGGCTAGATCGATGTAAATGATATATGATCGTCATTCACGTTCAAGGTATAAGTACAATTAGTAATTATCGATTAAGTCGGCTTTTGTAGTCGCAATTTCATTGTCAATTCTCTGTTGTATTCCTTACTTGCCTGAGGTTTAATTTTCTTACAGAGTATACACATTGAACTGAATGATGTATGGCCTGATTTATATATTGAAGAGAACGATGCACTGACTCGTATTCCTTCTGAATAAATTACGTGCTCAGTTTTACTATTCTCTGCTATTAATTCGGCATGTTGTCCCTGTCTTATTATCATGCATTTGTAGTGATCCTGGAATTCCTTTCCCTCAACCTCTACTAATTTTTATTGTTACATTCTTCTTACACTCCTTTTGAATATTTTTTGATGTAATTAGTGTGCAACATCAATATAATAAAGTAAACTTGTAGTTACAATTTTAAACCGTTTGAACACTATTCAATGTATATGTAGTCACATGCACATTTTTATTTTTACATTTTACTAAGCCCTTATCATATCACGTGCATTGCCTCATCAAGTTACCATATCACAACCTTAATCTACTTATTATCATAATTTATAATATTGTAGCAATTCACTTTTATATTTGAATGATGTTCTTGCTTTTTGCATGATAGTTTTGCATCTTGTGTAAGCACAAGCCTAATTTCCTAATATTTTTTAAATTGTATTTCTTGATAGTTTTTTCTTGTATTGGTGTTACAGATTTTTAGAGAAAAAATTTTTAAATTACGAAATCGTTATTGATAAACAACAAAAGAGCTGAATGTGATAATTATTTTAATATTAAGGGTGTATAAGAATATAAAAATATTGAAAATCTCCTTTAGCACAAAAAGTATTTAAAAGTAAATTAAAATTGATATAAGTGATTAATTATATAAGTAATTATACTTAGGAGTTCAATATACATATATGTATATAAAACTTTATTTTTGTATATAAATATAAATTACCATCAAACAAATAGGTTTTAAAAACCAAATTTCATATCCACATGATTTAATAAAATTATTCAAAAAGAAAAAAAACCGAATAAAAGACCAGAAGAATAAATATACTTCCTTTTTATATTGTTTGGCTTGATTATTTTTTTTCAGTCAAAGGCATGATTTACCTCTGCTATGACTTAGTTTGCTGTATTCTTGAACAACTAGAAGATTATTGAGAACTAATGTTTGCGCAATTATAAATACTGGCCATAATTATATAAAATAGTTCTATTAACTTTTTGTACATTTATTTTGTGACAGTTATTCACATTATGGTCCTGGCTGCCTATGCGGATCACCATGTATCAACCAATCCTATTGTATACAACAGAAGAGCATGGTTGTTCTTTGACAACATTTTATGTAAGGGTAGAGCAACATGAACCAACCCTCTTAATGATAAAAACATGTAACAATGAAGTAAGTGTATTCTTTATAGAATATTGGTTTTTTATCTCTACTCAATAAACATTCATTTGTACTTTTTGTTATAAGGTATTTGGTGCCTATTGCTCCACAAGATGGTGTGAACGTAACTTGAAAAATGATAAAGGACAAAGACAAGCTTATTTTGGGACAGGTGAAACTTTCTTATTCAGTTTGTATCCTGAACGAGCAAAATACCCTTGGGTGGGTATGGATTCTTCGCACAATGATTCTAAAGTCCATCATTCAGCTGAACTGTTTATGGCGGCAGATTCCAAAATGATAACAATTGGAGGAGGGTAAGATTTTTTTTAAATATAATATTTATGAAAAATGTGTGTACTATTTATATACTCATTAATACTTTGACTGCTACCACAGTAAAAATTGTATGAAAATTGACAGGTAGGGCATTTTGAATATAATCGATAAATAGAAGATACTTTGAAACAAAAAGTGCCCCATTGAACAATTAAACATTTTTATTAGAACATCAATAAAAAAGAAAATGAGAACAAATCTTGCATCTAACGGTGCACTGTGTTTGCATTCATAACTTCGAGGCGTGATCTACGAATATTATTATAAACACAGCTTAGAAAATAATCGTAAATGCTGCTTTATAATCATATATATAATTGAAATTAGAAGCGTACAGATACCTTACTATTATAGAATGAACAAATACTGTTTACTAATACCTTCTACACGTTTCAACATTTTGGACGCTTTGCTTACGATGGAATAACGAATGCGAATAGTTTGTTGAAATAAATGAAGCCTTTTTATAATATGTTACCAAGGCGTCACGGTGATCACCCATGACCACCAATAAGATGAACGGTCCATTGGGGAAGAATGTTGTTTTACATTATCAATTTATTATTATTTTGCCATTATATGCTTTGAATAATAAAAATACTCTCATGGCGTCCTGAGCGAAACGTGATTTCGGCGTGGCAGTCAAAGTGTTAACCGTTTGAGTCCCAGGGGTCTTTGAAAAAACAGGATCGAAAAATCCCGAACAGCGCGATAGCGCTTGTGTTAATCGATTACGAAGAGAAACAAAGGACGCAATAGCGCTCGTCATATTTGTTATTTTATGAAATACATCTATATTATCATATATGCGTACTATTAGTGTATAAATATCTCAAGTTTTGTTCAATAAATATTATTGAGAAGATAACAATGAAATACAAAATACCGTCAGTCGTCCGTAGTGTTCAAATGTATTGGGACTTTTCGACACAAAATCTAAACAGTGCGATCGCGCTGGTTGGAACTCAAACGGTTAAATTGTATTAAAAATGATTGATTTATTATTTTCAGAGACGGTCAAGCGATATGGATGGATGAAAATATAAGATTCGGTAAAACAGATCGGTGCTCTACATTCAATAATCCACCCCTTTGTGCCAGTGGCGATTTTGAGATTAGGGTACTAGAAGTATATGGATTTGCTGGTGCTTGAAAAGAAGACAGAATTTGGCACTACAACGTATCAGCTTATTTAATTCCCTACTGCCATTTAGCGACTCTCTTCTATACATATAGTGTCGTATACATTATATACAAGTATCTTCGTATCGTATATGTGCAAAATTATCGCGCTTTTCTAGTCGCGGTATTTGTGATGCATCTTCAGTCGTTTGCGGAATACTAGTATTATTATATGTGCATGTTTCATTGTTGAGGCGCTCTAAGAGGTTCTGTACCGATTGAGATTACATAGATTTATCTCCTTCGTTTTATTACGCTTGTTTGTTCGATTATTTGTCTCGACGTTTGCAGAAACAATAAGACGATTTCTACGATTATTGTGTTGCGAATTCTCTAGCAGGACACAGAATGATATGAAATGGTTGCTAACGTATAGATCATAGTCTGCGACATGGTGAACATCGACAATAATCAACGTTAAGTCATCTTTAGTTATGTTACAAATCTTGATATCTAACATGTACATATGTAAGAAATGATTGATTATTTACATGAATACTTAATATTCATTGGACCAGATGCTGTCAATATATATATATACGTACATATGCTGCAAATTAATTTAACGGAATCTATTGTTAATTTTGCAGTTTAACAACAATGCTCGTATACGTATGTGTTAATGCCTTGCAATGTTTATTTACTTTAGTATTGTTACAACTAGCTTTAATGAATTGTTGAACGTAGGAGCGAGACAAACGAAGGAAAGAGTACTGTTTATATGTTACATATTGTGTCTGTCACGCGTTAATCGTATATGTGTATATATACACTACATACATATAATATGTATGTTAATCTCATATTAATTTCTTGTAAATATTATAAATAGTGCCCCTTGCGCAAGTAGACACACACGCAACACAATTCATACACATTCATATATACATTAACTTTAGTCGATTCATTCCACACTGACATGAACGCGTGACGATGAAGGATGGAGTGCCTAGTCGTTTGTATTATATACGCATTTTCATTATTGTCAAATGAATCAACTAAATTTATTGTATGTACATTGACGAATATCGAGCCAGCGTTGTAAGAAAGAAAACGAAGAAATATATTAATGGCAGGGGGCGAATGGTACTTTGAACAACGATAATGCCTTTTATTTTTTAGAGATGATTACGTTTGAAGAAAAGAAAATCGCGTGAAGATTGACCTGTTTTTTAAAGTGAAATACGAAAAGCCATAGCTTTCATGTAGTATATTAAGGATTTGTATATTTTATATAGAATCATGTCGATAGTAAGATAACAACTAGTACCAGATATTGAAACTTATATGTACAGAGGAACAGTACGATGATTTTTTTTCGATATAATTTGTCGATACACTCTTCGGGCATTCTGATGAAACGTGCTAGCGTTACTATCGTTATTCTTTGTCTCTTTTTGTGATCAAATCTGTATCGATGTCGTACGATACATGATTAATTCTTAGAGTACCTGCTTCTTTGTTTAGTTTCTTGTTGTTACTTCTTTTTTTCCTTTTTTCTTTTTTTTTTTTTTTTGAATGAAAGGGAAAGATGAAGAGTGAAATTGAGCGTGCATGGAAAAACTGAAGGTGTCGATTTTAGATTCCTTGGTTGTGATGTAAAAGTGGCTGGTACCACTTTTGTCCGAGTGACAATACATAATTATAATGTTTGTGTAGGAGGATTATGTATCTTTCACCCCCCGTCATACTATTAACTGTAAAATAACGCAACAAATAACATGTGGAAAATGTGTGCGTTATTCTTGATATGGCTACGCGTTAAGGAGGAACACTCAAAAGCACTAGAAAAAAGGAGCCTAAGAAGAAACGTTCCGTACATCGGCTGAGTCACCTCTTTCAGTTTTACATTAATATAATCAATCACGTTAATTAGTTTTCTTACATCGACTCTTTATACAATCGTGCGAGACGCAAATGCAAGAATGACCGAGCAACACAACAAAGAACAATCAACATATTATACACGGCGATATTGAATTCAATTTTAAATATAACCAGTGTTATAATATCGAATTTAACTGCTGAATCGTTTTCTGAAATTTGTCTAACACCAACGAGATAGTTCATAGCGAAACAAAATAATAACGAATCACGTTCACTTACCAATGTTTTGTAAATCTACGATGGTACTCCCATGGTTCACACGAAGTTAGCGAAAGTAAAAGAGTACACTGCTGATCTCAACGAAAAGATACACTACGATAGGATAGCGTAAAAAATGTATGTGTTTTACATTACCAGAAATTTTATTACGCTATCAGAACGGAGTTGGGTTACTCAGTTTAAGCGTAAGAGGTATCATATTGAAAGATACTCGAGTGTATTTAGGACGATTTATTGTAATTTTAAAGATATATAGTTACATTTCTCAGAAATGTGAAACGTGAATTTGAGGTTAGGTTGGGGTTCACGATTGGAAGAAAGAAATAAAGCAATCGACAGAATTTATGTGTCTTACAAACACAATGCGAGTAAAAGTGCATTTTTGTACAACACGTGAGAATAGTTGAAGAAAGGAGAATCTGCGTGTATAGAGTTCCATATAGTTAAATTATTGCATTATTAGTTTATATTTATACAATTCATATACAATCCATATGTTAATTGTTTAAATCAAAGTTTGGGTTTCCACGTTACAGAGTCTTTTTCTTAACTATTCCAAGGTTGTTACCAGGAGCGTTAAGGGTTGCAAATGCTGCTAGTACGATTATCTTTTTTTTTATGAAATTATAGTCGCGTGATAACTGAATGAGTGAATATTTATTTATTGTGTATTCGTGGTCGAGAGAAAGGTAATAATAATGTGCAGACAATGGAAAGTATTATTATTCAAATTTTCTAACATAGCACAGCATAACATTAATTTACGTTAGTGAGTAATATATATATATATACATATATATATATACATATAAATATATTACATATATACGTACATACATACATATATACATATATACATATATTCATATATAAATATAAATATGCCTATAAACGATGAGAAAAGAAAAATAAACGTAATTGAATGGAGTGTTTTCAAGCTTTCCGCAGTGTTGTTATATTATAAATATATATATAATGTAAGTTATACCGTTTCCGAAAAAGAAGATTGTTGCCTCTTGATGCTACTTTATCATATCATCGTTGTGAATAGAATATTGTTATACACGAATTTATCGTCCCACTTACTGTTCCTTCCATTTTGAGAAGGATATCTTACACACACACATGTGACATTCTTTATTATTTAAATATACTGCATGTGATCCTAAAAAAGCCAACATGTGAAACTAAAGTATAAAGAAAAATCTATTTAAAAGCATCCCATAATCCTAGAAATTTTCATAAATGAGAAGTAAATATAATTGCTTACGTTCGTACAGAAAAAATTAGTATAATTTTGGACTATGAATTTTAATAATACGTGATAATTTAACAAAATTTTCGGAACTTTGACAATCAAAAATAAAACATAAAATCAATTGCACTTTGGAAAATTTATAGTAGCTGAAATAATTCTTTTAAAAGTAATGTCATATAAACAGTGCGCTATTTTAAAATCGAAAATGGTTATTACAAACTAATATTTTTATAAGTAATCGTTCAAAATTAACGTATGCAATGAAAGTTTAATGGTTTCCATTGTTAACACTTTCCAAAGCATCTATTTAAATATTCTTTAGAAATATTTTACTAAATTTTCAACATATTTAAATCTTTATATTAAAAATTCTTTGATGAGAAGATATAGAAAATTATTAATTTTTAAAATTAGTCATTAAACTATTTTAATATGAAAATTTTTATCATATTCATAATTTAACATTAACCTTACCATATCCGGTCAAATAACCGATTTTAAAATTTAATTTAAAAGTGTACATTCATTGTTATATCTTTTGTTCATCCAATTTCATGTAAATTATTATACTAACAAAAATTGAGAAATTGATTAATCAGGTAATGTAAGAATTTACATAAAGTTAGATGAACAAAAGAAATAACAATGAATATTCAATTTTAAATTAAATTTTGAAACCGGTCATTTGACCGGGCCTAGTAAGGTTAATATTAATAGTACATCCTTATATTTTTCAAGCACTATCACGATCAGAAAATGTGAGTCTAAATTTTCATTCATTACAGTGTTATTACTATCTTAATTAAAAAAAGCAACTTGAAAAAATTATTAAATATTTCAAGATCATTTGATCAACGTGTATCCATTAATTGCAAATTAATCTCAAATTTTCTCAGAAATGTTTTTCGTACAGTGACTCAACCGTTGTACAGCGATGTAAGTAGGGATAACACTTGTACGGCGTTCACGCAACATCTTCAAGCTACATCATGTGTAGTTGAAAAGTCACCAGTATTGTTCGCGCTGTGTTCTCTACAATTTCGACGGTGCGTCGCGCGTTCCCCGTATCCTTCGATCATCTATAGCTTCTTTTTAAATTGTACAACAATCTAATTGACGTAGATAGATTCACGAATTCTAAAAAAGGGAAAAATATGAATTGTCTGTCATAGAAAGCGTAAGCTTTTAATATAGTGTGTTCGATAAAGTAGTGATTAAATGTACAAACTACGAAAGTGTTTGGAACCGATTTCACACGTGAACTGTAATCGTACGAACAACCGTCAAGAAAAATAGCGATAAATCTCTGTACTTCGTTAACATTCAAGGTAACGATATATATAGCTTCTTGTTGAAACACTTGCAAATAATTAATTGTCAATAAAAATAAATAAATAAAATTGTATGTTAGCCAATAACGACAATGTAACGATATATCTCTCTCATGAAGAAATCGTTTCTTCGAAATATATTTCGTAAGAATTACGAAAAGTGAGTTTTTAACTAAAGTGTAATGCTTTTAATTTTTCAAAAGTTACACCAAATGTCAAGTATATCAAATACTTTATTTTATATTTACAAAAAAATTGAAAAGCATCGTTTGTTAGTTATTGCAAGCGACAATAAAGAGATTATTTTTTGTATTACAAAACTGGCTTCAGTTTTTGGGAAATTTATAAAAGGAGGGGGGTACAGCCGTTACCTGAAGAACATGTAGCCCGCATCTTTTATTCGATGTCGTCTCGACCTATATTTTCGTACTGTTAGTTACACGTCGCCCTTTCAATTCCACACTTCCTCTTTTTTTTCTTTTCTCTACTCTTGCGTCACCCATGAAATTTACCGGTAAACTTAATCGACGACATGATAAACTATGTAAATTTATGCAGGAAACAATCTATTTTCTAAATACGGTGTATTGTTGATAACCTAAGGATAGAAGACATCTATTAAAACAAGTGAAAAGATACGTTTCAATATGTTAGTTATGTTTATGTAACGCTACAGTTGATTTAAAAACAATTCTAACCATATTCATGTAATATTGCTCAATATATTGATCTGTAATACTGATAATATGTATATCTTTGAATTGTGATATTTTATCCTTTGTATCGTAGTGTATATGTGTAATAGCTTCGAGTATTCAGTTAATTTTAATGTTTGAAGATAATTAGCTGCCTTCTTTCTCTTTCAAGAAATTACTCTCGTTTAGCGATAATATGATGCTAATATATACGGACGGCGCTATTTTTAATGATTTACTTGATCTAATAGGAATGACTTGTACACATGTGCACGATGCATCACGTAACTAAGATAGAAGAAATTTACAGAGCCAGGAAAAATCATAATTTTTTAAATTAATAAAATACCAGGATTTATTATCAATCTGTTTTTAGGGGAAATTCTAATCACTTATTATAAATCTTTATAACTGTATCTATTTTAAAATGTATTAAAATGTATCTATTTCTTGAAAAAATTCAGTCATACCTAAATCTCTTATCTCCTTTCTTTTTCCGAAGTTTAAAATATTGTGTCTTCTTTGAAAATTTATACTGCCTTTTCTTTATTTTTTTTTTTTTTTTTTGTCGAAATCCAGTGTAAGTACGTTTGCAGCCTTTCTTTTTAGCAATGGTTGCCATTCGTATTTTGTGAATGACACCGGTGGTCTACGTGCTCAAAATACAAGATATGTTCACGACAAAAAGGTTCAAAGAATTCGAATCGTTCAGCATATATCGCCACTCAGAATCGTACTTTCTCGGCATAAAGAATCACAAGGAACTCGCCTTCTCCCGATTCGTGATTTATACTCTTCATCGTCGTTCTTACATTTACGTTGCCTTTAACTGCACTAAAAAATTTATTGACTTGCTGTAGTTTGATTGTCTGCCGCAGTTGTTCATTCACCAATTACACTCAATTTGTTTTTAATTGAATTTCAATAAGCTTACCGTGTAAAATGTTTATTAACGTCGAATAGAGTAAACTTTTCAGTTAGGCGATGCTTAAGATAATTAATTCGCGTGAATCACATGATTTAAATTTCTTTCACTATGTTAACGAAGTTAATCGTTTGCAAATCTTTGGAATATTTACAATTACTTCGTAATAATTTTATCAATAATGTTAATGATTTAATCATCTTAAACATCAGCTGGCTCGAAAATTTATTCCAATTGGCAAACGTTAATGAACCTTTTTATCTTCGAGTCGAATTTTGCCAAAGTTAAATTTTTGAATTTGAACATTTTTTTGTACAAGGTTACTGTAAGTAATTCACTTGTTGTTCCATTACCCTGTATATTATCTTATCATCGAGGTTCAAATTGCAATGATAATATACGTGATAGAAAATATAAATATTTACGTATATACTTTTATGAGTACCAAGAAAATTAGCCTAAAATCTAATCGCAGGTGACGCAAAAATTTCTTGCAAATGTTTCACAATTTCGGTCACGTTCATGTCATCCATACGTGTCGTTTCCACGTAAAACTTTTCAAACACGATAAACGTTTTTTACGTTATATAATTAACATCTGGCTGTGTACTTTTGTCACTCATACGCTCAATTTTTTATAGAGATAATTTCTGATGACTTTCTCGCTTAAAACTGGAAATATCGATAAAACTTCTTTTCCACTAGTCTTTCATGTAATTAGAATTGCATCAAAATATATTTTAGCTATTTTCGTATACTTTGCTAAAAAGTTTACTTCAGAATCTATTCTTTTTTTCAATTTTTCCATCTTTTGACATAAATTCAGTTCTTATCATAATTAACGATTCTCGCGATAAATAATTGGCAATTAATTATGACTATGTCATATGAAATAATTAAAGAAACTGTAAAAACGATGTTAAATTAATCTTTTTTCTGTTCTGCTATCCTTCAAGTGTGTTTCTATGACCTAACTAATTGCTATCTTAAGCAACTCAATGCTTCAATTAACCAGTTAATTCAATTTAGCTTTCGCCTAATTAAACACCCTATTTCACCATCTCTAACGAGAATGATCGGCTAATTAAAAGGATTTAATCTCAATTGGGTGACTAGAATGTATAGTTTTTACAATCAATTTACTTAATTACAAATTAATAAATATCCGCAGTCTAGTCATTAGACACATGTTCGCCATTGTTTATTTTACGTTATTCATTCACCTTGACGATTCCAAACAATAACTTACGAGTTCGATGGTTTTCAAAAAAAGCTAAGGGATCCGTCATATAATAATACAAAACTGGCTTAATTAGCGGATACCATCGCGACACGGAAATAAGCCTTGAAAATTGATAAAACAAACGATTTAACAAGCCGTCGCGCATTCTCCTCCAACGATAATCAACCGGTCAGCTACACCGTTGATAAGCGATAATTCAAAAACATATTACGCATATAATGTGTATGTGGAACGTGTTAGATGACAGTGAGTAATGAGGCAGTCGAGCGTTAATTACAATGAGACCAGACTTTCAATTGCGGGTCCAGGAGGAGGAGGAGGTCCTGCCAATGGTAAATTCATTCAGTTCATTCATTGCTGATGCGAAGATCAAATAAATTAAAAAGGAAATTCTTTCAACTCTCCACTTCCATACATGCATAATCCTGCAGTTCTTGTAGGGTCTATATGAACCGAAGTGATATATTCCAATAGACGTTATTAAAATATACACAGTGACTTGAATTAATTTTCGGAAACATTTGTTTCTAATACATAGTTGACTGTTTTCTAATATATTAAAACAAATATTGTTGTTGCTATTTATTCAATGTATACTTTCCCTAAATAAGAAAAAGGAAACTAAATAATACTTAATTTCATGCGGTGTCTAAATATAATACGAGTTGCAGTAATATGGAATTTGAAGAAATAGTAATATTAGTTCATAAGTTTCATAAAGTTTCAAAGTTACGTTAAATTACAAGTTGCGCAAACAAGTGCAACGAAATTGCTAAACATAATGTTACGTAGGCTCTCAAAAGATAATCGGCCGGCTGGACATAGTTGATAATTGATAATTAACGAGCACTCAGACGAGACCAGCACAGACAATACGCAATTAGTTTTTCACATATTACCTATGACCTATTACTATACAAATAAAATGATTCTTTTATCGGTTAACTTATAATTATAAAGTCACTAAGACCGTTGCAAAAATCTGTCAATCTTTAATTATCAAGTCTATTAATCGAACGGTTGATTTGTTCAAATATCTAAAATCTACTAAAAATCTACTAAAATCCACTACTAAAATCTACTAAAGAATAACTTCTCAGAACTGGTATTAATATCCACATAATGTTATCATCGCGTACAATACTCGATTGTGTTATAATTGAAAGATGACCTTAAACATGAGGCCAAACGAATACCTTAATTAGCTCGCTATTCTAATTAGGCTGACCAACGATTGGACGACCATGATTTTGCGGATATCGCGCTAATTTAGAAATGACACACATCGTGCCTAATCCCGCGCTACTTAAGGAGGCAAATGATCGAATAAAAATGAGTACATAATATGCACACAATGAAAGTGTATCTTAGCGGCGCGGCACACAAAGCGCTGCGCAGCATGTCAAATAGCTGCGCTAAATAAGGCTGCCAGATAACAACAACTGTACTCGCCGGTGGAATAATAATTGTGTTACGATACCTGGCGTAAATGTACTATGGCATTTTGTAGTGGTAAAGACAAAAAATGCATCTCGGTGTCTCAAGATCATCATACAGAAACTGAAGATATTCATCGATGGACTTTGCCGTGTCTTTGTGACGACCAGGAAGAGGTTTCTGTAAAATTAAATTATCGTCAGAGCAAGTAGCTGTTGCACATTACCATTCAGAAGTCTTATTACGTATCTTATTAGAATTTTTACTTTTCTCTATACCCCTAAGAAAATCAATATGTAATTATTAAATATGAAATCATATAGAAATTTGGTCCAAATAGATGTGGTTTACAATTGGAAAATAGTATAAATTAGAAATTGCCAAGAGGCTGAATGTTTAATTCTTTCTTCCATAAAAGGAAAAAAGAGAACAACCTATCCTACGAGATAAGATGTCAAGTTTTTTTAACGATCATTAAAATTCTTTAAGCCTGAAAAGCCTGAATGGCAGGAACTCTCCACGGAGGATTCTTCAATGTCTGGGCTCGTCGGATCTTTACGTGGCTTGGAGGATAATAGTGGGAACACAGGGCAACCGTATCGTAGGCACAGCCTCGCTTTATCTCTCCACTCGAATTTAGGCGCTTTTCCGCTTCCTAACAATCAAGAAGCTTCGCCTTTTCACGTCGTCGATTCAGCACGAAGAAGATTCAGTAATGTCAGCGACGTTGTTTCCAGAAAGATTTCTCATACGATTCGATGGAGAACGGTTTCAGCTTCGATCGAGCTCACAGTATCACAGGTATTTACTTACGTATCACCATCTGTAACATTAATCTCTTAATGTAAGTTAAATTAGTAATATAGTATAATATATAATATAAAATTAGTTATATAATATATAACAATATATATAAAGTTATATAATATATAATTAATTAATAATATATAATATATAATTAGTAATATATTATTAATATGTATTGGGAATCCAAGTGATAAATTAAATCTTCTTCCGCAGTTAACAGATTAATTAGTAGCACAATGACAATTTAATTAATTAATGTATATGTGTAGGGATCGTCGTTATGTGCTCAATACATCCGAAATCGTTTAAAACGATCTGGAATTTTTCACCGAAAGCTGGGTCTGAAAAGAATGAGAAGCGCCATGTTGCTTCCTGGAGGTGCAGTCGTTGGCGAAGTTTATCCAGAATTAGTATCAGTTGGAGCTGAACTGGAAAAGATGCATCCAAATTTGTTCAATCGTGTTGCACGACAAATCGGTTGTGGTAGTTTCTCATCAGAACAGTCTGCCAGCGAGGCCATTGCCGATATCTCCAGGGAAATGATCAGGAATGGAGAAATGACTTGGAGCAAAGTGATAGCCCTTTACGCGGTTGCTGGTGGTATTGCCGTAGATTGCGTACGTCAGGGTAAACCTGAATATTTACCTGCTATACAGAGAGGTAGTTATTTTAAAGTTGAAATGCTATTCCTTTAATCTTGATCTCCTTACGCTTAAAAACATTTTTGATTTGAGGTATGACGGATGTATTAGAAGAAGACCTTGCAGCATGGATACAAGCTAACGGTGGATGGGTAAGATGAAGTGCATTATATAAGGAAGATATAATACCCGAATGTTCTTTAAATTGAAAAAAACATATATTTTTAATTTCAGTCCGCTTTAGCAACACGATACAGACCTGTTACAAAAGAAACAACGTGGTATTCACGGAAACTTATATTTTTATTTTTATTCACCGTCTTGCTCATTTTTATGATCTCTATATTTTTAAAATTTGTAGTTTTATAATACATATAATTATGTAATATAATTACATAAAAAAGTGACTTATACTGTATAGTATTTAAATGTAAATTCTCATTTATGTAAAATATTTGTATACTAGATTCCAAAAGTTAAACAAATCATCGTGATATTTATCTCATCAATGATTAAAAATTTTGTTTAACTGAAATATTTGGAAACACAGGTGCTTTGTACTTTATTTTTATATATTTTAATAAGTAATTTGTATAAAGAAAGATACTGTTACGCTTTCAAGTATCCATTTCTTGCTTCATTGTTTCGTTTTTTTGTATTTCTGCTTCCGGTAATTCAATTTCGTCTCGCTTAAATGGAACCTTTTCAGTAGCTTCCTGGTGAAAATTTTTTGTCTCACTGCTTGGTAAAAATATAAAAACTATGTGCAAAATATTCGATATTGTGCAATGTGATAAATTTATTCAATTTACTTGCGTCTTTGCAACGTTTGCCATATATTCAAGAAAATTTTGGTTCGTTTCTTTCTTATTGATTACTCGAAGATATTCTTTTCTTGCGTTCAATACCTCATCCAGTTGCTTTTTGTGTCTAATCGCTAATTCTAATGCTCTAAATCAATAATTAATACATTAAAAATAGCAATATTTTTGAAAAATTGTTTTATAAATTTGAAAAATGGTACCTATTCCAATTATATATTTCAATGTTAATTCGTACAGCTTCCTCAGTTAATCCGTTTTGTAAAAGTATGCCTTCTGCAGTTAACAGATCTCCCGACAGAAGCGCCATTTCCGCTAATCTTTTTATTTTATTTGGTAGACTCTAATTTCAAAGATTTAAGATTATCGACTTATTTAGAAAATGAAGACATTTTAATCTCATGTTTTTATTATTACCTTTATATACTGAATATAATTAACTTTATCGTATCGCGAAATTGCTGCATATGCTTCTTCCGCAGCATCTAATTCCTTATTGTCAGTTGCCATAACAGCCATGCAAGTCCACAATACTTCATTCTACTCATAATCTTTGTGTCAAGAAATTTCGATTTATTCGAAAGAAGAGGATAGATATTAATTACCTGAGCAATTCGACAAAGAGACAGTGCTTCTTTCCATCTTTTGTTCAGTATATGTTGATGAAGACTAATAAAAAACGTATAAAAGGAAGAAGCCACTAATGCTCCATCACCACGTCGTATCATTACCATTCCATTATAGACATTAGCTATACTTGGCTGTTTACCAAACTCACTAAAAGCATTAATAAAACATGTATTGTTATTGAGAAATAACGAATCGCATTTTATACAATAGAGTTAAAAACCTGCTTTCTTTATCGATCCTTGTTTTTCGTATAATCTTACGATCGCTATAATGCACACAATTAGGACACAACCATACAGATAATGTTGCATCCAACATCGCTGCTAAAACATTTGCATCAGTCGCCCATGCAATATCTTGTGCCATAGCAGCTAAACAAATAAAACAAACAAATAAAAGTATAAAGCAAATACTTGCAAATTGTATAAATAAATCTTTTTTTAACACTGCGTACCTATTTTACATACTCTACCAAAACCAGGGATTCGTATAGAAACTAGAAACAGATCTTTGTTTATGTCGATTAATGCTACTTGTCGATCAGTTATTCCGCCAACATGATTCAACGCAACCCTTGTAATACTTTGAAGATGTGTGTAAGTCTGGTTTTCTGTTATAGGTTTATTATAAGCCACTTCTAATACATGAAGAACTAAAAAATTTTGTAATAATCTTTATATATTTTTACTTCCTCTTTTTTATTTAAAAACTTATTTTATCATACGTTTTTCGTTACTTTGCGATCGTATAACTAAAGTATCAGAACATAGCGATACGCAAGGTGGGTAAAGTCGTTCCTGTGTTATTCCTTTCCATTTTGGAGTTCCTAATAAACGACCTTGATAACTGTACAATGATACGCTATTCCATTCAACTAATAAAAAATGCCTTTAAAATAATGCGTTTATAAATTATTTCGTTTTCTTTTAACCTCTTAATATTTTTTTAATGTATAAAATAATTAATATCTACTTTTCTGCAAGAAGTACCGCTGATACACTAGTATTTTTTAAATCGAATATAGCAGGAGTATTCCAATTTGCTACCGAATAAACATGACACTGTGCTGGTGTAATTACAACTAAATAATCAAAACCAAATTCCAGCTGCACCACGCGATCCGATATCTCTAATGTTTCTCGTATTTCATTACCCACATTTCTGACTTCAATTACTTTTCTTTTGACCAATGTGGCTTCGTAATTATTCCATTCCAATCTTCTGTTTTCCGTTCATATGAAATACGCAAGTATGTATATATTTACATAATATTTTATTTTAATGATTTTTGTACCTGTCTATTATATGTCCTGTTGATACAGTTCCATTACTACAAGCCATAGCTACTTGTGTGCTATCACTTGACCAAGCAATACTGTATATACTTCCAGAATTTATTTTTTCTAATGAATGAGACCACTAAAAGTATATGCATATCAGTAAAAAAGAGTACATAAATAAATAATGAAATATGTAATATGAACTAACTCCTGTTTTATCACAAAGTTTGATTGTGTTAAATGATCCAACAGCAAAGTAATCCCCAGAAAAGCTCCAGCTTACTGATGTAATAGGATAATCTCCTATGCTACTAGAAAATAGCTGAGTACCATTAGGATCCCATACCTTAAATGAAAATTTAATTTCTCATTGATTCTTTCATTTGTATAATTAGATTTTTCTTTAAATTTTTCATATTCCACCTTATATCTACAATCTTCACCACCAGAAATTATCAATCCATGAGTGTGACTCCAACATAAAACCAAAACCAGACCATCATGAGCCAATAACTGAAATAAGATTTTTTTTCAAATATTATTTCTTTCTTTAACTGTACAAATATCATATACATTTGTTAAATATTATTTAACCTTGCGAGGTTTGGAATTAGAATTAAGCGACTGAAAAGTTAAGTGAGCTCCCTGAGAATATAATACTGTCGTACAATCTGAACTCCAGGCAGCAGATAGTATGGGGAACATGCCTTTAACAACAACAGAGCGAAGCATGCCACTACGTGACCATACTTTTATCAAACCATCTTCACCAGCTAGGATTATGATAAATTAGAAATTTACCAAATAATAATTACTCCAATAACTACCTCATCTAAGATGTTTTAATTACCAGTCAAAAGTGCGGAGCCATCACTACTCCATCTGCCTACTGTCGTTGCTCCTTTATGAGCATCTATGCTCTTTTCTATACGTCCATTTTTATTAACTAAATGATATTTTCCTATAACAAAGATATCAAAGCCAAAACTAGTAATATTGAAAAATGAAGTTACAACCAAAATAGTACATTTTAGTATTACATCTTTAAGTATAAAAACAAATACCGTCGGCTGTAGTAATTAACAGAACATCTAACGACTGTTTTTTAGTAATTAGCGCTGCATAATTTGGTCGCGGATGCCATTGCATGTCGGTCGGATAAAAATCATTAGGAAATTCCGTAACAATGCTAGAATGTGCGGTTCCACCTTCCAAATGCCACGCTATTAATAAATGATCCTCTCTGAAAAGGTAATCACTTAGATTATTTATATTTTTTCTCGTAAATACAAAATCATACCCGCATGAATAAATCTCTTCCGTCGAGCTCCATGCTACACAAGTTACCAAACGCTTATGACCATTACGATTTTGTGCAGATATTTTAAATCTCATTTTATACGTATCTGTCGCCTTAACCCCTGTCTGAATGTACGTGTAAAAACGTTTGCGGCTTCACGTAAAATTACCATGCACGTAACATCGAACAACATTCTATACATATACAAATTCGATCGCATGCTTAGAGCAACCTTGAAGTCCGGGAATTTGTTGGTGTATAGTTACTATAGTAACAGAATGTACACCTGCGTATTATACTTTTGATGGGATGAGAACTCATCGGATGAAACCCAATTTTACACACGTTTATTAAAGCTTTCTCAATACAACTCATTAATCTTCATTAGCACAACCTCAGATTCCTCCCCACAGTACAAATAAATCCACGAAGCTGGCGAATCCTTGTAGGGATGTCGGCACCCGGACTTCACAACCTTTTCATTATTACTTTTATAAACGATGGTGTCTCATAATGTTACAAACATTTTTTTTTGTTTACGCGATGATACAATGCCGGCATTGGAAGATATCGCTTACATTGAATGCAATGTAATAATTATACATATATAAAATAGAACATTTTGGAGATAACGCTCAGATCTGTACAACCGAGAAATTATACATTTACTGTGTATATATAGTATGTATATATATATATATATATAATATATCTCTATTCACGTAAATCTATATAAATGTACATACATGTTAGTTTGTATTATTCTTATACATATGCTTACAGGCTGTCGCGCAAATCTCGCGATGAATATTAGGATAGTTGGTCGCATGAAGATAAACGAATAAAATTGTACACCATGATGAAAATGAAACATGAAAATGATATGCTAGTAAGATAAGAGAAAGAAATACAGAGAAATATAGCAACAAAAAAGACGTGATACGTGATGACGAGACTTATGAAACGAGAAAAAAAATAAAAATAAATTCGGAGATTCAATAGACAGGATGTGCTGCATTGTCATATGCACACTTATCAATTACTCAGTGTATCATCGTTCCTATAATCAAGGAACAACCGTGCATTCTTACAACGTATTGATGACATAATTAGAATGCTCCCAAAAGTAGTTTGAAAATTTCACACTGTACTTTTAGAAAATATTACTAGTCCTATATTATTTATTAAGAATAAATACGATAGTTTTACTCAAATATTACTACACATATTAATTATATCGCTGATAAAAAATAAATTGCGTTAAAAAAATTGAGTTGAATAATATATAAATCTTTTAGTTTTAAAAACTTTTTCTACAAATACAGTGGGAATTATTCAAATCATGTAACAACTATCCTGAGAAACAATCTGTACAGAATATATTAAACTCGTTTGATACTGCATAACAGTTTAGCATAAAACGCCTCGTGATATTTACATCTACTTATGTCACTACATCGCTCACTTTCTCAATTAATTTGCTTATTATAATTATCCTAAGAGTATGCATTATTAATATCATTACATCAACATCCTATGTTTTACTTTTATATTTTGATTAATACGTAACCTTGGTTTATCATTTTTGATAAAGGACGCGTTTTGCTTTCAGTTTCGCCAAATTCAAATCACTATTGACGATATCGTACTATTAATATTTTTACAAATGATATTATATGGTATCGATAATTAATATTTGCAATGTGCATCTCTCATATTTACAACATTCTCTAATTAAAATCTTTTACATATCTATTGTTTCTTGTCATAAATAATATGTCATTATGCTATGACACTCATATTATTCCTCATCAGTTTTTTTTGGCATAGGAACCTTTTCGATGCACGCATTATCGAGCTTCTTTCTAATCAACTTCTTCTAATACTGATCGTTTTTTTAATTATGCGGATACAATTTATTTTCGATCGCAGCCCTAACATACTTTTTAATATAGCATACAAACACATGAACATGTGCACTTATAGTGAAATAGATATAGCAAGATCATAAAATTAATTAAAATTAGTCACATGAAAGTATACTGATTTTAAACGTAAAAACAGTAATTTAAAAAGATCCATGGAAAAATAAGGTTTATGAATGATTTTTACAAATTCAAAATTTTTCCATTTAGTCTATGCTAAATTAATTGATATGTTTACTTAACATTTAATTTATTACCTTGCTATATCTCTTTTACTAAAATACGCGTCATATTTGAAGATCACCCTGTTTATTAACTGTCAGAAAATAGCAGTGCCAGTTGACATATTACTATCGTATTTTTGTTGCACTGCATATAATCTCAAAAGCGTTTATGGTGAAATATTATATCATTTCAAGCTTTACAATTTGTTCGATACCTAATATTTTAATAATTCATTCATAATAATAACAACATCAGTTGTCTTAGTCACTTACTTAGATTTGCACATTATCATTGAGAATCTCATATTTATTAAATTTTTCGGCAATTTTATTCTAGATATTAGAATACAAACAAGATTTTAATAGGTAGAATAATACCTATAGCTGCCTTTTTTATATTTCCCTTCATATGTATATTTCGATTAGATGGTAATGCAAAATTTCATAAAACACCGATAAAATCATCCACTTTCCTCAGAAGGTAGCTGCGAATGTTTCAAGACACAAAATCATGTCCCGTTACATAAAATGCTTCTACAAAATTGTATAAATTACGAATTAATACATAATTACAGATCTTTATATACAAACATACAGTCTCGTCATGGAATGGTATGACAATATATATGTAGGTGTGTATGTGTATATATATTATCATTTAGTTTAAATACCCCTATAACTTCTTTAGAACTATAATACAACCATTAGACTAAAATTTCATATTACTGGCGGACATTGAACAATGTCAACGATGACGAAAGACAAACATCGTTATTAAAGTTCAACAAGTGAAATCGTCGATTCGATTTACACAAGTTCAAAAAATATAAATGCTTTTCGTAGAAAGATTTTTAATTTATATGATCGCGTACCAAATACCACAAATAGGTTAATGATTAAAAAGATGAGATCAAACGATCGATAAAGATAAAGAATAAACATGATCGCTACATATTTCTTTTGCTATAGGTTTCGAGAGCATAAGCAGACTTAAAAATGAAAATAACGAACAGATGAAAATAAATGTTTACAGAAAGAAGCTCAGTTCAACGCGTGACTGTTTCTACGTCTTAGGAACACTCTACTGTTAACTGGATAAACTCTAGTTAACAGTATTAATGAGCTGCCAAGAGCTAATTCAACAGGAGCTTGTCGACCACCAGGCAATCTAATGAAAACAGTAGCTACAGCAGCTACTCCATCGTCAGTAGGCTCAACTGCTACCGGTCTAACGTCACTGTGAAAGCTAACTAATTTATTACGTCTGCTTTTCCGTTGAGGCGAGCTTGCATTACAATCGTTACCATCTCGGTCATAAATGATGGTAGCTGATGCGAATGGTCTTTTAGCCATATGCAACATCTCGACAACATGCCTTCTCCGCGCTCTTCGAACATCCGCCGCCTGTTTCGCTTTCCACGCGACTACGCAACCAGCTAAAAATAAGAAAAAACAAGAGAAAAACACAGAAAAAAAGACGAACAAATCGATGTGAAGTTGATCCTGTCGAAAGAAGATCATCCCGTAAGCAGCTCGACCACTGATTTCCGGATGTACAGGATCAATTGCCCTTAATGCAATATGAAATTTCGTTTCGTGAAGTTCATGTTTGTCCTGTGGCAATGTTAAGACCAACCGATTCGTAAGGTTTCTAACAACCAAGAACGTGTTTCTATTCTCGATTGTTAAAAACGTAGCCAAACCGTTTGCATAGCGTTCCATCACAATATACTGAGGACCGATATTCCAAGTTGGTTCGGTAGTAGTGCCGTTCATAGCAAATGAAAACGTATTATGAGGATGGAATTCGACAATTTTCATTTGGCTACGAGTTTGTTTATCTAACCATGTATTATGTGGATCCTTACGCCATATAAATCTGCTATCCAATTCGACCTATAGGTAATTTCTGATTAGAAGATATCTAATATTTAATGCCTTATAAATAAAAGAAGTATTTTAAACCCATACATCTTGATATCCAGTTGATGAATTTAATGTAACAACGAAAGAATCATCCCGAGGACTAAGAAATAGGTCTAAAGCCCCTTGAGTTACATCCACCATGACTCTAATATCGACATTCATAAAACGTGGTTGTACCATATAAAATACCGTTTGACCGGGATTCAATGGTTTGGGTTTCATTTTACATTCATCTGTAATTAGTGAAAGGAAGATTACTTATTAGTGATTAGTGATTAGTGAAGATTAATAAAAGGAAGTATATAATTCATCAATGGAGAAATACGAACCATAAGATCCTCCTGATATAATAATATGTTGCAATTTAAAAAAAATAATATTTAATTAAAGTATATAATATAATAATATAACAAATGCACATAGCAGACAGATTTAGAAAATGTGATAGAATTTTTATATTGGAATATTTTTAAAATAAAATAATAATAAAATAATATGATGATGAAACTATGGCATAAACCTATTAAATAACCTACCTATTAATTTAGAATCAAAACACATCTTGTTGTCAACTGTTACAGTTTTATAACACTGATGACCCATAGTTGGTGTACCAGCATAATTTTCTTTACATTTACTGCATTGCACCATCCAGCATGGTGAGCCACCAGTGTTTGTACCCTTCATAGGTCCACTGGTACAAGTTGGATCACTTTCTGTATTATTACCACAATTACACTTTTCTCCAGTTACAGGATCACAAGTGAATCCGTGTCCATGACATTCACAACTAGAAAAATATATTTTTTACATAATACATAGAATTGTAAGTACATCTAGTGTAATAGAATACGAGTAACAAAGTTCATATAATAATACTAACGGTCGACATACGTCCCGAAGATCTTCTGTTCCTCTGAAATAACCAGTCATACATTCCCCACATTTGTCACCTTTCGTATTATTTCCACAATTTACGCATTTTGCTTTAGCTACAGGGCCTTCAACTAATTGCTTTTTTAATAATTCTATAGACATCTTATCAATTGAATTTGGATCCTATAGAAAAATGATATTTTCGTTTCTAAAAACGTCGATATTTATTCTTATTTTTATATATAGTTGTAGTTTCAGTATGAAGAATAAATTACCGGTACAGTCATGCTTTCATTAATACATATTCGAGTATGCCCATTGCAATACTCAAGACATGGAACACATTGTCCATTGTCTGCTGGATTTCCAACAAACAAAGGCAAACATTTGTCACATTGTGGTCCCATAGTGTTATTATAGCACTCTAAGCAAACATCTAATCTATCTGGGCCAGCGCAATTGCTGTGACCATTACACTGGCACTGAATTGAACAATTGGCACCTACATAACCAAAGTCACAACGACAAACATTTGGTTCTATACACGTTCCTCTAACGCAACCTTGCGTACACATTGGAACACAAATTTTTCTAAAAAGAAAAAAAAGAATAAATTATGTATATTTATAATAAAAATGTTATAAATATAAGATATATAAACAAATAATTCAAAATTCATACTTAAACCTTACCTCCCAAATTCATTAAATGATGATGGGCTGAAATAAATATAAAATAATTAATAAATTATCTATGCAATAATATAAATGAAAAAAGAAACAAAAATTACGTTTCAGTTTTATATCCGTCGCCACACATGCATTCGAACCCTTCCTCTAAATCGAAACATTTTTCACTTTTTGGAGAGCACGTATGGTGTCCGTTCGTACATTCATTTTCTGGTGGACATCTTACATAGTGCCAAGAAAATACTGGTTTTGATATTACATTCGGGATTAGCATTGTAACATTATCTAGGATTCCCAAAGACTCTAAATAATATAGGAGTGGTATGAATGCTGTAATTTTTCAAACGTATTACTAAACATTAAATACTACATATTATATTTGCTTACGTGGTTCAGTTTGAGGAAATTGTTGATCGTATAACATTCCACATGTTCCACCAGCTGGATGGTCTGCTGGTGCTTCAAGAGAGCCTTCTGTACATATTCCTTGTCCAGTTATATTAGCTGAATCCAGAGAACACCACCCACAATGCGAGTGTTTCAAACATGTACTGCATTGTTTAAAAACTGAACATGGTTCAGGACAATGATCCATATCGGAACTACGTAATACTAGTCCACATACACCGCCAGCACAATATAGAGGTTGATATGACGGAGAAATACACTACGATTTGTTAATTGATTGTAAGATTTCAGATAATTAGTTCCAGTTTCTCAAAATAATATATTTACTTCATTAAGCTGCGTCGACCATCTACATTCCCGCCAACCACCTTCGGCCCCCGTGCCTTTTAGACAACTTCTACAGTCTTTATGATCAGCGCATCGTTTTTCACATTGCGTACTTCCCATTTTAATACTTGATCGTTCAAAAATGTCATCTGGTACACAATTCCAATCGTATACGGGTTCTCCCGTTACTGCAAGTCCTAATTCCGCTATAAATGTTTTGAAAAATTATTAAGAATAAAAACTATTAAGCGCTTTGCATTTTTTGATATTTTTTTTAAGACTCACATGTTTTTAAGACCTGTCTTGTCCACACGCAACCTTCAAGGCTATTACATTTCTCACAGTCACTTGCTGGACATTGTCGCTCTCCACATTGATTTACATCTGTTACCGATATTTGTCTAATATTGCATTTATTTAATTCATCGCAATCTTTTTCAGACGGTATGCACTTTCCATTTGGACAGTTTGTACACCATTTGCATACTGGCTCGTCATTTTGATAATATGGCCATTCTGCTAAACATTCTGTGCAAGTTTTAAAATTTTGACATTTTCTACTGACCATCCATTCTGAATTACAAAAAATTCCATTTGATCGTTGAGCTTGTGTAACGTTAATATCACATCTAAAACGGATATTTTTGTCATATAGTTGAAATCACTTATAAATATGTTCACCGAAATATAAAAATTTACCTGTCATCTTTATTAATTGATACTTCATTAGAGAAACAAAATGAAGCATTTTTTCCACTAATTGTGATAACAGAACAAAAGGAACATCCAAAATATTTTCTGCAAGTGATTTTGTCTGTCCAAAGATTACACAGATCTTCTGGTATGCTTATAAGTGTGACATGACTTTTAATTCCACCATCAAAACCACCAACTACATATACAGCATTAGATTCTGGATCAGCATGAGTCATTGCATGAGCATATGCTGGTGGTGGTGGACTTCCAATAACTTCCATGTCTTTTGTTATTAAACGAATCCATAAATTACATGAATATTTATAAGCAATTAATGAATCAGAAGTATTATGTGGATTTTGACGACCACCAAATATTACCATATATTCATCAGTAGTGACAGCAGAATGAAGAAATCTAGCTTGTGGCTGTAATAAAATGTTATTTTTATTAAAAAGAAAAAACTAAATAATAATTGATGAAATATTTACTTACCAAACTACTTCCATCAGTAAGATCATCATCAAATGGTGGAAGTACAGACCACGTGCGAGTTTTATAATTCAATGCATATAATTTATTAGAAATAAATGTTCGATTTATCGCATAAGTGTATCCACCAAAAATGTAAAAACTATCTGACTTGCTATGGTATACAGTTGAATGACCATATACTCCTAATGGTCCATTTCCAATTGTATTTATTGTATCCCAAGCTTCGGTTTCTAAATTAAATTCCCATACTGTATCGAGGTAACCATACTTAGGACTAAATCCTCCAATTAATATTAGACTTTCTGATTCTCCATTTCTACGCAAAGTTAACGTATGTCCCGCCAAAAGTGGTGGTTCTCTCTTAAATTCATCCTGTATAATTTGCATCCACCTCTGATTTTGCAAACTAAATTTCCAAAAGTCGCTTAAAGTGTTATTCGATAATCCTTGAATATCTTCTTGTTTCATTGACAAACCACCATAGACATATATTTGTTGCCTACTATGGACTATTTCAGTTGCATGGAAATATCTACCTTGAGGCATTGTTGCCTCTGAAGTAGATTCTACTGTAATAGGCATCCATGTATTATTTTTAGTATCAAAAAGTCTAATATCATTTAAAGGACCATGACTAAGAGAGTATCCCCCAAACATCCATAAACTACCCCTTCTGTCAGCAACCAACGTATGACCAAATCGCGGTAAAGTTTTTCTCAGGTGGTCTAAATGATCGGCTAAGTATTCGGAGTTAAATAGCTCAGTAAAAATTAACTGATGTTCTTTAATCTTAACTGAGCAATCACGTCCTCCATAACCAGGTGTACAAACGCAACGCCCGTAACCTTTATCGCAAATTCCTTGTTTCTTAGATGAAGTGCAATTATTAGGGCATATTTCGATATCACAGCTGATTCCTACAAAACCAGCTTTACATAAACAATTACCATTACGGCATTCTCGATTTCCAGGGCAGTCATTACATGTCATTATCAAATAACTTGCATTGAAACCTTCTACTTCGTCCAATTGTTTATAATGAACAGTAAGAAATCCAGACTTAGCTTCTACAGTAACAGGATAATCTGTACTTTCTGTACAGTAAACACCTAAAAGTTGACTCTGATGACTAGTCGATGATGAAACAAATTGAGGAAGTCCATCATATACATAAACACTATTTTCTTGGCAACTAACATTAATATCATCATGTATAGTAAATTGTATGACACTTTGAGTTCCTGAGAGCATGTTGTCTGATGAAAGATCTGTTTTTGGACTTACTATCCAAAGACACTCTCTTGTTGGAGAATCTCCAAGGTGACTTTCCCATAATGATAACTGTGAGTGTCTGCTGCCAAGACCTTGTTTGCCGTTTCCTTCTCCTCCAAGCATACCTCGAGACATACAACCATAGTAACACATTCCGCCATCTCTTGGATCACCGTAATAGCCTTTTTTACAACGTTGACACATATCTCCTTGTGTATTATCACGGCAGAAGCATACACCAGTTTGCCGATCACAGATGCCTAAATCTTTGTCTCCATGTTCATTGCAATTACACTTTCTGCATCCAAGAGGTGTCGTAGCATTACCATAACTGCCTGCTTTACATTTTTCACAATATGTACCATTAGTCCAATCTTGACACTTATCACAAATGCCTGGTCCTTGTAAGCAAGTGGAATGATTATAGCAACCACAATTTGTTCTACAATCTGGCCCTGTCCAGCCAAGGTTACATTCACATTTATAGTCAGGTGCTTCACTACAGTAACCATTTACACATTTCTCATAACAAGTCTTAGTACAGTTTTCTTTGCCATCTCCATTGAAACCTCTTTTACACTGACAGCTAAAACTACCATGAGTATTTGTGCATACTGCATTGGGATGACAATCATGCAAACCCAAATCACATTCGTCGACGTCTGGACATTGAGCGTATGCCCAACCTGATTCATCTGTTTCCAAAGTAGTATTTTGATATTCATTGATGACTAAACTACAATTGACGTGCGGCTGATTAAAATCTCCTTGTACACATGCTCCTATAATAGGGTTTTCTAAACTGTAACACCACCCACAACTTAATGAGTGTAAACAGTTCGAACAGTTTGTGTGCCGACTACAGCTTTTGCATTGATCATTGCCTGTTAAAGATGATCCAGACCTTGATGTTACTCCCATTAAACCAGCTTGATCCATCCATTCTCGACACAAACCAAATTGATATTCAGATGTATATACCGAAAAAGAAAAACATTCCTGCGTGGCCTCACACCAGACGCATCTTCCGCGCTCATCTAAACATTGTGTACAATTTGAACGTTGTCTACAAGGAATTGGACATTGATCAAAACTAATAACTGCATTAGGCAGTCTACCTATTCTTGCACAACGAGCTTCCTCTGTCCACCATTCACATAAATTACTACCAACACAAGATTCACATGAAATATAATTAGAACAATTAGCACAAGCTGAAGGAGTGATAGTTAAATAATGCCACTCGCGAATAGGATTCCCATCTTCGTCCCACTCTACATCAGCTACACAACTTTCCGTTTCGTTAATTGAACGTGAGAGACATTTATTGATGATATCACACCAGCCGCACGAAGAATCAGTTAAACAGTGAAGGCAATTTTTATATTGATGACAAGAACCGTTTTGAAATGGCTCGAGATATTCAAATGTAAATACTTTTGGATTCTCTGTTTTTTTGTTGTGAGTAATTTCCATTTTACTAGCATATGCGTAACTTGTAGTAACCATTCTTTTCGATTCGAAATCTAATAAATATCTTCCTGGCAACAACATCATTTGATGTCCATCTGGCCATTTTGTTGGAATACATTGCGATGTCTCGGCAGTTAAATTTGCAACTAATTCCTAAACAAATATAATGAAAGAATTTATACTCTACATTAACATACTATAAAGCAATTTGAATTGTTAAATTAAATAAAAAATAGATGTGCAATTTACCAATTCCTGAGGATCATCGCTTCTTGATACATGTAAAGTTGCACTATTATAACTGACACAAATTTTCAAATGCTCCATTGTGCTATCCCAAAAAGATTGAGGTGGTCTGAGAAAGCCAATTAATCTAGCAATCATTTCTCCTCCAAGTGCTGATTCTGTTTTTGCTCCTTGCATAGATGGAACATTAAAATCTACCGTAGTGGCATTAACTATTGTTACAGAGTCAGGCTGACTAAAGTTTACTGGGGGTTTATATTTTAAAAATGTCAATCCAGGCCTTTTATCCATTTCTCGACATTCTTCAACTTTCATAATTTCTGTGCCTTTCGGACCCCACCATCCAGGTATTTGTGACGGTGTATCGTCTCGAAGACCACAAACACCATAATTATCATCTTTATGATGACAACGTGCGTTCTGAACACACCACGTACAAGTTCCGCGATTTAGCTTATTCGACACAGATTTTTTTCCACGTGCAGTTGTACCCCATCCTCCACCAGGTTGGCCATGTATTAAACAAGAATGACAATCTCCAAGTGCAGGACAAACACCTAGACAACGCGTCGTTTGAAGATTTGTTGTACAGTTACTACCAATAGTTCTGCCATAACATATCTAAAATAAATCAAACATTTTTAATATTAAATATTCATTACATAAAAAATAGTAGTTACGTTTTCTACATTAGGAAGATACCTCGTCTGCTGAGCACCAACCACATTCTGGATTAGCTGTGCATTCCATCAAACTTTTATGCCTTGAACAAATTTGCTCAGGTTCTATATTATCTTCATCTCCTGGTGCAAGCATTGGCGGTAATGTATATGCAAGCAAATCTGCATTTACGTTTCCATGATAACCACCGACTAATAGCAATGTATTTCCATTCCGCACATCTGCTGCATGTGCAAATACTCCTTGTTGTTTTGGATAACGAGAATCTAGAGTATTATAATAAAAGTTCTAAAATGAAAACAATTAAGATTTTGCTTGATTTTTATTTTAACTATTGAAGTTTTCATTTACCTTTGTCATTTAAACCTAGTACATCATGGCTTACCCAAGCATGACAGCCTAAGTGATAAAGATACATCTGATTATCATAACAAATTTCTTCTTTATTGTGTCTATGAGAATATCCACCAAATACAACTAGATAATTCCCTGAAAAAATGTTTAATAGAATTTAATATGTATTTAATATGTATTTAATAGAATTTAATATGTGCTTTGTGATTTATTTACTAACAATTACAATAAAGACATATAATTACCTATAATATTACAAGTATGAAATGCCCGTTCTCTTGGAACATAAGTATCTCTCAAGTGTGCTCTCGGATAATGAATTTCAGACCAAACTTTTCTGTCAAGTTGAAATACAAACATTCTATCTGATAATTTACTGAATCGTGCTACACTGGCTACTACTCCTCCATAAACTAATAAAGAATTAGTAGCATGATGATACACAGTGGAATGTGCAACTACACGTACATCTAATTCTTTACCACCTCGGGGGTGTACTTCTTTCCATCTTTCCGTGGTTGCTGTGGGATCAGCTAGAATTGAAACAAATTTAATACAAAATATTTTTCTTTCCTTTTTTGTATAATAAAATAATAATAATGATAATATAATAATAATAATAATAATAACAACAACAACAATAAAGTAATAATTATAAATAATAAATATGCTTTGTTCAATAAACTTACATAAATTCAATTCAATCTTATACAAACTCGACGAAAATTCACCATCAACTGTACTACCACCAAAAAGATAAATATAATTATTTGCTAAAGTAAGAGTATGCCTTGTTAATTGCGGTGGATAAAATGGAGAATCTTTTGCTCGTAATGTCCAGGTGCGTGTGTTAACATTGTAATGCCACAGTTCATTAGATAAAGAACCATCTTGTACTTTCCCCCCATATATAACAAAACCACCTACCAATTATATAATTTGTAAATCATGCTATAATTGTGTTAATTCTTCTTTTCATATTTTGAATAGGTGTACGACTGACCGTCATATCTACAAGCTGCGTGACCATATCGCGGGCTTGGTGTGGGTAATTTATCAATTGGTGATTTAGTAGACTCATTTTTTGCCTTAGATTCTTGGGCATAAATGTTGTCTCTAATAGAATCTTCTGCACTTTGTTCTTCCCAATTTAATACACCACTTTTTATATGAAATTTTTGATAGGGATTTAGGTTCTCAAGATTTCTACGATGTCTAATGTAACAGTAAGTAAATAGAAAAAATACCATTAACTGCGAATTAACATTATATTAATATTCAGTAATTATATCGTGTATCTTATTTTTTACCTTGTAGTCTGCGCATATCGAGGTCTAGGACGTCTAGAATGTTTTCTCCTAAGGTCATCATTTCTTTCTATCCTAACTGTACTTTTACTTGTTTCACTATTTCTGCCTTCATGAATTTTTTCTTCGCGATTTTTATGGTCTGCACTTCTAAATTTTGACCAGTCATGTCCATTTTCTGCATTTCCAAGATTACGTGAACTAAAAGTATTATTGTCTTTAATGCTAGAAAGTACTTTCCACATAAGGGACGATTTACGAAGACCATATAATTCTTTTTCATCTGCATCTGTCCGTTTTAATTCAGTAGCAAGAAGCATAGGATCCAAATATTCTGCAGATGAGATGCCTTCTGTTTTAAACATACATGGTAAATAATTTTATAATACAGCATATATCCAAATACTTGTAATTATAATAAGTATATTTAGTACTTTTTGTTTACCTAGTTCATTACCATACTCGTCTTCCCATTGACTTGCGCTAAATCGATACACTTCCAAATTACCGAGTATATAATTCAAATCATAGCCACCAAACACATAAAGAGAATCAGTTTCTTTTATATAAATTGCAGTATGTGCTGCTCGTGGTCTTAATCCACCTTCTGAATGAGAAAGCCAGTGCCATCTATTTATCATATTTAGTAATTAGTAAATGCTAACTAATAGTGTTATATTTAATATGATAATATATTTAGTAACAAACTTGTTGCCCTCAGGATGAGTTCTGTGTAATGAACAAGATTGTCCTGAGTATCCATTTTGACAGTCACATCGTTTTAAACCACACTCTCCATTATAACTACAATTATTTGGACAAAGAGCTCTGGAGCAATCTCTGCCACCCCAATCATTTTCACAAAAGCAAGTATTATCAATACATTTCCCATGATTTGTACAATTATTTGAACAATTTGTAACTGAAAATTCTGCATGGAAGCCATCCAAAACATAATTTGTATCACTGTATAAGAGTATTAACATCTATAAAAAAGAAAATAAAGTTACTATATTTTTAATAATTATAAAATATGAAAGACTTTAAATTTACATACATAACCAGATGATGATGTCACTTGTTGTGGTTCTGTTTTTCCACTGAAACTACCTAGGAGTGGAGATCGAAAAGAATCTCCATCATAAACAAAAACATAATCATAACTACATTCTGTTCCCATGGTACGAAAACTTAAAGTGATAAACTGACGGCTGTTATTTGCTGCAAACAATTATAAGAAAAACAATAAAGAAATATTCTTATAAATATCATATTAAATTTTTTACCTTTTATAAGCCATTCACAATGCGAATCTTGAGTATAATTTGAGCCCAAAGGTCCATCACTAATGATCCCCCAAGAATCAGTAAAAACTTTCCTAGTTTTATCACATGGAATTTGTTTTGGAGATGTCTGTGGAGCTAATTCGAAGCCCCGCAACAGGCAACTCCATATTGTAATCCATAGCGTGGTGGACAAGACCCACCCCATTACAGTATATTCGCCTCACTGCTGCTTGATAAAGTAAAACTCATCATCCACGTTCATTGGTCTGTTTTTTAAGTAAGTCGGTTGTAAAAAGCTCATATAAAGAGTCATATCTGAAAGAACATGCTTTTCGTTATTTCAATTATTAATAGCCTATAACATAGTTTTTATTTATGAAATATAATGTTCTTTTTCTATATAATAAGAAAATAATAATTATTATTATTATCAGATAGATAATTTTGCATGATTAATTATTAGAATAAAAACAATTATATGCTCATGTAAATCTATATACATGTTTTATCTTGAAACCATCACTATATCATATAATAAATATAGAAAAGCAATAATATATATATGTATTTTAGTTTACTAATAAATTAAATATAAAATTAAGAATTGAATGAAAAGAATTAAATTAAATTATTATCAATGGTACGCAATAAAACTTTTTTATTATAGTTGTTTATACAAACATTTATTAGCCAGTATTGTTAGTTCTGTATTATAAAAACAGTCTTAAATCACATCACAGTGTTCAAGTATACCGTATCACAGTCACGTTGTACAATAATCATGCAAGCGTCAAACATATCGTGACTAGAACTTTACACGCTTATTAAATAAAAAAAAGTTAAAACAAATATTGATTCATAAATACTCTAGTCTAAAATTTGTAACAAGTAACAAGACAACAAAACACTATAATTTTTATCAATTGAAACAAAATCAAGAATAACATTCTTTAACTAAATAGATACGATAGAACTTCAGCTGCGATTGAATCAAAACATTATGTACATACACACACATACACGTCAGAAAAATCTGCACCGTGCTATACTTTGAATAGTTGCATTCTCTGAACGCCAGTTATTTTCAAAATATGTATCCCGATTATCGTGACTCAGATATTGTTATGACAAACCGATAAGCAGTAAAATAAATGTGCAAATACAAACAGACAAGAATTATCGTGTAAACTCTGTTCAGCCTCGCCTGTTGACACCTTGGCTGTCTCTGCATACGAGGTCAGGGTGGGGGCTCTTCAACCGCCATTAAATGCGGTCTCAATATTCGAAAGTTTCCAGGGACACTTCGATTGAAAAAACGCCATATAAAATCGCTTTCCGTCATAGGATCAATTTGGTTCAATTCATACCCACGTGACGTTGACCAAGTCGCTTATATATTTTCGCAATAAAATTAAATCATTTTTTTATAGAATTTTTACACGTTCGCTCCTTATAATATCAAGATGTAACGTAGAGATGGATGATTTTTTTGTTGAATACTTAATTGTATTAAAAATAGACGCGTGGTAACTTTTTTTGCAAATATGAAACGTTGAAAGATAATAAACTGGATCCAAAACTGAATACACAAGTAAATTGTTTTTATTAATAAATGTCTAACTCTTTTTTTAAATATTTGTGATCTATAATCTAAATATATTATATTAATTATATTTAATCTAAAATTATCATACTTTTTACTTTATGAAAGAGGTATTTATGGTCGAGTTATGTTTCAAAACTATGAAAAAGTAAAAAAAGATAATACTCATATATATACATATATACACACATACATACATACATATATGCGCACATGATGACATTATTGATTTTTTATAATTCCATGTATAATTTTCGCAAAATTTAGCAAAACATTAGGTAGGAATTCTTTTGCGAGGACAGAGAGAGAAGAGACGTTTTAGTGGAATTTGTGTAGTAATAAATTTAAAGATTAGTTGTAAACTTTAATTTTCGAAAACTAGCGTTTTTCATGAATATCTATTGTAAATACTCACAATTTATTCTTTTAAATTTTATTCCGGAAATAAGTAAATATTGTTACAATAGTAATTGCATTCACATTTAAATAATTTATATCACAAAAATAGTCTAGTTTAGAAGTTAATATTAATGTTACCACATTATGGTCGTATTGCTCACATGTATAATTTTAAATATATTATATAATTAATATATTATTTATAAACACGAGGCATTAGAATCGTACATCCCGTTGTTTCTTACAAGTTGAATAAGTTAATTACAAATGTAAAAAACTGTTTAAGAATAAACTGTAAAGAATAAACAAAGAATAAATAAAGAATAAACAAAGTACTTTGAAGATTTAGTTATTATGTAATTTATCTACATTAATAAATAAACTGTATGAAGTTTTAATTTTTATTTCTCACATCAAAATGTATTTGAAGTCAAGTTAATTATCTCGACCTTCGATATAATTTTCAGCTAAATAAAAAGTAAACGACCTATAACGTGTTAACTGCGTATCATATTCGACATTTATTTTCAAATCAGGTACTTTGAGTAATCGAGTTAGGAGCTTCAAATGCAAATGCAAAAATATTATTTCTTATTAGCTTTTTTAATGTTCATATGTGCGTGAATATTTTTGTATACTTATAAAATCGATTAAATATTATCGTTATAATTCCTCGTTGTATATGCTCGAACTATCGTTTAATAGGGGAAAGACAAAAACAGACACAAGATTAGAAATCTGAAATATATATGATGTTTATCAGTATTATACACTTGAAGATTGTAATGCAATAATACCTACGTGTGTCAGAATTTGCAAAATTCTACAAATGTATTTCAATTATAAACTTGTCGAATCCCGATTTATGTATGTTTATTAACTGGTTTATTATAATGCATAGCCTCTATGACAATAGAAAAGATCAGTAACCAACCCCCTTGACGCACTGTACACATGCATTTACATACGTGATCCCATAACATATTTGTGGTATACTTCTCTAAACCATCAACAGATATTCTGTATATTGTTAGAATCATAACGATTGATACAATCACTCTCTTTAGTTGTATAGCGTACTACCAATGCGGTATAACGGTATAAATTATCTTCTCTGTTCAAAAACTTTGAAAAGATATTCGCGTGCTACTCATTTTGTCACTGATGAGGTTATCGGATAAGATTAAGATTGATCAGGCATAAAAGTCTGGACAAAAGAAATGTTATCTATAAAGCGAATGAATGATCTTATTAAATTTTACAATTGTACTTATTTGTCAAAGGAAATCAAATAAATATTTGTAACAATAACCATATTATTATTTAATATGGAAAAGAGCGTTTTTTTCTTTTCTACAATTATACTGATTTTATATTTGCATACAATTATTTTTTTTTTAATTTAATAAAGGAATTTTTGCTTTGTTTTTCTCTTAATTCATATTGTAAAATACTTTGAAACATAAATAAGTGAATCTGAAATATGTATATTTATGAAAATTAGTTATTGGCAGCTTTTGTCTATATTCAAAGCTGTTAAAAACAAATCGCATCGTTCTTTTAAAAAATGTTTTTGATAACTTACTACAAAAAAGTATACATTCGTGACATCATTCATTTGTCAGTGTTTCTGTCAATTTGCATTTCTTTTTTATTAATGTTTAATTAACAAAGGAAGGAATATATATAAGAGGGGTGACTTCTTTCTATGAACTAAATGAAATATTGAGAATATTTGTACTAAAAACTTGCAACTCCTGTATTCATCTGCTATAGACAGAATAACAAAAGTTGATATCTTTTCCTACAGCCATTGGACTTTATCAACATTAAAAAAAAAGGCCATTGTATAAAGTAAGACATAATATGAAATGGACAATTAAGTCGATCGATTGCAGGAATGATAAAGTGACGTGAAAAATACAATCGGTCGTCTTTCTTGTGCATTATATGAATATATTCTGTGTAATGGCCGTTAAGGTGATCCACTTTTACGGATCTAGGACTGTTGGGAAAACCAGAACTGTTTAACCCCTTTAGTGTAAGTATTATAGTAAATTATAAGTTACAAAAAATTTTCTTCGGCTTCGTCCTTCCTTTTGTGGTAAATCTTTTTTTAGGTAGTGTCTTCTGTGCCAAACCATGACATGAATGGCTTCCTAAAGGAGAAACATCAAAGACAGTCTTTCGCAGACTCATCCTCTCCGTAAATTTCTGGTAACGCTGTCGTTTGGCCACATACTAAATCTGAGATACTTTTAGCTTTTACCGAGTGGCCGAAGGATTTTGCGCAAACGCTGAAATCTTTTGTCATTTCACTGATCTCATTGCTCTCCTGATGGTCACATGTACTTGGTAATTTAATGGTTGACATGGGATATATATTATCACCAAGATTGTTCTTACCAAAAGATGCGAGTGAGGATGTAGTTGACGTGGTTGTAATCATATTTCGCGATTTGTCGATCTCCATGTAGTATTCCTAAAATAAATTAAATTGTGCTGTTCATTTTTTCCTATATTTGTAAGAATATAAATATTAGTACTACTACTAACCTTCTCTGTATTCAAAGAATTAGTAATTTGTGGTTGCGGTGCACAACTTTGATTACATTGTGCCAAAGCTATTAGTGCCTTTTGATTTTCTCTTGCATCAACCAAAAATATGCTTTCTTTGACTTCCTTTGCGTTGTATTCATCAATTCTACAGATAATATTAAATAATTATAACATATCTTTGTTTATAAGTAAATAATTCACGTGCTTGAAGATTACTCACTTGTCATAAATTACTGCATGCAAACCAAGTTTCTTTAAATGTCGAATTGTATCTTTATCATTATTGTCATCTCCCCAGCAAAAGATGATTAAACCAGCATCCTTTACAAATTTAACTTGTGACGGATCCCTAAGAATATCTTCGGTATGGACATTAATTCCTAAGATATCAGCTGCTAATGCATGTCTAACAGCCATTGGTACAGTTTGACATCTTGGATCATGATAAGTAGGATATTTTGAGGTAATGCCTTGTGTTAAAAATACTACCGGATACTTATTTTGTTTAAGACGGATCATGGCACAGATATCTGGATTAAATGATGAGAAAACGATTTTCCTATCTCCTCCATATTCTAGTACGACTTTCAATATAATATCCAAATATAGATTGAGATCGAAAGGATGGTTAAGCTCGAACGTGCCATCCTGTGTAAAATAATAAAAATACAATAATAAAAATACTAAATAGATAAAAAAATAAATTTATTACTTTTACCTTCAATTGCATAGTCCATTTAATTTCAATATTACATCCGACATGTTGTTCTAATTCTTGTAATACTGTCTGAAGCGTTGGAAAAGGCTGATGGTCTTCTAAATCTTCATCAAAAAATTTTGGATTCTTTTCACGACCTTCAGCCACATGATAAACCTGTAAGAAAATTTTATTTTGTAAAGGATTTATAAAATAAAGCATTTCATCAACGTAACGCTGTTAGATCATAAAAAATTGGTGAAAGTAGTACAATGTTTGACGTAAGAGACTTTTTTGAAGCCAAATAAAAGCAAACACTCTGGAGTCATGTGAATATATTAAATATATAATATCATGGAAGGCATGATATTATCTACATGCTGTGATAATGTGATTTTTTATACATATTTTCGATGAACAAGTTCGCGCCCCCGTGCGGAGGCAAATACGCACAGTCAGAGGGGAATGAAACTGGTGAAAGATTATTAAAAAATGATCTTTAAGATCTTTAAAGCATTTCTGCAAAAAGATCATTTGGTGATATTACATAATAAGTAAAAAATATTTTTCCATTGAATTTACATACTTTGATATCTTACAGTATCAAGATTAAGCTTTTAATCCAAGCATAAAATATACGATATTGTGGTACAATGATGTGGTATTAAAAATTAATTTTAGTTGGTTTTAGAATAAATTTTAAACAGGCATGCATCGAGTTTTTTAAAATAACTAATTTGTTATATATTTTGGCGACGAGTTAGGCGGCGCAAGCGGTATGAAAGCTCACCAGTTGGTTAACCCCCTGCTCAGCTTTATCAACGAAATACAGCACCTTACCCAACGAGTCCCACCACGGGTAATAAAAATCCTGTTGAATATTAAAAAGAGAAAAGTACGAATAGGTATGTTACACCTATAAATTCATGATTGCATGTCTGTGTATCTACATACGATACAATCCCTGAAGTAACTGATTTCTCCTTTAATACAAAAAAGGACATAAAAAGCAAGTTATTAATACGCGTAGCAGTTTTAACAAGCCGCATTCTATGTGATTAATGGTAGATGAGAAATTATATTAAATGCACCTTATTAACTTTCTAATTGATTATGTAATTAAAAATATATAGTGATTTATTATTAACATTCCTTAATAGTTAATGAAGTTAATGCTATAATATTCTTACTTATTTTTTGGACACACAATGTTAATTATTTAGTTTATATTATTCGTGTATTAGTTGTTAACAAATTAAGTGTAAATAAGGTTTTTAAAAAGTACTTAATGTTATTGAATTGTATATGGTTTATAATAAAATAAAAAAATAAAATCCATTAAATATACGTTGAAAATATTAAAATCTGTAAATAACTGTAAAAGTGAAACTACATATATGATGTCAGTGAAAATAGCATAAATTATTCAAGTTGAAATATATATAGAATCAAAGTAGTTACATATTCATAAAAATTACCTTCAACAGATGTAACTGCTCCAATGTAAGGTCCTTAACAGGTATTTCCAACATATCCATAGCTTCTATTTGTTTCTTGCGTTTTAATGAAATAGATACATAAAAATCGTGGTAAATAACCGGTATATGATCTTTAGACAGTTGGACGTCAAATTCAACCATATCAGCTCCATGGTATGATGCAGTCTTTAAAGAAGCTATTGTATTTTCACGTACATTAGCACAGCTACAAATAAATTGTAATATATAAGTTTCAGCTCATCTAAATAATTTCTAAAAAATGTTATCTCTTTAATAACTTCAAAGATATTAACGTACTTCTTTGTTTGAAAGGATGTACCCAATCCTCTGTGTCCTACATCCAAGCCAGACCACCGTTGTTCCCAATGTTTTGCATATGAAATATTCATATCCCATGGATAATCTGGAATTGACTTTATCACAACATATTCCACTGTAAGTTGCCCTAAAAAAAATATATATATAGCATTATCATCAATAATATTCAATACTAAAAGATAAAAAAGACAATACTATACCAATTGGTCTATGTTTTGTGCTTGTAATTGGTACTGTTAGAAGCCCAACACTGGACTGTAACGTGCTAGGCAAGATGTAGCTGAAACCGATATGACTTGGTGGTTCTCCTGGAAAACATCTTGAGCTGTACACGTAGTAGTCCACTAAGTATGCCTGAAAAGACAACTTACTTAATATACATGGAAAAATACTACTATTTATAACAACACCAAATGCTTGCATCAATAATTTTTGCTCATCCATTATAGAGCTTGCCTCAACATTAATTAACTCCAATGATCAAGGAAATATGAAAAAACTTTTTTTGTGAATATGTATCTCTAATTTGAGAAACAAGTAAATTAGAGATTCTAATGAAATGTGGTAAAATTTTATGGCAAATTATTAAAGATCCTTGACCACTAAAAATCGTAGGAATTAAATTATATCATTAAAGACATGTGTACATCTTTTGCTTTTCCACAAAATTCTGTTAAGTCTTTGGCAGATTCAAATAATTTGTAGGCAAAAGCAACAAATTACTAGTGAATGATAAAACAAAGGGCGATAATTTATTTCCTACATAATCTGCCTGATGACGCGTATCCCGCAACACCTGCCGATCATTCATTATTAAATTTCGATATCAAGTCTGCAAGGTTTGTAATTCAGATTCAGAAGATTCTGACAGCTTAGCCTGGTATTGGCCGCGCAGCGGTGTCACGTACGGTACAGTAGAGTTGGTCAGAGCTAGAAAATATTAGTAGTACACTAAAAGGATATAGGAGTGATGGGAGCCTCACCATTTTCGACGCACACAGATGGATATGAGGTGTGACAGCGTTGACATCTCTAAATTCTTGGGGTTGTTTAGGATGGCTACAACTCACGTAAACCGATTTCATACAATGAATAGAATGCATAATTTACATGATAAATATTGTCGAAGTCCGATATTTTAGACTATGATAATGCAATGCGCTTTAGAAAATTTTGCGATTTACGAGAGATTAGCCTAAGGATAGGTGCGGTAGGGCGAACGACAATCAAAACCATCATATCTCTGTGTGATGTCATGTGACACAGATGTAAAGTGGTAGACGATGCTTTAGCATCGATACATCAGATTGCATGTTAGCATCATCATTTGCACCAGAGGTCTTGCTTTGTACAAAGCTGACGGTTGTCTTCGTTCCAGGCCAGTGCGCGTGACATCGCTCCTGGTTTCCAAGGAGGGCAATAGCTGCTGAACAAGTTTAATTATCTTTTACCAAGTAATTTGAACAAGTCGCGAGAGAAGACGTGGCCGGCCTACTCGTGGTCTACTGAAAACTCACATGGTATGGTCAATGCGTATCTTTAGTGTGTCTAATTTTTTATATGAATTATCACTAGTTCGTAATTTATTGCTCTGCCACATCTACAATTTTTATTAATCTTTCTTATTCATTATTTATCTGCCACTTAATAAGGATGTACTTTTATCATTAAAGTTAAGATGTCAAATCAAAAGAAGACATTTTGTTCTCTGATCGTTTGTGTGTTTTTACAGTTAGCTTATATATTACTGAAGACAATGCCTTCGATGTCTCCATCTGTAGACCTATCCACGACGAATAGGCTGGTTTGAAATAAGTATTGGAGATCTACCCTATGTACATAATACAATGTCATACAAATTATAAGTAATGCAAGCAATAAATACCAACCAATGGTTATTCATTCAGTTGTGTATTTACTATGATTTCTTGATGAGGCACTTCATATGATTACTTACGATAGTTTCAGGATATCGAACCGCGACATTGAAGATAACAAATTCGTCTTCATTATAAGCTCGACCAAATTGCTCCTGTATCTTGAAACGAGCTTCTTCATCATTCATTGCCTAAAATTATAACAAGAATATATTATTATAAAAATAAATATGATAATCATTGATTTTTATAAAAAAAAACGTAGTAGAATTATACATACCGCAATTTCTGTAATACTAAAGGCAGGTTGATCAACAACATCTTGTGTATCCATAGAAAGACTATCATCTACACAATCGCCACCAAATTGTGGCAATTCTAAAGAATTGTGCCTAACTAGATTTACAGGTGTCATCTAAATTAAAAAAGATGTGTTCTAATTCTCAATTTTTAAATATTAATGTACAAATATGTAATTTTAAAACACACCTTAATGTGTACTTTCCTATTTTGTAGTCTATTTTTCCATAATTTAATTGGATTATTAAAAAGCTTAAATTGTATCACAGTTTCATCGGTCAACCAGCCCCGTTCAATTTTACAGTAGCCGTTGTAATAACCGAACTTATCCGGATCTGGCAATGTGTCACTAGTAAAATTGCTAGATGCTGTAACAAATTCTTTTACTTAATGTTGCAATTTATAATAAAAATATAATTTTTTAATTAATTAATCTATATAAAATATACTTGATTACATACTGTTCTTTTTGATAAAGCGTGGTGTCATATGAGTTTCCCATCTACGAATGATAAGAGTTTTGGCCGAATTTTTAGTACCATTAGATTGACAGATGACTGCAACAAAATATCGGAACTCTACATCAGCATCGATGGGAAGTGCAACCTTTTGCGAAAATATTTGTCCACCTCTAAAATTTATAAATTTCATTTATTATATTTTAAGTAAAGTACATGAAAAGTAAAATAGTATAAATCATCATGAATATCTAAATGTTTATCTTTACTTACTCATCATCTACATCACCAAATGAGTTATCTCCAGCATTGTCATGTATATCATCACTATAAAACTCTCCACTACTGTTGTTATCAAAAATTGTTGGAGAATCCCGACTGCCATTTTCTTGTGACAACTGGATTGCCTGGTTGTGATTCCAAGCACCCAGTTCAGGCAAATTACCCACTACATATAAGACTTCACTCTTTTCTAATTTATGTACCTGATTAAAATTAAAAAGAAGTGAAGGAAGTTATTCTAAAATTATTGATTTAATGAGTAACAATACTAATATCAGTACTAATTACCTGGACTCTAAAAATCCAGTCCCTTTTAGATCCCCTCATGTCTGATGTATGTTCAGTCGCCACCTCGATGAAGTTAGTCTCGCGTGGTACCTCTTGCTGCTTGTGTTGCACCCCCTCTTTGTTCTCTACAAACCATATCCGCTGCATATTACTATGTTTTCTTTTTCTCACTGTTTTTCTCTTTCAATTCTCTGTGTTTCAAGGTGTGTTCAATTCACATCAGCTAATTTTCTGTAATAAGGGTCTTATTGTAAGGAAGATTTTAGAATAGCAATCAAATGGGATAATTATTAGATAGATACAATTTTTATGAAAATTGATTTCTGTAAATTCCTTCTATAATATATATTATTATCGACAATAATATATTAAGAATTATTCTTTATATTTAATACATAGGATATTACTTAATATAGTTTTATCACTTTTTGATCAATGTAAATAATTTTTGGAATCTATTAAGCATTATCAAAATTTTAAGAGAACACTCAAATGATTATGTATACAATTGTTAAATTAAATTCCAAATATGAAAAATATTGGATTTTTATACATTTTTTAAAACAAAGTTTTCAGATCTTTAATATATGTATATTTCATGTGTGTATTGTATGTACATACGTATATTATTTGTTTCACAAATATACATATTTTTAATATGTTTAAATCATTTTATTTATTTATTTAGAATTTATAGATTTTATTAAAATGTTATTAATGTTATGTTTACTGGGAAGGTTTAAACATGATAATATTAAAACAAATTATAATATATAAGATAAAACACTGTGTTATTCAATGGTGAACAACCTTTAAAAGTGAAAGCAGAGAAAAGAAGAGCTTAAAGAAATAAATTTAAAATAATATAACATTTTGTGATTAATTATTAAGAATAATTTGACTATCATATATCTAGAATTCCTTTTTAATGTAGAAATTTTTTCATAAATAACGTAACTTTATATAAAATAAGTTTTATAAAATATAGTTTGGGAACAAACATAAAAAATAATTTTACATTTTGCATACTTTTAAAGCAGTTGTAGATTTCTGATATTTTACGAAATTGTTTGCAAGATAATTCCCTTTGTATTAATACATAACAATAGTAGATTGTTGCAACATGCTAAATACACGAATACATTTTGCGCTAGTAAAATATAGCACAGTACGGTACAATGCGATAAAATATAGTATAAAAACTGCACCAGCACACACCAATACATGAAACAAAAGCGAAACATCCAGCACTCTTTTTTCAGTAATGAAGTTTTCAGATTATTCAATAATAAATGCAATATTGAATCTGGAGAGCACATGTGTCAATAGTATATAAATATTGGCAAATGTGAAATAATTTCTGTGTCATGTCATATGTGAGTTTCGTATAATGAACAAAGCAAACCTTCTAAGTTGTTGTCAAATCACGATCATACAGATATTTTCGCAATTTTAATGGGAAAACTACTTATATGGAAATACACTGATGTAAGAAAGTTTGAAAACAGCTTTCAAACATGTCGGAAACGAGGAAAAAATAGAAAACAATTTGGTTAGTGAGAAAAATGTGAAGATACTCAATCTCTGTTTTGAATTGATTTTGAATATTAAACGGTATCATTTCTGAAAATTGTTAGTTTACCTATTATATCGAAAAAGTTCGGTGGGTTTTACTCGTAAAGTTTGATTGGCAGCCTGGTATTCACCTCGTACAAGAATGCGTGTTATTTGACGAATGCCCAAGGCAGTCGCTCCATATTTTTTAACGAATTTGTCATAATTCGTCTCTTCACAGTACAGCACAACTATCTTAACTGACACGAAACGACTTACACGAGTGCAGCACTACACCTTACACCGCAGTAGTTTTTCTTGCACGAATGAAGTAATGGTCGATTTGGCAACGCCGTGAACATGGAAGTGACGACAACGATGGCTCAGTAGAACCTCCAATTCAAACTGATTAAATTTATCGTACTTTGAGAAATCTATTATATACCAATTTTATTAAAAAATACATATGCATTAGTAGTAATATTACTAACTGTACTTCTTAGTAAGTCAAAAATATTTTATACGATACAAATATTCAGATATTCTTACTTAACTGATCTTCCACAAAATTTCGAGTAGTTACTTCCTGTCCGCCATACTGTGGCGAATACAATAAACGATATATTTATCGAGTAAAAGTAATTTTTTATATTATTTTTCTTCTATGTATGCTTTTGTGCAATATTCCGAAAATAGGAATTTTTTAATAAACTATTTCGATACGGATCGTTGTATAAAAAAATAACATTTTAGTTTCGATGTCGTAACAGTTCGTCTCCATTACTCGCAAAATTTTCAACGCCTCTTTCACATTCACTTAAGAACTTCCGTTATTGCCATACACGGTATGCAATAAATCAATGTTCAACTTTCAAAGACTTTCTATCAGAACGTTACATTTCCATCGCTAAATGCAATAATTTGCATACATCAATTTTGAACGACATACATACTATTGAGGACAATACCTATAAAACGCGCTACATAATTTCGTTACCTTAGCTGGGGGTATCGATATATGTGTAAGGATAATAGTAAGTATATATCTCTTTTTATTCTGTTATTTCCTTTTGTCTTCTCATGAGTAAATATACATATGACAAAAATTTTAACACATTCGATTGGAAGAAGGGTAGTAGTGACAACAGGAAAACACTCGTTAAAAAAATCGACCATAGGGGAACTAGAATAAGAGTAGCGACGCATTAAAAGAGGAAACTACTCAATGCAAAATGATGTGCCAATACTATATCTACTTATCTTTTCGCAACTGTATATAATAAGAACATCCAATTAATTACAACTGGTAGCTATATGTATATGAATCAAGCACAATCATTAGCGTTTCTATTTGGTTTCCAATATGTGTCTCAAATATTAGAATATTCTTCTGATTTTTTAAAATATTTAAATTAAATATTTTTAATTGCCATTTTTGTCTATACAATATTTAGTTTTTCTAATTATTTTATTTAAAATAATAAAAATGTGACAATTTACATTGCAATATAAATATAAGAGCAGTAATATGAACATATCTGTCTATTAAAGATATTACGATACGTTTTAATGTTTTTAAAAACGTGTTAATAGAACGTATTTTTGCTAAATCATATGTTTCTTGGAATACATCTTGGATTACACCCTAGAAACAAATGTAACACTGCACCATATTAGAATATGTAATAGTCATGCAATGCCAGACCTGGTTCGGCTTCGAGTTTGACTATTGAAACGTGAAAGGTGTATAGGTGTCATATAGTAATATATAAACTTAAAAATCGTATAAAGATAGAGTCATTTGTTATCAAATCATTAAGAATTGCAATTTGTTGGTTCTAAATAACTTAGAATATGTTCCTGACGATTATGAAAAATATTCGTGATTTGACTTGCGACTTGGTGAAATAAGAATAAGAAATTATGATTAAAAAAGAAATTAATTTCTCATTGAAATTTATTGTTCTATTTGCTTTTTAATAGCAAAATTTCTTCATGACTAATAGCTAATATGTCTTATATATCAGAAAATTACATTCTTTTCATACCTGTTATTTTGGAACTTCTTGATAAGCGAAGAAAGTATATACGCAACATTGTTTCTTTTCTTTTCTTTGATTTGTAATTATAAAATACCTACAATTATAGCTATAAATAAATTTCGTGGATGAAGTATACATTTCTTAAAACGAATGTTTTAAAAATTTTTCGTTTAGATATAAATAGAATCTATATTCTAGAAAGATTAAAAATTTATAATACCCTTAATTCTGGCAAAACTATCTACTACAATACTTTGAAATTAATTATTGTTAAGAGAAAGTACACTTTACTCTGGTATCACTATTGCAACAAGCAAGCAGTAGATAGCGTTTCTATCTGTTTAGCTATTAAATCTTGAATTTTTGATTAATATAATATTAATCTGATAAATACAATATTTGATTTATGCTATATGGATAATATCGATCATTTTCATATTTAATATACAAAATTACACACCTAGTTAATATCTACACATCTCTTATGAAATATTTATATTTTTCAATTTATATTATTAAAATGTTATATATATATTACATCAAAAATCATATATAGAGTCATTAAAATCACAGGTATCTTTTAAAATTTATATTTTACGTAACCAGGAAAATCTGGATCCCAACTTACGAGCATTTATACTTAGAATTTCTACTTGCCAACACTTTTGCACGTGCGGTGTGTATTTTTTAAGGCCAACGTAACTTGATGAGTTGCAAGAAATTGTCTTAACAAAAAATATTTAAGAAAATATAATTGCGCAACTTCTTTTTTAAAGATTCTTTCAACAGAACTTAAGGTTCAATTGCTTGTGGCGCAGTAATGTATTGGTATAAATGAAGAAATCAATATCATTCCTTTGTCAAAGGTATTTGCATTATACCTATTAAAAGTACTCTACGCTATTAAATATAACATTTCTCTTATAACATTACTCATAATTAATTGACATATAATGCATACATTTTTTTAATTTTATGAATATTGTATTTTCTGTAAGGATTATTTTTACAGAATCTAAAAAAGAACTATCGTGGAACGCCATTCATTTTTATGATACAAGAATTACAACTTAATTTAAGCAATATGTTCTTTATGTGTTTATTAATTTATCGTATATGAAAGTTCGAGATTTATTTATTGTTCAGCTGATAAATCATGTATGAACTCTCGACTATACGTATGATAATAATGCTACCTTACTTTAACTTCCAAGAAAAAGTGGATTCACAGAATGTAAATCTATTTGGGAAAACATTTTTGCTTAAAAGACGTCCAACCACGAAGTAAAAGAATATTTTTTAAGAATTATTTAAGTCATATCTTTCACAGTAATTTATATTTATTTGACAGAAGTGAAACATTACACTATTCCGCTGGTTTCTAAGAATGCCTTTACTTTTTGCGGTATAAAGGAACATTACGATGTCGGATATTATTACGTATTTAGGTAAATGTATCAATACATAGCTAAAAATATTTATTAGATATCATTTTTCTCTCTACTTTGTTTTGTTACGATTTTAGTTTTCTCAAAATTAGATGTTTGAATTATCATTTATATATTAATTAATTAATATATTTTTATTATTTATATACAAATAATTCTTGACATGAGTTCAACGACATAAGAAACAATGTTCAAGGTCTCACAAGGTCGAGAACGACAAAAATAATCTAGAATATTTGCAATGTCGTTCCATTGGACAAAAATATCTGTCTTTAAAATGATTTTCAGTTTCAAAAATAACTTTCTTGAATCCTGTAAATTACGGTTTTGATATATTTTATTACGTTTATGTATTTCAGCAGAAGAAGCTTTAAGAGAAATTGCGAATATTTAATAATTCAAGTGTCCTGTATGGAAATCTACGTATTTGGCTGCAAAGCGGCAATTTTTTAAAAATAAGTATTCTGAAATAGAATTTAAACTGGATATGTATACCGTCTATTATTTGGACACAGTTCAATGTTTCTTGAACACTGTTGATTGTTGATCACTGAATTCAAAATATAATTCAAGATAAAAGAATATCATATAAAGAAATCTAAATCTAAAAATAAAAAGAAAATAATGAAAATTATATATGTAGTTAAGGATAGAAGTTCTATATATTTTTTTAGTTGATAGAACGATCGCATGTGCTTGATCAGTTATTTCAAGATTACTCTGTATAGCTTTGTTCGATTTTTCGTCAAGGTTTTTAGCGATTATTGTTTAAATATTTTACGTTTTATGATTCTACAAAAAGTATACTTTAAAAGGATTCACTTCACTGCTTGTTTTCAGCAAACAAAAAATTTTAGTTATGTATCTGAAAATTTATTTTCATTTGCTTTTTATGTGCGATTTTCATCATATAGTTCATATTAGACAGAATAATGATCAAGCGTTGTGAAAGTCATGCTAAGTTACATATCGATCTGTTCGAATCATAGATATATATATACTGGTGCACACTTAACAAAGATGTAAAAAAGGCCGCTTAAAGAAACAAAACTAAACATGCAATTATTCCGATGCCATTGTTCTATTACCATTGACACAAATACACTGTGCTCGTAATCGTTTATACCTCCATTTTTTCATTACTTTGCTATTGTTGCGTGTAATTAGCGCCTAAATAAAAAAACACTATTTCTTTTTCTACAAATAACACTTCACAAATAATGTTCCACAAACGAACACTCAAAATATTTTTTTCTCAGGCTTCTATTTCATTGTATGATTTATAACTATCGTGATCGACTTAAACATTCAATATCAATTATTCAGTGGAAGATCAAAATTACAAGCAATCATTGTTACATCTAACCAAACAGTTGTTCATTAATTAATAAATTATAGCGTATATTTTAAACTATACTCACTATTATTATTTGTAACATTAATTTTTTCTTAACTGAAGTTTCTTTTTTTTTGAAAATATTTCATTAACTATTTATAATTGAATAAATTATATGTATTATTTCTTTTGTATTGTGTGTTATTACTATTATCATTATATTATAAACATCTTTGTATTAAAAGATATATACATTTCCTAGGGATACCAAAACGCCATCTGTCCATGATTTTTCTTGGATCGCCATGTTTTAAGGTTAGAGGATAAAGCGCGCGTGACATTGTTAATTCGATTTGAAAGTTTTTCTGTATAGCATATAACGCTAGTCGCTCTTGTGCAATATTTGCACGTCATGAAATTGCACATTCTCTTAGCACGACGTACGTCATTCCAAAGTCAGCAGGGAAATTATGAAAAATTATACAAAATTAATGTACATAAAAGACGTACATTGGTATGAAATTATTTTTATTTAATGTGATTCATTTAACGTGGTTATGCAGTCCTAATAATATACAATAGACGATAATGAAGTTCTTTCTCATTTCTGTTTTAATATCTCTTCTATTAAACCAATATCAACAAAGTACATCTACCATAGTATATGTATATGTGACAATGATTTAGTCTATCTAGCAACAATTAGTTTGCATACGTATTATGGAACAATTCCTAGCAATTAAAACCGGAAAATAAAAGCTGAAAAAGTTATTTGTGACAATTACTTGCAATCATACCTCGAGTAGTAAGGAAAATTGTTTAACAAAACAGTTCTTATTCAACTACAAATAAAAAGAGAATGTGTTGTAAGGTTCAAAGTCCATAAAAATTGATTTATTTCTCATTCGTCATTATAAAATCCATAGTTACATCACTTATTTGTCGCGACATTTAATTAACTGAACTAACCAAATTATTGTTTAATTCGTTTGATATAGAAGTAGAATTGTTTATAAAATTATTATTGTTACGCATTATTCGATGGATCACAAAATCGACAATTTCATTTTTATTCGTGGAATCTTGCGAAGTTCCAGAAGATTTTAGCTTGTTTAGTGTATCTCTATTCTTCGAATCATTATGTCAGGTTGAACAATGTAAAACATTTAGCCGTATTTCTTTGGTAACATTATTTTTAGTTGTTATTTTTCAACGAAATCTCGAGGCAATTCCGTCAAAAACTGTGTAAAAACGGCGAATATGCCCTTTAAATATGACATAGACGAAGAATTTACTAACAGTAAATTAAGATTATTCTCGTTTACACAATGTATGTATATGATATAATTGTAAATTTGTACAATGATAAATCGACACGCAGCTGTCACATTGACTCATCGACTGCGAACTTTCAATTTATTGTAAAAGGATTCATGTGATTTCATTGTACGGTTTCACGTATGGTTTCGTAGTGACGAACAGAATCAATCTAATAAAGATCAAATCAGTTAGGTTGAAAACTGATAGGCAGTAGGGAAATATGTACATCAGTCGAGCGATCGATTCGAGAATTTATCGTTAACGTTCGATAAACTATGGATTTGTTCGTACACATTACGGATAGGTTTTTATTTCACGATCAAAGAGTCTAACTAAGAGTGAGTTTCGCGACTCTAAATGTCGCCAATTACAACACGTGATAAACAATTTGCCGCTTACAGTCGGTAGGAAATAACTTGAATTTTGACTTTAATGTACGAACGGAACATGTGGACGATTAATCGGTGGGATTAGCTTTTTGGAACACACCTTGAAGACAGGTTGACGCAATCACACGGTCTGTCACGTATCAAAAACCAAATGACTGGGAAACATTTCCGTGACGATATTGTTAACGGTAATAAAGTGTAATGATGTATCATTGCTACTCACTAAGTTTTGTCACGTGCACTGTATCAAGCTCTTCTTCTGGTGGGTATCATAGCAAGTGAACTAACTATAAAAAGTAGTCACACAGTGTTTCACAGACGAATATATAACGTGTGCGCACATCGCGATGATAAAATTCCTACAAATGTTACGAACACAATTATAAGCGAGTAACAAAGGCAAACAGACAAAGAAAGAGGGAAAGACACGATTTGCCTAAACAGAACAGACAACCTTTGCCGCCGTCGAAATACTACTGACTGTTGGAGTCGGATTTCAATCAGGTTATGCAAACCCTACAAACCCCCACTTTTCTTTTCCTCTTGTATACCTACGCACGTGACTCTCTGATATGGTCAACATCTATGTATGCAGACTCGTGTATACATATGTATATATGATGTATGGACGTGTCACACGATTTTTGTAGAACACGCGCACTATATTTTGGACTTTATTTTATATTTGTTATACTTTCATATATTTTATTTTAATATTTCATATATCTATATTTTATATTTTGTATAATTTTATATTCTAACTATCTATCGTATGAAGAATTGCAATTTTTATTCAAATTAATTGTAATTTATTCTACATTAATGTATAAAGTAGGGAGAACTATTAATGCATAATACATTTTTTATTTGCAAACTTTAATGCGTTAGTGTTAGTGTATTACATTAATGAAGGAAGGAACGAACATTTTCAGAAGAATATATCATATTAAAAAAATGTTTAGGATGGGATATTTGCAGAATTATCATTTTTTTGTAAAGAAATATTTTATTAAGAATAAAATGAGATAAATAAGCAACGAAATGTTAATTATTATATAGCTATTTCTTCTGAAATAATTGAACTTTATTTATGCAAGCGCAATTGTAATTGTACGTAACATTATGTAAAGTGTTTGTCGGAAAAATACTCACCATTGATAATTAACGATCAAAAAGTATTTTATAAATCTATAACCCTGATATAGGGAATCATTTAATTTGTACAATCAAAATTCGTAGATTAACTAATTCAGAGATGAGGAAATTAGAAAGAAATGACTATTGTTGTTTTGTATTCTGTTTTATATAAACTTTATTTACAATATATAAAAATTTACAAAAATAAATTGATATATAATACACTACATAAAGTCATACTTCTCTCTATCTAATCACAGGATTCTCGATTGTTTAAGTGTTTATATAATTAAAAGTACATCTTTCACAGCCAATTTTCGATTTTTATATATTTACATACTTATCAAGAATAATCATTTCTTACATTCCTCTTACTTTCTAATTAATGAATTCATACACATTCAATTAATGGAATTTTAGTTGCATCTATGATGCAGTGAACCATAACATGATTATATTGGTAAATGGATGCTATTGCTACATTATTCATTATTATTGTAGGCGTTTCTCATCCAAAAAATACTTCGTCAAACTTGTAAACAATATGTTTGTCATATTTAGAGACGTCATTTGTATGCGAATTGCTTCATACATGACTTCCTTACATAAAATGTGAGTGTTTGGTTTCGTCATTAGAAATTTTGCAATATAGTGTTGACGGTAATTTTGTTTGTTAAAATTTGAATTCTTGTTTTAGAAAACGTCCATGTTATCTATATGATAATTTTAAATGAGTAAACTAAATGGAAAAAAGAGGTCAAGTTAATATTCGAAATGATATATTTTGTATACGTAATGCTATATACATATAAATACTGTGATTGTAGAATATTAACTTATTACCGTCACGTATGTGTGACGTCCATTTACCATAAAGAATGGAACGTCATTAATATGTGACGTGTTGGAGCGAACGTAGTAAAGTGCATAATAAACAACTGTAATAAATAATGTTATTTTCAGACAAAGAAAAAAAATCTTTTAGCTTTTAATTCAGATTTATTTGTTAGTTTTTAAGGGAATTTAATTTTTTTTTAATTAAAATATTTATATATATCTAATGTTTTCAGAAGCAAATATTACAAGATTTGATCGAATTTAAATTAAAGATTAGCTATATTACAATACGAAGATTATTTACTTCCTGAAACTTGTTAGTTTATTGTTAGATCATTTTCAATAATCTTATCACGAATACTGCTCGCGATCGTAAAATAGATGTTACCAACTTATATCGTAGATAAAGGAACACTAGAGATTGAGCTCTTATCAATATAATTACTTAACGATTCAAAAATATCGAGCAATTTTATTTAGTTCGGAGGTGTGGCAGAAATACAAATAAGGAATTGTACAGAAATCGCTAATTTTATTAAAATATAAAATGTTATGATGAAAATTATATAAGTAACGAGGAATAATTATGAATATTTGACCTTGAGATTTTGGAATGAAAATGGATTGATTTAAATTACGATAAATTTTATTATAGGTCCTTCTTCGAAGAACTCTTCTTGTTACGTTCGGTTCGAGCTGTGCACATAGAATTAAGCGGATCCCAATAATCCTAAGGAACTGTCATAAAACGAGGCTTTTTGATTTACTCTTAAGGTCGTTAAGTGGCATAAAACATCTTCGAGTCAAAAGGTTTTTCCATGTTTCCCGGAATTCCACCCGCAAGCGACCAGTGGTGGGGCGATTACCACCGAGCAAGAGTTTTCCTTTGCAACAGCATCGTCTTCGGATTCACTGGTTCATCATTTTTAGAACAGTCAACATTTTTTTACCAGGTTTTCACCCTTCAATCATTCACCCACTTAACTTACACCTTACTCACCAGCTTAACTATCTTTCCTACAAAGTTGTTGGAAATATATACTATCTTAGCACTGTTAGTTAAGCATTATACTCATTAAACTACCCCGATTATCCTAATCGAAATAGGGGATGGATCAGTTCGTGGCGTCGATTGTCTAATTGTAACGGGAATTTACGACTCCCGTTGACGTGTCGCGTCTCTCCGCGAACGGTCGAAAAAACACTTCTAGCTATAAATGTATAGTTTCATATTTCAATCATTTTTCAAAAACAATAATTAATTGTTAAAGATGTGAAAATTTAATTAGGAGAGGTGCATTATCAAGAATAATAAAATGCGGTTTTAATGATTTATCTGTAGTTTGCAGTATTACATGCAATTTTTACAAATTAAAGTGATTGAACATTAAGTTATAACGGTATTCGATAGTAATATGCATATTCATAAAAAACAGTAGAAGTTAATCCATTGTCTACACATTCAAAGAACCTTTATCCGGGTTTTTGTACTTAATCAAAGTCTCATGCTTATCTTAATAGAAGTCAGCTGTATTTACCTTGAATATCTGAAATTTATCCAGACGACGAACAAGGAAAGAAAGTTTCTATACTTGTAATACTTCTCTGATGTGGTAATGAGACTTTATTGCGATAGAGAAATAGAGAGTTTAATGCTGGTCGACAAATAAGATAATGCCTTATCAACGCCACCATTAAAAAACATTAGCTGACGAGAAAACAGAGATAACGGGATGATGTCTGGGGGTACCGAGATTGTTAATTTATCATTATAAGTTGATGAAAAAATATATAAGCCAACTAAGTAATGTACTTGTTCCGGGTCAATGGATCTTGATTGTATAAGTTTAAATTTTGTGATTATATTTTCATGTTAATTAGATTATTTTGATATATTATAACAAATTTATTGTTCTTGGCGTTTGATCGTTTATTTGATAGCCTCAGGTACAGTAATCGCTACATTTTTCATTTGTATAAAAATATTCTTGACCATAATCATTATAGGAATCTGATTAACTTACACAAATCGAAGTTGCACTTAAAAAATCAAGTTATACAATTTCTCACATTTAATATAATATGGATTTATAGAGATAAGTAATGTTTAATCACAGAATCGCCCGTCTAGGATGAGAATGGAAAAATGGAATATTCAAAAAAGATTTTTCAAACTCGTTCTAATACGTAACCGTATACTTTGTACAAACAGTGTGAGATCGCGCTATTTGTTGCTTAGATAGAGTTATATACATACATATGTATCCCATGTAAATACTTAGCTTGCAGTTTGTCTTTAGGATAGCTTATCTTAATGCATTTTTCACAATTTGTGATATTTCATATTTTATATTCATTCACGTTTGTTACAAACGTGTTTGTTGAAACAAATGTGCACGCAACCACCGTTTTTTATATTTATATAATGTTTAGAAAAATACATTATAATTCATAAACATATATTTGGCAACAAGACTGTACAAATATGAATGCCTTTTATTTTTCTGCTTGACAGTCATACATATCGCATGTCGTATACCGTATAAATGGAAGTTTCAATATGCATTTTTAGCGATAATTCGTTCAATTCTTGAATATAAATAACTCTACTGATCGCTTGAATCGCTCACGCAGTGAGTCGGTATATCAACAAACATGATAAAAAAGTTTGAGTTATAATTTATCTTGTGAAATAAATTCAGATTAAAATGTACAACAACGGAACCAATAAGTTCTGTATCCAAAATACATGTACACAAGATAAGGAAAAAATAAAATAAGCCTGTAATTTTTAACGAAAAATCTCTTCGTCGAGTAGTTTCCACATTGTTACGATCAGCTAAAGCTTAATAGCTCTTGCATAAATCACCGTCTGGTATTATCAATTCGTCGCATTTCATTGTCGCTTTTCATTTTTCGTATTTCTGCTTAAGAGATAAGTCTATCTTCTAATGCCATATATCCGCCATAAATGACGATAACACGTGTACGTATATACCTTTCAACATCACGATATAGTTTCACAATTGCAACAACACTGTGCTCAACTCGCTATCACAATTCGGTCGTAGCCACTCCCCAATATTGTTGCATCCTCGATGCGTCCTGTTCCAGCGAATCTAATCCGTTTCTTTCCTGAATGACGGCGAAATCGTATTCGAGATTATACGGCATCAACCTCTGCAGGCTGCCAAAGTAAGCCGCGTTAGGACCTCCGTTTAGTAATCTTCTTCCGCTACCAAATCGAACGACGGGCGGCCTCGGTAGGGAAGGATTAAAGGACCTGGCACTTCCAAATCTCTTTGATAGAAAAGGCAAATTACCGGCTAATTGAGGCGTGGATCTCGATTGACCTCGTCGTAGGGGAGTCCTTGATAGGGTGTCTAATTCCTTGTCGAACAAGAGTTGAGTATTCTGTTCCAACATATATTCCCAGCAACGGAACTGCTCCTCGCTTAGCGCACCGGATCTCTCGGATACCGTGTCCTCTTGAGCCGTTAAACAGGTAGATACCTTCAAGTTTTATGTAATATTTTATTATATATATATATGTCGGAGATAAGAGGACACCAGAGCCTTCCCTTTGGAACTTCGGGGAAATCCGTAAAATTGTAATTAAAGTCTATAGTCGTAATTAAACAATTGCCGTCATTCTATCCAATTGTATTTATTTGGGATTTGTGACAATGAGCTTGGGCTCAAGGCCCAACGTAGTCGCCGAACGTAGCCGCGGTCAACGGGACGAACGCTCAGTCTAACAAAAGTATGGAGTAATAATATAGCCCTCATTAAAAGAAATACCCGTAGAGGTACTCGACAGTAAACATTCCAACGGTTCCTTCAGGCAAAATGATTACCAGATGTCGATGCACCTGCACAGCACAAGTTCAGCTAGTCTGAGGACCCGCCAGAAATCTTAGGGTTTTGTTAAAAAGGTTTTTCAAACGGATAAGCAGTCTTTGTCCCAACTATGGGAAGATCGGAGAAATCTATTTTTCTCACGAACAACGCTTCCGCTAGCAACTTTCCCTCAAGGGCGGCTAGCATCCTTTTCTAGCCACCAACATGGAAATTGACCAATTAACAGCAACGTCAATTTCCCTCACTTTTTGAACGAAGGCTATCCTCGACGAATTCGATGATCTCGTGTCCTTAGACACACTCCATCATAGTTTTCCTCTGCAGCATCATCGCGACGGAAAGTCATTCTCTCGCGAGGTCGTATTAGCGAGTTACTTAGCGTCTTTACGCTCGGTGAATATTCCACGTGTTAACAAAGAGTTAGTTTAGTAATACTTTCACCGTAGCCAAGCAAGTCAAGTACGACTTGGGCTTTGGAAGAAAGCGCATTCTGTTACCCCGTTGACCGCGGTTACGTTCGGCGACTAGTTGTCGCGTTGATCCCAAGCTCATTTTTTTTAAATTTTTTTTTATTTATTTATTTACATTTTACAATTTGTCCAGTAGGACATTTGGTAAAATATTATAGCTTAGTGGTATAATAATATAACATGTGGATGGCTACCCTCAGTGGGATACCATCTTCGAATTTGATTGATTTATTTCTTTAGTGTGGTGAGTGTTTGTATGTTAGGTTATGTCCTTTGTGAGATCTGTTGGGTGTTTCCTTCTTAATCTTCTTTTTATGTTTAATGCGCCGACCGTTTCCGCTGCCAGCCGGTTCAGGTGCGTTGCTATTCTTTCTCTGTACCTTCTTGCATTTCTGTTAATCTCCTCCTTGACCGTTGGTATTTCCAGGTCTTTCCGAATGTCCTCGTTTCTAACGTACCATGGTGCATTTGCTATTGTTCTGAGTATTTTAGATTGCATTGCCTCTATTTTGGTTATATGGCTCATTGATCATTGTCAAGCTCATTGTCATAAATCTCAAATAAATACAATTGGATAGAATGACGGCAATTGTTTAATTACGGCTATAGACTGTAATTACAATTTTACGGATTTTCCCGAAGTTCCAAAGGGAAGGCTCCGGCGTCCTTTTATCTCCGACATATATACAAGGTGGTTGGTAACTGGTGGTACAAGCGAAAAGGGGGTGATTCTACGCGAAAAAAGAAGTCAAAAATATAGGATAAAAATCCTTTAAAAAAATTTTTTTTTTTCATTTTTTCATCGAGACAACGATCTACAGTGAGATCCGTTATAACGAGACGTGATAAAGTGCACGCGTACCGTGCGAAAATTCAAAGTCGATTTTCTCGAAAACAAAGCCTCAAACGAAAAATTTTTATTCTATATTTTCGACTTTTTTTCGCGTAGAATCACCCCCTTTCCGCTTGTACCACCAGTTATCAACCACCCTGTATACATAATCAGTCACATTATGAAAAGAAATAAAAATATTTACTTACCTTTCTCGTGCCATTTTCTTTCACCACAACGCTTTGCCGAGCTTTGTTCGTGGCTCTGGAAGCGGCACTTCCAGACCAGACTCTACCAGTAGGATGCCTTGATTTGAAAGTACTATCACTAGCTTGATCAGACTGACCACTCGGTGAACTTCTGTCATCTTTATACGACGGACTTTCGTTTTCCTGCGTCGATCGGCGGTTCTTAAAATATCTACCAGATCCATTGTGAGCTTTGTTTGACCTACACATTATAAAATCGTTCAATCTTTCCACTTACGTCTACATATGTATATTTTCTGCTAGAAAAGTGTCCTAATGCAACTGCACTGCAGTTACTATCTGTATAGGTCATCTTTTCAGTAATCTTCTCTAATTCCTCTTCGCCTACTTCCGCGAAACATTTTCTAGAATTGCTATTACGTAATTTCGTACGAGCTTCTCACCTATTCACTATGCTTTTCAACACGCCGTTTAAATAATAGCCTTCGTTCGCGTGACAGCAGCATGGTCCCGGTGGCTTATGAGCAGCCAGTGGCACGCAACAAGGACAAGGACACCCTGCCTCCGTTTGACCTCTGTTCTTTCCAACTGCGTGTCTCAGCTCTCTCATCAATTGATCTAGATCACCCTGATTAGGTCCTGTAAGTCGCACCACTACGATACTCAAATTGTCTTCTGCACCATAAGCCTGTGCCAGATCTTGAAGCCTTTTAGCGGCCAAAACAGGACTGGCTTCCGCCCTGGCTTCTCGAACGGCTTCCTGAACGCTCAGCACCTCCCACAGTCTTCTATTGCCGATTATCACAAATTCGTCGTCATCTTCTATATCTACCTCTTCAAACGTGGGATCAGGAACCACCAGAGGAAACATTGCCGCGTTGCCTAACTGATTTTTCACAGGAACTTTCTTGGGAGGTGCCAAAGTCAAAGGGCCAGCAGCTCTACAGAGAACCGCTTTTGCATCTCCTGAAGTTGCTACCTTCAATGAATATTTCGTCGATGTTTTTGGGTACGCTTGTTGCGATTGAATTCTGACAATGTGCACCAGAGTCGCGTCAATTCCATATTTCTGACCCTTTTCCTTCAACTCTCTATGGGCAGACAGTAACGTGTATTTTAAGTATTCTTTCGATGTTTCTCGTACGGTCCTCTCCTCCAGTAAAAGACGCGGGATCATTTCCTGGAGTGCGCTTGGCGCTTCCTGGTTAGAACCGCCGTCGAATATACCGAATAGGCCCTCCACGTTGCAAAAGGATGGCATTCGAACTTGCGATACGTATAACCTGTGCATACAAATCACGCGATTATGCTTTTGGGAGTATCAATTTAACTTTAGATCTGAAACTTGGAGAATTTTTGTTTCCATTATTTCAGTATATGAGAGTGTAATGCAACGTGTTCATTATATTATTATTGGGAAATAAAATAGTCGTAATAGTCGTTTCTATATAAAAGGAAAAGAGGGCCAACCAATTCAACAGATAATTTAGATTAGCTAATATTCAATTAACTGAGAATAATCGTCACTCCAATACCCAATGAAGTTTGAAGAAATAAACATCACCTTTCTCTAGATCCTGCTGTTTCTGAGAAACCTAATCTCCAAGGTTGTTCGGATCCTCTTTCTGCTGAAACCATTTCCTGTTGATGAGGATGAGAAGGTAGACTCGGTCTATTTTGTCCAGATACATCAACCAAGGATATTGGTCGTTGAGATCTATATACTTGGAATTGTCTGGGGTCGACGTGGAGTCTCGAATTGCAGGATATGTCAAGAAATTGAAGCTGTGGTGGCACTAAAGTAGCCATGTTCACCCTGTCCAGTTGATTATGAGCTAAATCTAATACCTGCCATTTAATTAATACCATTTAATTAATGTAAAACGTTTCTAATATTTCATTCTAACAATAAGAGGTTTATATTATCGGAATTACCTTTAACGATGTTGTTTTATTAAATGTCGGACAAGTTAGGAGCCGATTGGAGTGGACACGTAACACGCGTAAATGCCGTAAATTGGCCGCATTGTCTGGCAAATATTGAAGACGATTTCCAGATAATACTAATTCTTCTAAATCAGTCCAAGAGACTATACAGCTGTAAATAGATATATTTTTAATCCTCGATTCTAATATCAAATTGAAATAAAACATTAAATATTGTAAAAAATGAAAGCTTGTAATGTATACCTTTCTGGAAGCGTGTCCAAAGTGTTGTACGCTATATGAAGAACCCTTAAGGAAGTCAATTTCGCAAGAGTGTCCAAAGCCGTGTCTGTTAAACAATTTGCAGTCAGATATAGTTTCTCCAAGTTGTGATTAGTATGACGGCTTTTGTTTCCTTCTCCCAAGTGTGGAAGTTCTGACAGTCGATTATTGGACAGATTTAGTACCTTCATCCTATATAAAAAGATTATTATATTATTCGTATGTATATTCGTTGAGCAAATAAGACTATGCGTGTACTTTTCGGTGTTGATGAAGAAACTCGTTGGTAATGCAGTTAGTGCATTGTCTTGCAGAGTCAAGTGAACGATGTTCAATGGTTTCCTTGGTGGTGGAAGGGCTTGTAGTCTATTGTGAGGTAAGTGAAGGACTTCCAATCTTGACGGCTGCGTTAGCAGTCTGTCTGGGAGAGCTGTTAAAGCGTTGTGAGACGCAAAAAGAGCGCGCAATAAGGGTAGATCTGGTATCCATTCCGGAAGTGCATCTAAATTGTTGCTAAGATAAAATACTAGAATGTATTTTTGTAACATCGTTATACAGAATACTTTATGTAATTATAACTATGTATATTTAAATATATTTATTCTGATTATAATAATTTTAACCCAATAGGTATAACGATATATTGTACAATTTTATTAAAAGTAAAATTTTATATTTTCAAAGATAGTATTTTATTATTATTATTTCATTTTTACTTACTAGGAAACGTCTAGATGTTCAAGATTCACAGGTACGGGCTCGATAGTTAGCTTTTTTAATTCTGCAGGATAACAAATGATTTCCTCAAATAAAAATTATTTTCTGCGTTCATAATCCGTATGTGATAAAAGAATAAAAAAGGTCTTACTATTGTTTCCAGCAATAAGAGAAACGATATTTCTTCCGCAGACCGTCAATTCTGTTAAAATATTTCGCGCGCAACGAACGCTCCTCAATTCTTGAAGAGCACTGATGTCCAATTTTTCAATGCTATTTTCACTGACGTCTAGATGCGTTAAATTCTTGATTAAAAAGGAAATAGAAATGGTAACGCTCATTAATCATTATGGCTAAGACTTTTACGTATATCGTAATTACATATTTATCAATATGAGGATACCTACTCCGTAATTTCCAAGTATAATGTTTCCTTTGAGTTGATTATTTCGTAGATTGACTTTATACAAATTATTCTGATTATGCTTTTCATCCTTGCAATCTTTGCTATGGTCTGCCTTCGATAAAACGTCCTAAAAATATTCAATAAAAATTTAATGTAATTTGATTAAATATTTTTATATTTTTAAATAATTAAATTTTTTGTTTAAGTACACAATTTATTTTATTACAACATAAATATTTATATTAAAAATACTAGTTACAGGTACTAAATGTGAAAATAATAAAGAGTATTAAATATTAAAGGAAGCGATAAATATTGTGTTTAAATAAAATATAAACTACATACTTATAATTCATAAAATGTTTTTCAAATTTTGTACGTATATTGCAATTTAATGTAATCATATAATATAGAATAGCACTAGTATGGGGTGACACGTTGTGCATGATTTATGATCAATGATCCTGAATATGCACTGGTACCTTAGTTGGCCGCCAGGTGGCTATCTAATCGATCGAGTTTCTCAAAGGTAAAATGTGTTGAGATATGCACATAAAGGTAATTGAAATCATGTTTCATCATTCTGGTTTCCCTTCAATGACGTATAAATCTTTCGCCTTTTACTAAAGATTTCCGTGGAGGGGAACGATTGATGAAGTCTATAGATAGAATTTTTGTACGACCTGGCGTAAGCTAGGTCATAATTATAATTAAAACATAATCATTTCTTAGCTTTCCTACATATATATAGGATAGCAAATACTAAAGCCAGAGAGAAGTAGTATTATTAAAAAAGAGATTTTAATTGATAACTTAATCGTAGAATACATTAATACATTTTCGCGAAGCATTGTGGACAAATTATAGTACTTTTCTTATTTTGCTTGCATCAGGAAAACTTGTCATTACTCATCGCGTGAGTTTGAGAATTCTTTAAAAAGTAAGATTTTTCTCACAGAGTACATACTACTTATAGAGATAATATATACACTACCTATTAAAATCAATCGACAACAATTTTTGTTACAGATATTTGTGCGGATATGTTAGAGGTCTTTAGGACATTTAGGTCACAATGTTAATTGTCGATGAACGAAGTCAAAGTCTATATCTTAGATTTTTATAAAATATAAAAAAATTATCCATACAAATTATTTCACGAAATGAATAATTCTATGAGAATACGTGACTTTAAAATCATTCTTAAGTTTCTCTATGAACTTTGCAAATCATTCTTAAGCTGCTCTATGAACTTTCCAAATCATTCAATAGTTTTTGTTTAATGAAATATAAAACTTCTTCAGTAATTCAAGAATCCTACCGATTAGATTTCTAGAGCACATCTTTAGCACATCTTTCTTTCCTCTGTAATTAATAAATTGGAATAATTGCAGGATTCATTAGCCTGGAATTACATCTATTGCAAGAAATGTTGCCTCATCGTTCCGCGGCTGTTCAGAGTAACGGTGTCTTCGCGCGAATTTTAAATTACAAAATCCTTTAATAATTTCGTAAAATGTATTCGACATACCGTTAGCGCGAGAGCTCGCATGTTGAAAAAAGACGGCAAACTGCTGAGGCAATTTCCAGCCAAGGAAATGTTTCTCAAGTTCTTCAGCTCCACGAGCTCGTGCGGTAGCTCTCTGATCCCATTACGATCCAAAATTAACTCTTTCAGGCTGCGGAAAATTATTTGCAAAGATTACTTCGATTATCATATCAACAGAATTGGATAAAATTTACAGAAGGAATATTTCAAATATTGGCGTATTATATTAAAAAAATAATTGCCTCTTATGTTTGCACTTTGTAATATTTAAATCCACGAATTATTACTGTTTAAATACGTTGATGCTGAAACCGTTTCTAAATCACGAAATGTTAAACCAAAATTTTATTTTTATCACCATAATCAGAACAATCGATTAATAGAGATCAATATTTCTTTTTCATTGACACATTGAGTGGCATTTCCGGTTTCCAGTTTTATTGGACTAAATCGAGATAAATTAACACTGCAGCGATTCGATGTCAATGCACGTTGCACCCTCGCTGTACGGACAAACGAATCGGTGAACCTAAACGAACGGGCCGCCCACAGGATGTGCACTTGAGTAGAAAGTTTCAAATTATGGTGAAAACCTTCCTGGCAGTAAGCATCTGTGTCATCGGATAGACTTTCAGTTTTTAAAGTAAAATCGAAATCGTTGCCGTGTTAACCGATACAGTCGAAACTATAAATCGGATGTAATTAGTTAATTAATTTACAAAATTAATTGGCGCTACGCGTCGAAAGTTGCGCCGTATATTGTAAGTGAACGTAGTTGTACGAAAATATATTTAGAAAAGAATATTTTCCACTTTCGCTCTCTTTGTTCTTTCGGAGAATAATATTAGTATTAATAAATAGTATTAGTAAATTAATTATTAGTTTGAAAAAATGTTCTGTAAAGAAAGTGGAAAAAGTTGATTGCTTTCAGAAATATCTATTTTCTTTTTTAACTATTATGTATGTTGTTCCTTTTTGATAACTTTTTGAGATTGAGGAACAGAAAAGAATATGGGAAAATTTAATTTATAGTTTTATTTGGATTTTAATCGCAATTTTGCTTTATCCCTTTATTCTATCAAGTCACCATATTAAATCCTCTTTATATCCTCTTATCCACTCCTCGAGCACGCACTTATTTCTAGAGTACGCGACCACTTCTCACCTGCTTTGTCATTTCATATATTTCGCCTGATGCTTAAGAAGAGTGGACGTCCCTAAAATTCTAGAGTATCCTTTCAAACATTCTATAATGGATAGCTGAAACATTATATTCTTCTAGAAATTTCTTTTACGTTTTCTGATTCTTCATTATGTATTATCGTGTCTTCTCGACCTTTTAGGATGAGGTCCATTTACTTTCATGAAGAATTTCCTCAAAGCAACGAATCAATATGTTTGTTGAGTACTCACGAATTGCGCAATAATATACGATTTAATCTGCTGCAACTCTGAAATTAAATTCTTCAGTGTCACTGATATTTCATTTATTTAATGTTCTCTTGAAGCATTTAAAGGGCCACTATTATATGCAAATCTAGCAAATTGCATTCAACATGCTGTGTACTTTAGCAGTATTTCAGGACATAAAATCCATGCAATTTTTGTCAAAGCTCATTAAACACTATTAGCTTATTCAATTACATGTACTGTTAGACATAGTTCGACTAATTGTAGGTATGCAGTAAGTTGTACATTTAGATTTGACCCATTCCGTACCATTTCCTCTAGATTAATGCTAAAGCAGTTTAATCCTCTGCTGTTTTTCTGAACATTCCTATGATTCATACTTCATTGATCATACTTAGAGATCATGAACTCATGATACTCTTTTCACTTGTTTTACGATGTTCTACAATTTCCTCAATATAATGCAACTGCTCTCAAAGAGTATCTCAAAGCATATTCCAAGCAATCTTCTAATAGAATTCTTCAAATCCTTTAAGATTTTTCTTAAAAATGTATATTGTGGAGATCTTGGAAATTGGAGATTTCAAAGTGTCCAATATCACCAGAATCATCCAAAATCATTCGCAATTAACTATTATAATACCCTTTTGCTTGTTTCAAAATACCATGTAGTGATATCTACTAATTTCTTCAAAATAATAACTGTTAGCCTGACAGAACCTTAAATATCTCGAACAATTCTTCAACGAAATTCTTCAACGGAGTTATAGCATGTAAGTTACTCAATATTCTCCTAATAAAACCACCGCACAGCACTTCCTCCAACGTAGTACCACTCTCTCGTAGAGTATTTGGAACATCCGTTGCAGCTTCACACTCGAACGCCCTTCTGCTAAATAGTTGAACAGTTTCTTCCACGCAGTCTCTGCAAATGTCACTCGGCAAGCTGTCAGTAGTTTAGGATACGATAGGTTTGCGAAGTTACAAGCTGGTGCACGCTCGCGCGAGTTCTTCGTGGTACTAAGAAGTCCGTGGCTAGTCGAAGCGTATCCAAGTTAGATCCTGTGTCGAGGAAGAAAGAGGGAGAAGACCAAGGATGGCTTGGCTGACCACTCTGACGTAACAGAAAGGAGATATTAGCTTTTGTTAGTGGTGTAAGCTGGTTTATGTTGATTCCTTGTATTCTAGCCTGACGGTACCAACAGCCAACGATTGGTCGATGGTTAACGGGGTTGCAAGGAAGTGTATACGTTGTCGGTCTGTTTACGTTATACAGAAGTTGGGAACTTCTTCGAGAACTTTGCTTTATCCACGATATAATGGTTTCGTTTTTGAATAAATTTCGAAGGGAAGATACAGATCGTACAGCTTTATTGAGAACATTAAGCTTTAATAACGTAGTCCTAAGCTGTGGATAAGATTAATTCTAGTAATAATATTTAAAACTGATTAATAACGAATTTCGTGTATTTCGCTAAAATTAGGGCCAGCTATAACCAATACGAAACAATCTGCTATTTAATTTATATAAAAAGATTAACACATTTATATAAAAAGATCAATCAAAATGTACGCTTTCTTACGAGTGACTGTGTATATGCAAATTATGATCGCTAACATTTTGACGAGAGATATTAAATTAAATAAATAAAGAAACTAAATCTTTATCTTTGCTTATACATGGACTCGAGTAACGAGGGATGTGCGCTCTTTCTGATCGCACCGTCTGATCGGGAAGTAATTGCACGGTTCCACTGTTTGGCTGGCTGCATTGTTCCACGAGTGTGGCTCGTTCAGGGAAAAGAAATTCAGTGATAAGGAGCTTTTAAATTGCGCTTCTCGCGAAGGGCTCTTGTTCTCTTCGAGTTGAGAAACTTCAAGCCGTTACGTAGATTCTTCTTTAAGATCTTCTCGTTGCTACGGCCTCCCAGAGACCGCGTTGAATATTTTAAACGGCTCTTCCCTTCGGGGAAGCGAGCAGGTTGTTGGTCCTTTCGGTCACTTCTTTTTCTTTTGTTTCGTTTTCTTCTTTTGCCTACTTTTCTGACGATACGTGTAATACGTAATTGTATGTTTCTTAAAGTCTTTCGCTTCTTCACCATCATGGCAGCACAAACATATATTAGTGGCAATTTTTATGAAATAGATGATCGTCGGAAAGGAAACGATGATTAAACGACTTTTTCTAGATAATGTAGGTGGGTATAACAGTTAAGAAAAGAAACATCTTGAGGATATAAAGAAGGGAAATTTCTAATAATAAAATTTTTCTTCCAGTATAGAAAGCACCAATATTCATTTCACAAAAAGAAAATTAATTGCATCGTTGCTATCCTGCTACACAATGAAACAACTAAGAGAAGCTACTTTTTGAAGACTCAGTTATGCATGCAGTTTACAGGGGACTCGGGACTCTATTTAATATTTTAAATGATTCTTTTGTTTTAGTAAAAAAGGCTGAGAAAAAGCAGCTGGTCCTCTTTTTTATGATTGTATTTTCATATTTACTTAAATAGGCGAAATGTTTGTGTTGCTGTGTTCATCTAGGTGTTATATAGTTAAATAATATTTTTTAACTGTATAATGTAAACTGTATACTGTTATCGTATGAATAACGGGTTAATCTAATGGCAAATAGCAAGAAAAAATATTTTCTAAGTTTTAGAAACCGTTAAACTCAAAATGAAAATCTCTCTTTATTTTCTTTCATGAAATATTTATATAATTTTAAAAATGCCTTATGATTTTCTTTTATAGAGTACAAAATGACAATTTTTTTTATAATTTACGATTACCATGGAATGAAGAACATAGCTGCACGCATTCATTTTACATAATGCCTCATGTACAGTTTAAAATGCGGATAAGGAACCTGCTCTTTCACTTATAAATAATGAAAGAGTTCATTCACATTCCGTAAAAAGTATGTAACGTAATAACCAATTTAATCCTTGAATATCTCTAAGAGCGTGTTGTTAACAAATTTGATTGTGCTAACTCTGATATTAGTTTGAAATTTAATTAAATTTAATCTTTCGTTGAAGTAGAACTATAAATTAATCTGTCAAATACCGTTCCAATTTCGGTTTGAATTTTGTATCAGATTGCTGCCATTTTCTATTGAGTTGTTGTAGTAACAAGCGATTAATAATTAGCGTTGTTAATTACGGTGAATGGAATGGTTCCTCGTGCTACTAACAAGAAATACCCAACACGGTTGGAAACTTTTTAAAATTCACCTGAGCATAGAATTTCCTGAACATTGAATTGGATGTAGTGAATAGTTATTATTTTTTATACTTTGAAAATAATAGCACCAAATAGACTGTTATTGATTACAACGTAACATACTTCCTTAATAAAGAGTAGGAAAAAATAATTTACTATTAAAACAGCATTGCAACCATTTTTTAAATAACGTTGAATGTAATATGAAGCAGACGTTTAAGCTTTCAACAAGTTCGATTGTTTTTAGAAAGATTGATTGATGTCGTTAATAAATTTATATATCATTTAAACGGAATAATTTGTTTAATATATTTGAACAATTGCATTATATCCTTACGTAGTATATGACTCATCCATACAATCTCGTTTACATAACTACATAAATGATTTCTCTATATTTCGCTCTCCTCTTCGTATCCTGCAGTAATTTAGCTAGAAATCATAGGATTACAAGAGGGAGGAAGTTAAAATGGCATAAATGCAAGGTCAGAAAGGGGAATCGCCATCGCAATCTTTAATTAATAGCACGTGTACAGTACGAATATAAAATTCGAGTTTTGCAACGTACAATTATTATCTATAATTTACATTTATATAATTTGTCCTAATGAAAAATTCGACAGCCGTGTCAAAGTTTTATTTACATTAATTAATTTACAGTTTGAAAAGTTCAAATAAGATACATTAATTTTTCCTCCATTAATTTTCAATATTGCAGAATAATCTCCTCAAGGAGATTAAAACCGCATTAACAAAGAAAAAAAGGAAAAAAAAGAAGAAAATTTTCAATATTTTTGCGATTAACTCTCTGAATTCACCATCGCAATTACTTCCACATGCCACAAATTCGTCCCTCTCCCATATTCCATATCACATTTCAACTAACCCAGAGGCAAATACGGCCCTCTGTGGCCGCCAGCTGATTATTGGAAAGTTTCGTATTAATTCGCGGCACGGCTCTTCTTCCTTCGTTGTTTCTGCACCACTGCACACCGATGTACGACTTCTGGGCGTGTTGCCCAACTCCATCCCACCAGCCAAGTTGGCTTTAGCTTTTGCCATTCTCTCTCGTGCAAATGCATTCTTATACGTGTTTCATTTTTTCTCTTTCTCTCTATCACAGGTGAACGACGTGTGTGTTTGGTAGAAGGCACGGGGATATGTGTTAGTGGGCTCGTGCTCACACCGTAGTTCCTCTTTCTGGCGAACGTTTGGCATCCTTGTTTCCGGCCGGTGGAAAGCACTTTTCGAGAAACTTTACGTAATCTCCGACTTAATTACACGGGCCCCTCGCGATCGGCTAGTCGGATGAGACGCTTTGCGCGATTTATTAACCCACCTACGCGTCCCCAGCGTTTATCTTTGCTTGGCTCGAACAAGATTTGGCGCGAATTTTGCGTGTAAAGAACGGCACGTGGAATGATATTCGATTTAGCCGTGTGTAATTGCCAATTGATGAGCTGTTATGCCAGAACATACTAAATATATTTACGATATTTATACTATCAACCGTAATGTGTCGTCAGAAATTGCTAAAAGTGATATCATATATAGCAAACAGTAAAATGTATTATTGCCTTTTCACGAGCAATTTACTTTCATAGTCTGCTAATTCCACAAATAAATAGTACGTGATTCTTCTGATTATTAATTCAACGTTAAATTATATATTTTAGACAGATGCAAGTACCGTTACTACAAATCGATTAAAGTGTAAATCTGGAGGCGGATAATTATACCGCTACCCTGAATTTCAATCTTGTAAAATTTAGCACACGAAAGGCGAGTAAGCGTAAACCTACGTACCATTTTACAGAATACAATACAACATTTCGCAAGTTTCAATCGTAGGTACGTTAATGTAATATTTTTGCTAAATCGTTTCACCTTGAACTATGTAAATATGGAATACGGAATTATACAAATTATTTCTCCACAAACAAAAATTTGATTCAGACTGTAAGGAATCACCGTGACCTTATCCATGTAAACGTAGCGATTTGCGATTTTACGTGTCTGTAATAGCCTTGCGTAACAAACTTAACTAGCAAAGTTTCAATTTCTAAATGCAACTTTCTGCTACACGCGACTTTCGTAACTAAACAACGTCGTGTAGAGAAGTTCGTGCATGTTACACGTGCAATTTAACGTGTGTTTTTGTCTCTTAGGAATTATACACGATATAAATTAATAGGACTGTCGAATAATTAGACTAGAATAACAAGAAGGATCGTATCTTTAGCTTATAATGCAAAATTATAGTTCTTCTTCTTGGAACTCAGTCTAGATTTTCTTTTCCCGACAAGTGTTTTTCTCTTCAACTTTCAACAAACATGAATACGTGAACGTGAAAATGTATTAAATTTTAATGCAGTACAATATATATAGTACAAGACCTAATACACTGCCCTGTGGAAGTCCAGCAACGATATTGCAAACATCTGAGATGGAGTTCTGATTTTTGACGAAGAATGATCAGTCCTCGAGGCATGATTTTACGAGAGTATGCTAGAATGTTGGAAATTTTTGTTTGATTTTGTATAACAGGCCTTCGTACCATACTTTATTATCAAATGCTTTTTCAATGTCTAGAAAAAGCTGTCACATGCTTCTTTCTAAAACCGAATTAGTACGATGGAATTAAATTATCGAATGTTCTTACTGGACAAATTGTAAAGTTTCTCGAAATTGAAGAAAAAAGAAGAATTAAAGTAGTAAAGTCATTACGTAGTAAAATAAAAAAAGAAAAAAGATTTCTTAAGAATTAATAAATTAAGGTCAAATTAGATATTGTAATTAATAATAAGAAATGTAGTTCAATTCCTGTGGTCTTTGTTAGAAATTTCTATATTTCACTGGAACTAACGAGGTTTGAAGCGCAGATCGTGATATCGGTTTCTATTCGATTCCAGCTTTAATTATCCATGGGGTTAAGCAATTTATCTTAATTAGCACACCGTCGACTAGGTAAGGGCTTTCCGGATGCAAGGAAATCAACAAATATATATATATACCTATACCTGACACGGCGATTCGTTCGATTAATTAACGAATAACTTTCTGTTATCATGGCGCGGAAGCAGCGTTGATTTATCGACAGATCTTTGGCACGATAAACTTCGATCGTCTCTGGAAATTGAACAACTCGCGTATATATCCAACGAATTATCGTATCTCACTATGAATTTCCAGAATGAATCACTATGAATTTACAGCTTCCATCGTTTAAATGTTCACGCTAATAATCGCGCATGCACATCACGTTATCTATTCCTGTTCGACGATAGAAAGATATTTAGAATTAAAACTGTTTAAATATTTTAAGACTTTGAAAATTAACATTTCTGTGTATCAACGAACACTTTCATTTATTCGAAAATAAAAAATTGTTCAATATAGTTTTGTCGAGGATAGAACAACTATCTGGCGTTGATTTATTTTTCCTTCTTTTTCTTCTTTTCAATGAAAACTGACGAAGATGAAGTTTTTAAACGAATCCAAACACTGCGGATATCGTCGTAAGCATCTTCTACTTAAGTCTTGAGATATGAAAAAGGTCATTAAAGCTATTAATGTCAAATTCTTGGTGTGATTTTCGCTGATTGCTATAAGATTAAATGATCTTTCATATCCCTGATAAAAAATGGAAGATTTTTCTTGAACTTAGAATTTACAATTCTCTTCTTTTTTGTAAGATATTCTTCGGGAAAATTTTACGTTTGATAAGTGACTCTTCAATCACGGCTGATATGAAAAGGAGACGTCACAGACATCTTAAAATTACGATTCTTCTGTATGATTGAAAACATTTCTTTCCAGAAACGTTCTCTCCGTTGAATATCCTTCAATGCCCCAGCCATGCTATTCCACGTCAAATCGTGATTCGAGAAACCTCATATTTCTTAGTTTCTTTCACGCTGTTCAGCATTTATTGATAGATCTGATATATATCGGTTCCATGAGAAATCAATTTTACCAATTCTAAGGATTTTTAGAATATCGTAATCCCTTAAAACCGCGGAGATGTTCTGTACCACTTTTTATATAATTATCTACAAGTTTTAGTGGCATACTCTTCCAATTGCTTCTATCGTTAAATTAATAAGGGCGCGATCAAAATATTTACGACGATAGTAATATTAATTTATCGATTAATAGTAACTGACCTACTACAGATACGTAAGATGGAAGTTAAATTGCCAGGAAATGTTTAATTTGAAATTAACAGTGTTTCATAAGATAATAAAAAGTTTAATGCGAAAAGGTATACTAAATTACCTAGAAACGTTCAATTAAAAATTGATGATAACGATAATGTTTCATAGCATAACGAAATTTCCGTAATAAGTAGTTTACTTTGCGCCCTGCTCTATGAATAACGTACAAACTTCGCTAACAATTCACGAATATCGTTACGCTTTTATAACTAAGAATTATGTGAAATATAAGAAAATTATGAGCAAAAATTCGGTACTATCATTTTACTTCTGCCGTCGAATTATTCTTCATTTCTTCGTAATCCTGATAACCAGCCATTTCTTTCTAATCGTTCGATCGACTCTGAATAATTTTTTATTAACTATTCCGATATATGAAAAAATAATTGGTTAGCAAGGAAACATTGCGCAAGGGATCGCATATCTCTCGTAGCATGTTTCCTAAAGCGATAAATCTGGTAAAATTGACTCTACATACTTGATAAGCTGGCTTATGTCGGCCGGAATTTTCTCGATTTTGTTGTCTGAGAGATTGAGGTAGGTCAACCCCGTAAGCTCCAGTAATTCCCGTGGTATTCTCCTCAGCTCGTTGCACTCCAGATGGAGGATATGAAGTTTCGGGAACCTTCGTTATAAAAAGAAACTCATTCAACTTAACCCCTCTAGCGATATCAATAAACTATTCGTTTCATCGATTGTATTACTTTCCGAGTAACTTTATGATTAATGAATCGGACACTTGATATGAATGGAAATTTGTTAATAATAGTAGATTTATAAAACACGCCATTATATATTATGTATTCATTATTATTCATTCGATATTTATTATTCGTTATATATTACTTTACGATATAGTTGACAGAATGCAGGATAGGAAACAGCAATAATTGATTTCAACAGCAGCATTAGCAAAATTAGTTTCCGTACAGAATGTCTACGTCATACCTGTGTAGTAGTATCATATTGTTCTTCGTGTTCGTAAGTTGATTCTGGCTCAGTATTAGCTCTTCTATCGCTGGGAACGCTATAGCACTGTCGGGAATCCTTGACAGGCCCCCGTTACTGAGATCCAACTGTTTTGGACCCGTTGACAATTGTATAGCCTGCAATAACGCATGTGATATAGCGTGTTGTCAATGTTTCGTGAAGTTACGTATTCAAATATACTTTACGAACTTGGAGAATTAATGTGACAAGTGGTTAGATTATATTATGGATTCGTATTACGGTAACAGTTCTTACAATTTTACGTTGCATAGATCAATTAGTATGTAACGCTGAAAGAAAAGAGAAGACGCAAAGAGAGAACGCGGGCCTAATCGTGCAAGAAGAGTCATCGTGTTATATTTTTCTTACAACCGTATACAACTTTTGTAAGTGATAAAATATTTAGAACAATGTGTATATTTGATGGACAGAATTGTACGTTTCAAAATTTGAACATCATACAGTGTACGTTTCTTTCCTATCATCTAGATACGAGCAAATAAGTTCCATTACCTCGGACTCGAGAGAGTCCGCGTCGATGGCGTCCCTGTCAAAGTCACGTTCCTCCATAATGGCGACCAAATCCCCGAGATACACCATTTTTCACGTATTCATCAATTTCTATGCTAATTAAGGATCATACACACGCGTCTCTATTATATCGGATCACTGGCGCCAGCGTATACTTCACATCGTGCAGTCACAGATTTCTAGCTTTCATCTTGCGAAGCGTTCGTCCCCGGAAAATCGCTCTACGTTCCTTTTAACGAAATGCGATTTGCATCAAAATTGTCCTACTTTACTAACTGATCACCGATTAGTAATTAGTTGTTATCCATTTTATTAATTAGCAATCTTTCATCAAATTTTCCAACATGTATTTTCGTCCAGACTACATGAACGTCGAACAATCATAAATATACAAAAAAGAGTAATTAAATTCTATATGAAATTATCAGATTCAATATAAATATTTTAATACGCTAAGCGTTAAATATTCTTACGTCAATGGAATATTGGAATAATGTATCGTCTACACGAGACAATCTGCGTTGACGTCAAACGATAAAATTGGCGTTATAAATGTATCATAAAACTTGCTACGTCTAGTCTCATGGTCAATAATCGTGAAACTTAGAGAGTGAAAACTTTATGCCACGCTGTGTTTATAAGCTCTGGCTATAAGTTCGTCACTAAAAGGAAATAGATAGTAGTAAAAAGTTTCACGTAATTGCAGAACAAACCGTCAGTAAGCATAAATTACACGATCAATGACAAACGTAGTTCTCACAGTTCGCGACATACCAATACTTCTTATGAGAATGTGGTTTACATTTGCGCGCAACTATGTTTCATGTGATTTCTTTGCCTTGATCTCTTTAAACGGAGTTGGCTATTAATATTCATATAAACACGCGCTAACGTTAAATTTATATACTAAAAAAAATTTAGGAAATAAATTCAATTATCATTATGTTACAGAATAGTTAGTGTTATCATTGCAGTAATACGTATAAAAGTTTCATGAAATCATTTAATATCCATGTAGCAAAATGGCTGGCACGCATTCTTGTAATTCTGCTATTACAAGGAAGTTTAAAGAAGTAAATGTACAACGACTGTTAAAAGCATCGTGATAAAGTTTTCGATAATTAAATGACGCGCAACGTTTCGTTAAGAGCTTGTTTGAACAACAGCTTTATAGAGAGTGGTGCTCGGCATTTAGTATTCGAATCAACGAAATCATGCATAAGACACGGCGAAATCGTTGCTGGAACACTATTATTGCACACTTGCTCGCGTGTTAATGAATCGTCCGTCGCGATGATTAAATGTGTACTCACGAACGCACAATAAATTGAAACGATGTGCAAATTAACATTACGCCACCGTAAAAAGCCACGCAAATATAATTTAAACGGATAATTCTATAAAGCGAAAGAGAGGTCTTCTTTATCGTTATTCTATGAACTAAAAATCACGTCACAAGAATGTGGTATTTACAAGAATCGGTGTAACGAGAGATTTTAGTATCATGTTACTAAAAAATCGTTTCATTCTCAAAAATTGTGCTTCCCCGACGAACATCCCTGCAATAGTCATCAGTTTTCATCGCAACCATCTTGGACGCCTTCATCGCGTCATTTTCGAGCAGAATCGCGCACGACATCTTGTCATCGCGAACAGGCAAGCTGAGAAATGGCACACGTATCGGTTGGTTGACACATGGAGCCGTGAAAACGAGAAGGAAACGAGGCAAAACGTCGTCGTTTCTAGCTAACGGACGCGTTTCGTGTGTTGCGCATAACATTGTGAACGCAAGAGAGAAAAAACCGAGCTAAAGACGAAGGAGAAGAAGGAAAGGGAAGTTTCGCGTGTCCACGTTCTCCTGATGGAGGCTAATGACAGAAGCAACTTTTTCTTGCCAACTGCCAGGGGAACTTGCGATGCTATAGCACGCGATAAAGCGGTTTTCAATACACGGCAGAAAAGTTGGATGATTTGGGTCGATATTCGTCCCGTGGGACGTGCTCGTCTAATAAATTTTATTAATAGAGATCGGCCTTTTTGCTGCGGCTCTCAGTGACACGGAATTACTCCCATAGGTATCGAAACGAAAAACACGTATCGCGTATCAATTTCACTCTGAAAAGTCTTTGCGTGGGAATCGCTGAAATTCTACTCGTGTTAACGTCCACGAAACTCCACTTTTATAGCTTTCTTGCTTTTACGAGTTTCTCGTGAAACTATCGATCGTCAATTCTCAAATCTATCGTCACGAAAATTAGTACGAATTTATCGAACGACGCTATATTTGATTAGGCATACGAAAGAAATTTCTTCAGACTTTAAGACCGATCCCAAAGATTTCACTCTGCTTCATCCACCTATTATATCTTTCAGTCGCATATATTGGTCTTCGAAACGAGTTCCGGCTGGTACTAAATTAATTTCAAAGATTTCACCGCGCTCCATCCATCCATCATCGTCTCTAAGTCATAGCCGCGTACATAGCCCGGCGAACGAAGATAAGGATATCTGTAATGAAGTACCTGCGAGAAATTAGAGGGTTCGCAGACTCGGAGGCAAGAAAGTGATTAAGGGAAACAACCCCTTCTATGGTTCCGTAATTATTGGTTATCTCCGTCGGGGTTCGCATTATGGTTATTGTTGCCATAACTAATCAAATTAATGCGCGGAGAGCTTGCTTTTGCGATATTATGCAACGATAAAGTGTATTCGATCGAGAGTTTTCGCGAGTGTAACGCGAAGCCACAAAATAACGGGGCCTATGCTCATTCTGACGCAACATCATCGTCATCCTCCGCCACCATCTTATTCTTTGGCAGCTGAATAGATCGTTGCGTGTGTACTGCATCACCGGTTAATTAGCGAACGCTAATTAGAAGATACTTTAACGCGTCTGCTGAGATTCGCCTGTTGAATGTTGCAGAAGGTTCATTAACTATTCCGTTCATTTTAGAAGACAGTTATATACTTTGTGCATTGTTTCAGAGATATAACGTCTAGTGGTGGTTTTAGTATTTACCTAGTATTAAAAAATGATTTGCTTTTTATACAAGATGCTACCGAATTAATTGAAATTTGTATTAGAAAATGATTAATTCTTTGATTATTTAGTGGTGCAAGTTCCACTCTTGCTCGCAAAATCAGTAAAACTCTTACAGCGCCTTTCCATTGTCATCACCAAACTACATCGTATTCCCCGTGAGAGGACATCCCGCACAAGCACACGAAGATCACTCGAAAATCAGTTTAACAAGATTCCCTGTCACTGACCGAGACACATTAAGCATCCACATCATCGTTCTTTTCTTCTTCTTCAAACTCTCACACTTTCAACTTCATTATCCACCGAGATCAATTTCCACTACTCTCCATCTCATCCACATTCCACTTCCCTTCCGCCACAATCAGCTCTACACGACCATTAGACGCATCCTCGTTGGCCGACATCGCGGTTCACGCGAAATTTCACAACTCTGTCGTCCCAAAATTTCGTTTCCGGGCCTAGAGAACGTTGTTTCATCGTCTTTGAACGCGACCACGGACCGTCTCGTACAGTCGCCGGATGCAGAGCATTATTCATGACTGAGGACAGAATCGTCACTGAAGAGGCCATCGAGCTTGTCGCGTGTCTTGGCCGCATGTAAACCGGAAGAACACGCTCAGCTGGCCACTGTCCTGCAGCGTGTTCTTCGTCTGCTGCTGTTGTTGTTTCGCCGACAGGACGGAACCATTTCAATGAGTTTTAAAAACGCACGCGTGCTGGCGAGCGGGATATAGAGTGTTACAAAAGGATCTGTAACTTTAGCGACTTATGGTAGATATTCACCAAGAAAAGCGAGAAATGCCTAATCGGGATAACTATTGAAGTATATATCCTGTAATATAAATATAATAGATAAAATACTAATACCAGTATTGATACCAATACCAGTGTGTCCTTCGATACTGAAGTTAACTGCAATGTCAGCGAAACGCTGTCAATCTTTTTTTTTTTGCACATGGCTTGCACCTGAGAGCTGCAGTACCTTACGCAGCAGTGTTAACCATAACAATGCTAAGTTTAACAACGTTAAATGCGACAATCCGAGATGAAAGAAGATTAAGGTTCTCATTCTCTAAGATAAATTGAAAAATGGCAAAACGTGGAATCTCCAAGTCAAAATGGAACATCTTTTTAAAGTATACCATCAATAGCAATCTCGGTTAAAACGTAGACAAACTTATTTATTTTCGACAAGCATCAATTTCGTGCGCAATTTTCACGACACGGCCAATAGACTTTCCTGATGATCAATTTTCAGGATCAATTTCGTACCGTTGAAACGCACACGACTAACGGCTCACTTAGTTATCTCTTTTTCCTTCTGCCTTGCCTTTGCTTGAAACCGAAGCAAAGAGTTTAAGGGTAAAAAGGAACACTTAAAAAAATAAAAACGTTGAAGTTATCGCGATTTAAGTTAGAATTTAAAGATCGTGTTTTTCACTGTGTCGATGTACTATCGGCATCGCGTAGAATTCGTTATAAAACCACTCGCAATAATAACGAATCATGGAAAAGTTTTCCAATCGGAAATTTCATTTACATTTACGTGTCTCTAGGAAAGATGTTCAGTCACTTATTTGCTTTGGCGAACGATGGTTATAAATCGTTTCGCACGGCAAGGAGGACAGTTCAGCGAGGGGAAAACTCGACAACAACGTGCTCTGGGACTCAAAACAGGAATTATGGAAGTTTGAGACGAAGATTTTACATTTTAAATACGAGTCTAGTTGAATGTTTCGCGATGCCACCAAAATTCTCGGGACTCTTGGCCGAGCGAAAAGGGTCACTGAATAAAATTTAATCAAACTTGTTGAGGTACCCGGCTAACGAAGTTGAGATGCTGATTAAGAACGACTTTTCCTTTGAAAGCGTTAACTTTTATCTTATGGTTAAAAGTAAATAAATGTTGGGATACATTTTGAGCCGTATCGCACAAGTCGAGTTAAAAATATTTTCAACTCTGTTACCATAAATTTGAAAAGATGTTATTAAGAATTTTAGTGTCTGAATAAGTACCGTTAAGATTGTCAATTTTTAGAAATTTATTCTGAAATCCTATAGATGTGCACACAGTACCCGTAGGAAGCCGGGCGACGTCTAAACTGATATTTCTGGCACCCTATTGTGAAAATGTGGCAGAGGTATAGAGATTTTCTAGGTCAGTGGCCTACATGTATGACACTGGAACTAATTGGGAGCTCTGCAGGTAACTAAACTTTATATTAATTTCGTGGCTACATTGTAACGAGGAACAATGAAAACAGAGAAATTAAACAAACGTGTCTAATCGTTGATCTTATCACTCAGATTATTTCATTTTTAACGAGTTATTTCACTTCGATTATTTCGATTGTTTCCATTTTTTTAATAGTAGTTACGAACGCGTTATTCCTGCGTCAATAGCCCCATTAGTCGGTCCGTAACGCGGATGGAAATTAATTAGAATTGCGACCTGAAAACTGACATCAACTCGAATCGTCAAACGTTTAATTGAAATTGATTCAGAGGCGAAACATTCGGTAGTCGTGGCTCGCGTAAATTTTCAGCTGGAAACGCTGCAACCTGCGTTCGTTAATTGCTCGTCATACCTAAAGGGAATATCTACTTCGTGTTGCGCAAGGATTTGCAATTAATGGAGTAATTAATAGAAAATAGAGATTGCGCTAGTTGCGAGAAATTTTCATCCGACAATTTCTTTTTTATTTTCATTATTCAATGTCGCGGCGATAAATTTTCGCGTGAGGTGCATTTATACTTCTCGATATTTCGGCTAGATATCGAACTACTGGGAAGAGAAACGAAAGAAAAATGAAAGAAAAGTATACATGTACACGATGAACATACATGTATAAGAAACCAACGACCATGCCGAATATTCGATCGAACTGAAGGAAAATTGGCTGTCTCCGTTGACAGAAAATTGCAAACAAACTTCCGACTTGTGGCGAGAAAGAACCGGCAATGTTAAACTTCGCTTTCTGTGGAAAGTTATCGTGCAAAAACATCGAACGTTCCTCCGTGAGCTAAAAATATCGATGAAAGCAGACGTTTACGCGTTCGATCGGTTGCCTGTTTGTAAAATTCATGGCATAAACTCGTTTTAAACACGGCCGAGTTTAATCGAGCTTCCAAACGACTATCGTTCTATTCCTCGTTTCATCGTAACCCGTCAATTGGGTCGTCTCTTAACCAGAAACTTCTCCGATCAGGCAATTAAAAGTTAGTAAAGACACATCAATTTCAGTTATATTATGCGGAACTTATCAACCTTTGTTATGTCACTTTTCTTCCAGAGTACATAACACCGCATTTATTGGAGTATATTTTGCCGGCCCCTTTGTTCACGTTTAATTGACACTTGTTAATTAGCAATTACGTAGGTACGTTACGTTTCTTTTCTTTCTTTCTTTTTTGTTACAACCACATCGAGGCATGATTCTGTAATTAAACATCGGTGAAGCGATTATTCGTTGCATTACGATCATTGAGCCAAGGACAGAGTAATTAATGACTTGCAGCTGGTTCTCTTTATTTTCGAACGAGCCTGTACACGTCGATGCTTTTTGAGCGAGGTAAAATTTAATGCTAAATTTACTATGCAATAAAGCGATTGAAATGACTGGCTATTTCAAATGCTTATCTTTTATCTTTGTTCTAATTAAAATCTCTTAAAATCGAAATGTTCGAATTTCTTTTACCATCGAGGAGGGAAAATAGAAGCGATGGTAATCTATGAAGGAAACCTCGTAGACGTATCGAACGATCATAGGGAAAACTGAGGTGGACGGTAATGAACGGGCGCAACGTATATAGTTGCGTATTGCTTGTTGTGGTACTTGTTCGAACAACTGGAGATTGGATCGACACGCTTCGCGCAGCGTGAAATGCAAACGCGGGGATATAAAACAGCGGCGCGATACAGTATGCCACCGCGGCAGAAAAAACCGAAAGGAGAAAAGGGAAATGCGATCTCGACATCGCGAAGTCGGTCGTAAAAATGAGTGACGCGTCGGAAACTTGTACGCCGGAGTGCGGATTCTCCGTGCGAGCTCTTGGCTTACGAGCTATGAAGCATACATTAGAAATCTCTTTACAAAAGTCTACTGTATAGTAGAACAATAAACATCTCTATACAATGTTAGCTAAAATTCTTTGAAATATCGCCATTTATTAAATGAAAACTTCTGCACACCGTTGTACATTGTTAACTTCAGTACTAACATAGTTGATGATATTTGATACAAATTGCACGCTCTCCATAACTTTTATTTTCTACTCTACAAATATTTTATAATATATTTACTTAATTCATAATATATCTATTTCATTTTCTATTAAAAAGTAAAATTTGTGTAACTTTTCCAATACACGTAATGCGTAAGTAAATTAAAATACAGATATTTCATGTTACAAATAAATATATGTAGTATCGGAAGAAAACCCTGAGTAATTAAGGTCTATTTGATCATAGGACATGTGCGTGCCAGGTATACCGGAGCCAGGGCATAAAAGGTAGCCGTGAGTGAGTTGGGGAGCTTTCATTATTGCCAGTGTCACGTAAAATTAAGGCTTAGGATTTAAAGACAAGAAGGTTGAGCCGTAACACAACTACTATCTTTCTTTCCTATCGAACTTTATTGAATAACACAACTTAATAAGTACAGTTTTCGCGACTGATCTGAGAGATGTTGACTGATGGAAGGTTTTAGTTTCAGTCCAGAGGTGTTCTCGTATTATTACGAAGGAAAGCTCGGTGTGGTTGTGCCCTTTGAACTAACAACGCGGATTCATTGCTCACACTTTTCGTTAGGAAAAGTAAGGGTAACGATCCGCGATGCCAATTGGTTATAGCCCACGTTAATAAATGAAGATAGGTGGAGGAAGCCTCCTACCAACGTAGCTCGCAGGTGACATTGTTCATGGGAAAAATCAGCTTTTCCGTTGGACAAATATTCGTTTTTCCCATTAGGTAACTACCCGCTTTCTACGTAATTTGTAAGAACGTGCAATAAATCTAAGGACTATTCCAAGGACTATCCATAAACCGATAACACTTACGAGATTAATAAACTGAAAGTTTAAGTTTATGGTGGGTTCTGGGGGTTACTGGGGTTACGCGATGAGGACCTACACACATCTGGCCTCAGATGTGGATTGACGTCACACCAGCGTGGTCGGAAAGTGTTGTCCTCGTTGGGGGTGGTGTTGTCAGCGTTGTCAAGGAGTGTGGTCGGCGTGAAAGAGAGTCGTTGTGACGAGAAGATTTAGTGGCGAATGATGACTGCGTGCATGTAGACTGACGGAGTATCATGCTTGATTTTGTGTTGGCGTGAACGATATTGAAATAAATTATACCGTTACCAAACTTACTAGCACTGTTATTTTTCCCCATATATAACTACTCTCTAATCGATATATCCTTCGCGATTAACAGAACGGTTCAACGACCTAGTTCACCTGGAGCACCGATCCTCGAGTGGACGCCGAGCCATCTCGTTTGATCCAAACAGAGGCGGTGCTCGGGAAATTCCAGAAAAAGTTGGGAGTCGCGTCAGGTGAGATAAGGCCCCCGGCCGTATCTTCTGCTCTGTCGCAATTTACGGGGCGAACAACTGGGGATTGGGGGTGGGGGAATAGGAATAGCGAGCCAGAAATACAGTGAGGAAATATAGGAAGTGTCCTGGGGATACGGCGGAAACAGAACTTCGACTTGGCGGGAGGAACGGCCTTCTGCCTCGGCGAGAAGTCTTTTATCGGAGGTGGAACAGAGGGGGTGGTAGATGTCGCGGCGTGGTAACGCGAAAGCGGAGCAGATATTTGATACACGCGAGCTCCATGACGATATTTGAATAACGAGATAAGCATTCTTCCGTGCTCTAGTCGATAAACTCGTTCCTTGGTCCTCCAGTTCCTGTTTTCGAGGGTTCTATCGGTGTTCTAGATTGGCACAGCCAATCGACGATACGCGGGACGATGGTTTCTGATAGAGTAAGTGCTTTTGGCATAGGTTGGGGAGAGACGCGAGGTATGAGTACGTTTAGGATAACGAACTGCAGTACAAGTTTATAGCATGCACGGGACGTAAGAACCCTTGTTGGATTTCCGACGATAATTATTTTGAAAGAAAATTTTTGCTTGCTTTCAAAGGGGATTTTTTTCTGATATTTAAGAACCTTGTGAGTTTTAAAGGATTCTATCAGAACATCACGATAATCGTACAAATTTCGATAAAATTTTTATCGAAATAATTATTTTCCAATAAAAATATCGTATTCTATTTGTTTTGTTACATTATCTTGAATAACGTAACTCTGTTAACCCGTTCCTCGTTGTTCCATCAACGGCATTAGCATTAAAAAACGTCACGACGTCTGTCTAAGCTTCCTAATAACCTGGAAGCGCCATCAACTGAGGAAATATCTGTGTTGTCGTGTCAGAGCGAGGAAAAGACAAGGAAAATGTTGGAAAAACGAGCAGTCCCGTTCGTCGATCCAGTTCGTTACTTAATATCTTTATCGGAAGAGCAAGCATCTAGCTCGAACGGACGCATTCTGTCCGCAATTTCAAGCTTCCAGCCACTCGAGGCTGGATTCGCCCCGAAGCGAAGACGAGTCTCTGTCTGTCGATCCTTCCTTCCTTCTCTTTTTCTCGCTTATGTGCACCGACCAGAGAGCTTTCAAATCGATGTACGACGCGATGAATTATGAAACTCGTAATTTAGTCGGACTCTTTCGGAATGTAAAAACAGGTCGACGAATTTCATGGCCACCGGCACCGATTCTGCAGGGTCAATCACTTTGATCACGAACGATCGTCAATTCGGAAAGGTAACGCGTCTCATGGCAGAGACACAGAAGAGAATTTGAAGAGAGAAAAAGAAGAGATCAGTGCAGGATATTGTTTCGTCTCGATCGATTTCTGAACGACGAAAATAGCCGATGCAGAAGAATTGAAGGGAAATTTTTCTGCATCGGCTTAAATAAATGCAATGGAATGTAATAGATAACGTTACCTTCTGTTTTTAGATAAAATAAATAAAATTTCATCGAGTCTATATAATACTATTTTTAATATTATTAATGAATTCAATATTTTAATTGTTTCTTTTCTATTGGACACGTCATAGTGAAAATGTTTTCTAGCGATACTAGTGTAAGCCCAGTTTACTTAGAAATAATAGAAAAGGAATGTTACCGCGAGTAGGAAATATTTTTTAAGCTTCCCTCGAGAAAAAGAGGAGAGAAAATACGCGAGATATAAAGTTTCGAAGAGTTAGAGGTCAACGGAGAATCGAAGAAAATTACATTCAACATTGGAAAAGAAATATACAGAGATACGTGTCTTGGTATAAAGTTTTGAGAAATCTTAAATTTTCATCGTTGTAGAAATAAACAAGCATTCAAATGGAGTGGAATTCAGCTTATTTATTATTAGTGTCTGGCGTTCGATCTTCTTCTTTATAAATATTTCATACTGATTTTCAGACTGCAAGTAAAAGAAGACTTCGACACGCGAGAAGGAGTCTTCTCAAGAAGTTACGTTAGAATTAAAATTTGAAAATCTAACTTTCCAAATTTGCTAAATGTAAATTTTTTAAATAGTGGTCGTAATAAACATTTTATGAAAAGCAGTCTAACAGAAATTTCGATACTTTTCTAATGCAATTGTAATCTAGTAGTATGTAATAATTACATTAACTTGAACAAAAATGTTTAACTTTTTCTGTACTAAATTCCATTGTTAGTAAATACGCTATAATAGCGCTCCTAGATAAATAATTTATTTTCTCAGTAATTCAACTCTTTACAGATCGCTGCTTTTACGGCCAAACGCAAATTACTTCTTTCCGCTTTTCTTACCGGCTGTAGATGGCGCCAGCAATCACGGATTGTTAATAATTTTCATCGAACAATTCTTTTAACCACGATCTTTCCTTTCGTACACTGATCCATAAATTTGAAACACGGTACAAACGTGATTTCCTCGAGAAATTAATTAAAAGCCGTTTCGTAACTTTCGAACGGGAAGAAGCGACGTTCCCTGGAAGTGCAAAGTTTTTCCTCAACTAAAACACGCGTCTCCACTACCACAGACGACATACTTGCTTTGTCTTGTACTCGTCTGCGCTGCACGTCAAAGAGTAGTACTATGGAAGTGTAAATGTGCTTTTAGTTGAGAAAAAATGTACAAATAGTTATATTTATTATTAAGACAAATTGTCGAGAATGTCACCTGAGTTATTACCCTTCTGCCTGTTTCTTTGTAGCAACTGGAAAAGATTCTTATCACTGCGAGAATTTTTTGAAAATCAGCGTAGGGCAAAAACTGGTTTTCTTGCTCTCTAAATCTTTGCTGCATCCGTGATGAACGTCAGTTACCGACTCGTAGTTACTCGAGCTTTGGTCATTTGACGCCTGTTTTCGTGGAAAGCTGCGTCCCGAGAAATTTCTCTTCTCTATAAAGTTTTAAAATTGTCTGAATTTGAAGGGACGACATGGTGGGAAGCGCGCAATCGGTTGTGCACGTCGCACGAGTTCTATGGTTGAATAGTGTTCGAGCGTGATTTAAGATTTACAGCTGGTGCTGGTCAGAGATTGAAAAAGATTCTGGAACTTCCTCGCGTGTGAGACATTTTGGACATTTCTAGTCCAGTACTTCACTAAGAGTATAAACTTCGTGCACTGGAAGAATTTTGTTATTCGATCGATCAGCAAGTCCAACGTGCATACACAGTAAAATTTTATCAATCTAAGAACCTACTTCTTTTTTTTTAATTCTTCAAGAGTTAAAATAATGTTAAATAAGACCCACAGGACGTACACGACAGCCGTTAAAGCGATTTAGCTTCGACGAGTTTACCCTCTGCGCGATAGTTTCGCGCGAACGCTTCTCCGGAAGAGTATACTTTAATCAGTACGTATTCTTTGATCGTGTCACGCGGTACTCTTCAACGTTTCAAGGACCCTTGAAGACGATTTTTACACAGAAGAAAGGAAAAAAAAGCCGAGGATGAAGGAAGGGTGACGGATCTCTTCTGCACGCGTTTGTGTCTCCTCTTTGTGTGCTTGCTAACGAGCGGAAATTCATGTGAACTCGTGTCCGTAACTCGCTCCCTCTAGAGACGATCCTCCGACGGAATAATGGCGGAAGCCGGAATGTCACTCGACGCCGAAGCGAGAAAACTCAACACGCTAAGGGGGATGGATGCCTAAGCTGGAAATAAATCAAAGAGACTCGCTGAAAGCCGAGTAGCGACTTCTTTTTTTCCTTTTGTTTTCGATCTTTGAACGTTTCGCGGGTCTTTTGCGGATAAGTTTCGAAAGATTCTTTTGAATTAATGAGCAAGAAATGGCGAACGTAGGGAGCGTGGAAGGATTAACCTCTTAAGGGTCCAGCTTTGACGAAATTCACCCAGAGAGGGTGAGGTCTACTTTTCTTCTCGGTACGCCTGAACCACAAACGAAGCATTTTCTGCAATTTTTTTGCTTCCCGCTTAATAAACTGAGTTTACAAATGAAACGTTTCCTAAGCATCGAGCGAACTGTAAAATTTGTTTCAACTTCTTTTGCTTAAAAGAAAAGCAAAAGAATTGGTCCGTTGTATGATACGTGTAATACAAAAAGTTATTGTACACTGCGAATGGTATTGTTTATGCCATGTATGAAAAGAAAGAAAGCATATAATCTATTGGGAAGAATATGTTGAGAATTGTGGATCTTTGAAGCCGAAATAATGTTATAGGAACACTAAATTTACACTGAAGATTCATATTAAAATAGTAATATATTTATTTCATGGACGATTTCTTATATATTCATCGATACACACTTGCACGCGTCTCAGCACTTTCTTCCATACCCGACTGTTAACCGACTGACTAGTTTACACTCATCTGTTTTCGAGACGCCGCGCGCACACGCACTTTCACACACCGACACTCACATACAAGCATCTCTACCACGCATTTAACCCAGTCCAGCGCAGAAAATTATACATATCTCAACAGAATAAAATCTACTCCATCAAATATTCCGTTTCTTTCGAAACGAAATTTCGAAACGGAAATTTAAACGTGTGAGCATTAAAACGTCATTTTTAACCAAAGCTATCAAACATCGAAACAATCGGCTCGATAACAAACTTTTTATCGCGCCAAGATCGCGAGCAAGTTCCTCAGTTCTGGAAAATTCGACGTCTGTATTACATTCGAACGATGTTAAGACTTTTAAGGACGAACAGTTAGAAACAGGGGGTGGAGGGGGTCGGTCGGGAGAGGTGGTGGAAATCGAAGGGATGTTGTAAGCGGTAACTTTCGCGAACTGCCTTTCAGCGATTAAGAAGAAACTTTCGCGATTTACAGTGGATTTCGCCGCAGACCTCGACGATCCAATCGAAGATTTACGACTGAAATCGCCATTTGAACTTTATATCTTCTCGAACAACTTCGAAATTGGAGACGCTTGTAAGTATCGCGGCTCTGAGCACCGTTATCCGCCTCGGTTTTCTTTACGTTTAATTGTACCGAATCCGGTATAGAATCTCGATTGAAAGCAGTTTATTAAACGATTATTAAAATGGTCTCTTGTCGGTATAATGACATAAGGATCAGTATTCAGATTCGGAGGATTATCGAAACAAAGAATGGAAATTTACAGCCCCGCTACATTTAGTAGCTGCGAGAAACAATTTTTATGAAATCAGCTTTTTAAACCTTCTGCTCCTTTTTTCATCGTTTTATTCATTCCGACATTGATCATCAGAATTTTTCATTTAAATTCAGCAAAACATCGAAAGAAATAAAATTCGTGCACATTACAATTTGAACACACAAGGACTGAGTATAGAACTGACCGAATCGTCGACAAATCTCAAAATCTACCTCTATACCGTGAACCCGAAAGAGAGCGGTACAGTAACTTCCTGAAAGCTTTCGAATAACTTCAAAGCCCGAGCAATAAATAGCCGAAAAACTGCTAGTCCTAATTTCCAGCCATTCGTGTGGCTGATAGTTCCGTTCATCCTCTACCAACCCCCGAAGAGTCGTTTCCTTTTCTCCGGCCGTCGAACGTATGGGAATTAGGCCGAAGCACGATGCCCGAATGGCGAATGGCAATTTTTCGTTTCGAGGTACGTACGTATATCGTCCGAAGAATACCGACGTAAATTTGCGAGTTCGAAAAATAAATTAAATATTTAGCATCGTTGTGTCACCGCTGCTCCACAATAATATCGGTTGGGAAATTTTAATGTCTTGTTACAGTGGAAGCATTGTTGACCACGAAATAAATTCGACGAGGCGTGCCAGTATAAAATTGAACGAGACACGTGTCGTGTGTTAACGAGTGATGTGCGAAATGCGAGTAGAACAGGATTTTTGTTCGTTGGACGATTGAACAGGTATCGTTTGTTATCGCATTTTAATATTTCATATGTTTCCAATATTTTATTATTATAATTCTGATGCTCGGTGGAACATTTTTTTCAAACAGATAACCTTCTGAAACAAAGGCTTGTAAGCGAACCCTACCCACATAACGTTTATGATAACGTTAATTTCCTTTTGTTGCGTTAATTATCGTTGCACGTCGGATAATCAGCATTTAGATTAATTTTCCGTGAGTTTGAATACGGTTTCACCGTACTGATATAGCAAATGTTCTAAAACAGTATGTATGAATGCGTGGCACTTCGATTTCGGCGACGCACACCGAATTCCCACAGGCATGAAACGTAATGAATACGATTAATTAATGATGCAGTGGTACAGGAGATGCGAATAATCGCCCACTGTCTGCGTTCTCTAAATTCCCTGACGCTATATGTATTTACAGTTGCACAGTTTATACAATTTAGTTTCAAGTTTCATTGGAACTAATTTCATCCATTAATTTAAATCACTTGAATCTAGGTAGGTAACTCGACCAATGTGATCGAGACTTTTGGTATTTGCTCACATCAACTTTCGTATATCCAATCTTCAATCTGCTGCTATCAACTCTTGCCATCGTACATGGTGTTCATCCATCGATAAAACGATACACAAGCTCAAAATATCTCGCTTGCCGTTCAGAAGTGTGCAAGTTTGTGAGCAATGATCGAGCAAGTTTCTTGCACGTATCAAAGCGGTGCAAACAGAACTTTGTATTCGCCAGATCGAACAGGGACCGCAGCAACGCGTCACTAGAATTTGTTGCGAGGAATATTGATTTTGATTTAGTCGATTGAACGATCGAACGTAGCCATGTGAACGTGACACACTGGAACGAAATACGAGATCATGATTCGGATAAATATCGTTGCTAAATATTCACCGATCAACGATACAAATAGGATGGCGCGCTCGGGTTCTCCTACTCGAGCTGCGTGTGTCGTTGGCTCATCCCTGAATAATTCAACGCACGCGCTGGCCATTTTCCTGCTTTCCTCGTTTCCCGTCAAAGTGTCCGACCTAACGAAACGACGATGCTGGGATCGTTTAATTTTTGATCCACGTCATGTCCTGGTGTTTCGATGATAATGCGGTTGCTGCTCATTTATCTCCTGTTCCGAGCGGTCGCTAACGCGGAGAAGCAGTAGATTTTGTTATATGCGACGAGAAAAAAAAAACGTTTATATGAACTACCACGTTATGAAACAAAATATTTGTATAAAACATTAAAGGAGTAGGAACGACGGATCGTTGAATTATTAAGTATGAGAAGAGTATGTCGTAATGTCGATATGCAAACGTGAGGATATATAATCTACGAAGAACGCATTCAAAGTTCATACGACAAATTGTTCACTAGTTTGTTTAAGGTTAATTTGTCTAATACCGTGCGTCAGTATTGGTAATAGGCGATTATAAGCTGTTACGGCTACCGTAACGTCGATACTTGAAGCCATCAAAGTTGCTGTCTGCTAGAGGGAAAGGGGATAAATCCTCCTCCATAATTCATGTTATGTCTGCCAGCTAATATAGTTAATGCCGACCAGTTCACCTGGGCACCTGCGTCCGAAATACTTGCAAAATTTCCCAGCTAATATTTGCATTTTGCGACACGATCCACCATTTTCACCCTGAACATTCGATTTTGTGAAATTATTCACAAACGCAGAATGTTGTATTCATAGAACTATGAATTTGCGTAAAAGTCCGTAGTCTAATTATTACGCTACAGCATTTTCGAAATTGTGACGTATAACTAATAAAATAGGTAACTGTTGTATTCTCGTAATATTTATAGCTTCTTTCTCTATGTATATAAGTACAAAAATGCAAAAGAATACAATAAAACAGGTTTTTAAATTTATGCTTCTACGATTTTGTGACATATAAATTGGAAAGAATTGGAAATGCGCAGGCAACGCGACTTCTATCGTTCTAAGATAAGAGATCGATCCGCGCATATCCCGAATAACTAGCAGTTTGCCAGCAGATACATATATACGTAGAGAAGCAATAACGCGAAACGTTTTCGCAACGCTTCTGACGGAACACAAAAGACGTTCCAACCGCTTTCTTGTCTTTTCCTGCGGCCAATACTGACATTCCGTGATCTACATTTGGATATTAAAGTTTGTTCATCGTGATTTCATATTCCGACAACGCCCTTAGGCCAATGTTTGCATCATTTCGAATTCCTCCCGTTTTCGGTGCTCTGAATCACTCGATAGCATCAACCATCGTCTTTCTTATTCCCAATTGTCTTCTCGTAGCTCTTTTCGATTTCTCGATCATTCCGTCGTTATCCGGCTGAGATATAAAAGGACGCTCCTTCTTTTGATTTCTCCATGGCACTTGACGCGTCGCGTCGTCGACCTCCTCTCAGGAGGGAAACGTCTTTATAGATTTTATATACTGCAAATTGATATATGCGTGATCCCTTACATTACAGATTTCACATTCCATTTACATAATATTGAATTTTTCCAGTCGTATTAAAGAATTTAGAAATTTTTTTCGCCACGTGCACATCGCTCTCTGTTCGATAACAAAAAGAATGAGAAGAATCGTTCATCAGTATGGCACCTAACCTCGAGAATATTCAGAAACTTGCAAACAATAACACACGACGCGACATTTATTTTCATCATCATTTCATCCTGCTTCCTTTCAGCTATAATTAACCCAGTTTCACAAGCAAAGTTCAAAGAACCACACGAAGCTCCACTATCGAACCTAGTGGTACCCGTGTGTGATCGGTAATCGTTCGCGTTTATGGTACAATTTCGGAGACGCCCGAACGCGTAAATCGAATTGGTCCCTGTGGATTAGTGTCCACAACACCTAGCCAACTATGGTGCACACGGGCAACTCCGGCATCTCTTCGTTATTGGTGGGACGATTCGATTAAGCTGCATCAAAACGCGGCGGATGCGCGTGTTTGGCCTCATTTGCGAATGTACGGTGCACCTTTCTGATTCAGTGGCCCGCCTGGATCGACATCCCGTAACGGTATTATCTTCTATCGTTTCCCTTTGCGTCGCTTCCTCTCCGCTCTTTGTCAATGTTTCCCCCGCTATAAAATTGCTTACGGATTATTCGCTTGATCGGATTTCATCCAAATGTTAATCTTTGTAATGTGCTACAGGATCGTCCTTTATTTCGAGGTAACAAAAGATTTGAACAAGCAAGTGCCGTAAATACATAATTAAGCCTCAGACGGCTTGATGAATAAGGATACAAAAAAAAAAAAAAAGATATCGTTGCGGGTATTTAACAGCTAGTGCGTGGAATATCAAAACCGATATGTGTGGCAGTAGAAAACTAGGAAGAAGTAAATCACCGCTCGATGATTTAATTTATAGTCTTCCTATACTTTGATCCACATATCTCACTTTTATTTATCAATTTTTAAACAAAACCCACGAAATCCTAAACCCTAACACCAAACTTCTTTTTCATCATTCCACAGACATGCCATCGGTCCGACGAGCCACACGATCGTAATCATCGAGTCGTGACCCCCCCCCCCCCCTTCCCTCCCCCCGTTATTGGCTCCGGAAACCGCAATCGTCCGCGTGTGCACGCAGAAACTACTCGACGAAGTTTCGTGCACTAATATCGAGAAATATGAAATATCGAGCGGGCGATGCCGATTGAATTCTAGAGCGGGCCGTTTATTGAACCCACGGATTTTCTTTATTCCTGACAGGGTATCGGGTCTCGTGGTGAATGCAACCAGAGAGAGAATCGACGACTGGTATCTTTTTAAGGAAACGGACCTCGAAGTCGGCTAGAGCTGCCCGGGTCAATGGCTTCCTGCTACAAGCAAGGATATAATCCCATAAGTCAGTTCTGTGACCAGCGTTCAAACAAATATCGACGCGATTGTTCGATTCCCTCCGCGTCTAGCCAGCGACGGATAACGATCTCTGTCTGCGGAAAATGCAAAAGCATTGATCTCCTTCGATGGTTCGGCCGCTGGACTCTCCAGGTACTTTATTGAATCTCGTTCAGACTCGCGCGGCTGGTGAATTCTCGATTCTGAGGGAACACGTGCGCTACGATCGTGAATATTGCACCAGTGGTGGACCTTCGAAATGACCGCTTTATTGTGAGATACGTCGATTTTATACCTTCCAGAAATATCGTCGTTGGAATCAGCAGTGCAGGTCTAAGTGAATACAGAGAATCGACATTGATTTTGGAGTGATTTTATGGACATAAAATATTATATTGTTGCTTAATATGTAATGTTTCAAGATAAACGACATGAATGAGTACTATGTTGGTATATATGAAGTATCGTTTCTCATTTAAATGAACATTGAATTTAACGCGAAATGAGAAATTTGTTATCACATGTACCTATACCTCTTAATTTTTAATATCAACAGACATTTTTAATTTGTAATATTTGTAATGGAAAATAGGTCGTTTCTCGTAAGCACGTAAATCTCTAACTATACTGTGCTCATAAGAAAACTAAGGAATATTTAAAAAATCCTCTTATCTTTTTGTCCGCAACGTCGGCGAAAACTTACGATTTCTTCATAGCTACACCTCATTTTCACATAACTGTCTTTACCTGCCTCTCTCACTCTTTCTCGCTTTGTGAATATTATAACGAAAGCCCCTAGCCTCGGTTCGTCTGGTCCAGGAGCAGGGTGTTCGTTTCCAGGATGCCATGCAAAATTCAAGCGGCAAGGATAAGGATCGCTCATTCTTCCGCGAGTTAGCCTAGCCAGCTTCTCTGGAATTGCTTTCGCCGGCAGAAGCTTAAAGTTTAAGTCGGTCGCGATTGTCTGGCAAACATTCGCCCCTCGAAGATTGATTTCGACTTTGATATTCCTCTTGCGGAAGTCATCTTACTTTTGACACGTTTTTTATCTTTCTTCATTTCTTCTTCTTCTTCTTCGTTCTACTTTTCTACTTCTTTTATATTGCTTTCAGTGCACTGTTTGTTGCTAAAGTTGCGGCGTGAGAGTTTCGTGTCAAAGTCAATTTTATTTGACAACTTCCTCACGCGTTGCAAAGTCAAATATTATATTTATTTACAATAAATTGTATTGAATGCATTATTAGAACAAAAATTGTATTTATACCTTGGTTATTCCTTATTAATATTTGCATATTGTATAAGAGAACTTGTATTAAAATTCGTCGTACAAGATTCCCCTCAAAACTGCCACAAACAAAAACACGTGTCCCCTCAATTTTCACTCTATTCTCTCCCAATTTCAGCTCAAATTTCCCATTTATTTTTTCACCACATTATTCCCCATTCCATCGTACCGTACACAAACTATTCGTACAGTGCACATAGAAAAATCTCTAAAACGAAACAATTTCACCTTCAATCTCGAAACTCTTCGAGACAAAATTTCAAATATCCCTTTCGAGTTTTTCCACGAACAAGCAAAGAGCTTTCGCGCGGAGCAAACGCGACCACGATAAATATTTATTCCAAATTATTCGAACGAAGCTCAATTCCATTTCGTTCCATTTCATTCTGTTTTAGCGATGGTTCTTTAAGGGAAGAATAGAATATTCTTGGGTGGAAGCAAGCGTTAAAAATTAGATTGGAAATTAAATTGACCGTAGCCGAATGGCTTTTCTTCGGGGCGAAGGGACGGTTTCTTTGTAATCGTGCTCTTAATTGAAATTGGCAACTCGTTTAATCCCCCTTCGTCCGCAATTCGGTGAAACGCGTTCAGCGATTAAACTCTTCCACGTTTTGGCCGAGCGTCTTCTACCCGCGGAGAGCTTAATGCCGATAATTAGAATTAATTTCGCCAAAACCCTTGTGAACGCTAACGATTAAAATTAATTAATATTGATGCGGGGAAACGAGTGATAAAACTGTACAGTCGTGGGGAAGTTTTCGTTTAAATATTCGCGTGTGAGAAATTTGTTGAATGGTTGCCTCGACTTGCAGTTCATTATTCTAACAAATCTACGATCCACTAACCCTAAAATCTTAAAAAAAAAAAATTAAAAAATACAGGATATTTCAGAAACAAGCGATCAAATTTTCATACCGCATTCTACTACCTTTAACCACTGATCGATAACCATAGAAACTTTATTCAGGTTAAAATTTTTAGGGTAATTTATCGAGACCATCTGAAACTCCCTGTATATCCATCCTCATACTCTGTTTTTACGCTTTGGTTGATACAATTTTTCCTTTGAGCCACAGTCACTGAAGAAATAGCAAAAAGAAGTAAAACAGAAAAGAGTAAAGAAAGAAAATGTTTAAGACTGTGATCGATATACAGAAACGAAATTTCCTCGTTGTAAATTGTTCTGTCACGTTGTTTGACTTACCTGTTTAATCCAACTTTTCCACAAGTCTCTGTCCCAGGGGTGGTGAAAGCCGAGATATAAGTGTCTCGTCTCGCGATGGTGACTGTCCTCTTGTTGTTGACTCTGATGACACTGTTGAGTGACTCTTGGAAATCCAGTGATACGCAGTACTAGTTTGCCCAGACGTGACGGGGCATAACACACCGCACCCCCGCCAGTTAGTTCCATCCACTCTGGCCTAGACTCTGGACAGGCTAAAATCAGGATGATTGATATCAAATTTAGTTACGACCAATGTGACTCGGTTGTTGTCGCGTTACTTGTTTCGGTAAAATCGAATGACAAGACTGGGGTTGACCATCGATCATCTTAGGGCTGTTATAGACAGATCATCATTATGTATATTTGACGTACGAAATTTTGTGAACGGTTTTTTACCTTTGGTCTTTGACTCTTAATCCCTTGCTTCACGATTAAGTTGGAATAGCGCGTGCCATAAACAAGAATATGGTCGGCCACACGTCGAACCATTTCACGGTTTGACTGAGCGCTCGAAGTTGTGCAAATCGCACATATCTTTTGATACATAAATGCGTGTGTAAGGTATAACCTATTTTATTTTACAAGATGTTTGATAAATAATTATTACCAATTGATCATCGAACAAGAAAGATTTATTATCTTAAAGTAAATAATAAGTTAATGACATTGACGTATCACGTCTCTCAAACTATGCTGTAGGTTAAGAGGTTAAACCTTTTAATAATGTATTAATCATCTATGAGATTCCTTCATTCATTAAACCTGTCTGTAACTCAACATTTTTATAAGATCTACAAACCTACATTTTATAGTTTCACACTTGAATCTCCAAATTGCGACACACACTTGAACAAGTTAATCGTAGAGCACTCTGAACGAAACGAGCTGCGAAAACAACTATCCGTTCTGAATGACCAACAGCGCCATAAAACGTGGACGGTCCTTTTGGAAAACTCATTGTATCGGAGCGTTAGCTCGCGAAACGGCGCGGCGAGCAGTTACCTCTCGAGCGATAAATTCCGGAGGATCAACAGTTCTGCCGGCTTTTTGACAGTGACAAACGCAGCCGAGTCGCGTCATCTAATTACACGGAACTACGAGTGGCAGCTGTCCATCGACGTTTCGAGCGAGCCAGGTCGGAGGTGAGCCAGCTTTAAATTCCGCCGCGTTCGTTTCACGCTGCGTGAACCACGCCTAACGCGGCTCGCGGTTTAACAACGCGGCTACCGACCAACCGATCGAGTTTTTCCCAAAAGCATCCGGGAAAACATCGATGCAAATCGGATTTTATTTGGTTGTCGCGAGTGGATCGCGTGGATTCGTGCAATACATCCCTCGGGTAGTTCGCTTCGAATAATAGCGGCCTACGTGAATCGGGTTTGACGATTCGATCGCGATCGTCACTCGCTGGATTGCGGCAGTAGCATCGAGTTCTTACCGGGTGATGATAGATGTGCGTGGATCGTATGTGTGTGCAAACGCATGTTTTTGTGGAATGCGTGTAGAGAAATGGGTATTATTATTTAGAATAAATCCCTCACTTGAAGAACATCTCAGATTTTTATGAATATGTTGTTCAGTCAGTATATCAATATATGGCCGCCAGCATGTTGAAAATTAGCTTCGAATATACATTCATGTAATTTAATAAAAGCATGTCTTTTTTCACCTTTTTTGTGAGAATCAATAGATACAATGTTATTTTATGATAGAGTAATACAATGCAAAATTTTAGAATAATATGAAAAAAATTTTTGTTTCTCAAGGAGTTTTATATTTTCGGTAGTTACGGTAATTTCGATTTCTCTTTGCAAACCATAGTCCTTATTTCAGAATCACTACTTTCTGGGTCCGCATAAAGAGAAGCCTGATACAATTTTATCTTGAACGAGCGCACTGAACACCTATGTATATTCATTATAATTTTCGTGCATGCTCGAGTGTGATATCATATTTTACGTGGAGTTCTTATGGGACTACCGGGTTCCACGTATTCACTTGGGAGAGAATTAATAATTGCCAGTGATTCGCTTCCATGTGAAAACAATTGCACGCTAATGTGTATATACGAGCGTTTGTCCGATAACATTATCCTTTGGGGAACAATTGCTTATGAAAGTAATCTCTATAGACTCGTGTAATTCGATAATATTGTCGTTTGGAAAAAGCTTGTTCGCTGAATTTCATTTCAAGTTACGTTTCATTTCATTCTATATAATCGAAGGCTTCTTTTAAATTAAGATCTACGATGATTGGTAATATCGCGTTTCTTTCTTTAAAATTTTTCATGTAATTTAAATTTTCTTGTAGCCACCGTCGATCCAGAGAATATCGAGGAATTCTCAATTCGATACTATGATATACTCGATGGTTAATCGTAATTCAAGTTGATTATTCCAATTTCCATTGCATGTAATTGATTTAATTAAAATTTGAATTTTCTTATATTTTCAGAACAGAATTAATAGTTTTAATAAGATCAGCGATTAGTGAATAATTCAATGAAAACCCGAGTAGAATACTTTTTAGAAGGAAGAGTTAGAAGTGGAATAAAATATAACCTGATTAATATTTCCTATACAGCTTTACCTTTTGGAAGGTTATATAAATCTTGGTACCAGCTTTTCCTATCACATAATTCTCTTTTAATGCATAGATAAAGATTAATACACTTTCCATCTTGATATAAAAATTTTAAAAAGTTCCATTCCTGGTTATAGCATATAACCGTATTATCATTGAACACCTAATAAATGATGACCACCTTGTATAACGTCATCGACGCGACGCAAAGTAACAATGGGGCAAACCGGGGTCGCGGGCAATTAAAACTTTGCGGAAAGCTTTTCAGGCTACAGGGAGCTTGGCCAACGCTCTGACTCATTAAGCAATCCCGAAAACTTTTTCTTACAATGCTAATGTCGATCGCTAAAATGATCTGATTGTGAATAAAAGAGTGCACTTTCTTGTAAAAAAAATGACGAAAATTGTTATTAAATGGAATTATGTTGGAATAAGGTTTAATTAGTTTTAATTGGGTTAATAGCTGACGATAAAAGTGGTGGTAACTTTGAAATCAATTTGAAAATTAAAATTATGATCTTAATGGCAATAATTTTTCAACCGCTAATTCTTCGATTTCTATTTGAATTGATTTTTAATCAATTATTATGTTTTTTGTGCTATTATATCGATTATTATGCTCTTATTCGTCTTTCCTAAAATCGCTGCATCGTAATTAGTTAAATTAAATTCCACAAATCTGAACAAATTTAGAATATACTCGGTAAAATTAACAACCATGAAACTATTGCCAAAAATGATCATCGCGTGTAATTAGGAAACGGCAAGTGGTTCAATCTCTACCGATTTAAACAGCTACGGTCAGTTTCAATAGTAGTTGGCTCTGTAGTTGGCTAACCTTTCCCTTTAATGACTCGCAATCTGAAACAAATCTCGCGGTCGTGTTGCCATCAATGTGCACTGGCTTTTCTGATTAACGTCGTTTAGTTTCTACCATGTGATTCGATTCTAATCAGTCAATACCGCTGTTCCACAGCGTGGATTGCCAAAAAGCTGGATGTTTCTCTATCCATTGCGGTCGTCACCTTGGTAACGTTAGTTACTTTACGCTTCTGCCGTTGATTTTCTCTTTAAAACGTGTTATTTAATCAACAATTTCAACAATTTCGAAAATCACAAAACCGTCAACACTATTTGTACTAAACTGTATCATCACGCTAGATTGATCCTAATATGAACATTCCGATTGACACAGTTATTTAGAATCGCTTTTGCTCTTTGGGTAGATACTAAATACATAGTTATAGAGTTTCATGTCGAAGAAAAGCAAACTAGATGATTAGGAAAATATTAGAAAAACATACTCATTTGGAATATTTCCCTGCTAAGTTATTATATCTAGTGCAAAAACCAATTTAAATTCGTAGCTCGAGCAATGCAATTTATATGTACGCTAAAACTAGTTGTCAGCAGAGGAAATCGCGCGGGATTCGAGCTTTCCTGGTTAAATGAATTTAAGCGCGTCACACATTAGAAGATCAAACTTTTGGATAGCCACGAATATTAGGCCTGTTTAAATGGAAAACACTCTGAATCAAAATGCGAAATATCCACTTTGCATTAATAGACGTATATTTTATTACACGGATACATAATATTACATTATACAATTCGATAGTTGCAATGGACCGCTTTCTTTTCTGTCCAACCGGTTTAGCACCGTCCTTCATATAAATAAATTTATTTATCGCAAAATACGAAATTGTGTAGAATCATTAGCGGCTTAATAGACACAGAACTAAATTTCGACCTCGTTTCAGCGAAAGGTACTCTCGGGACCGCTAAACACCATTTTTACACACGTCAGTGAATTTGTCCAAGCTTTTCTTCAAGTTATTAGCTTATAAGTTACTAGCTGTTTTGTGGCCTAGTGAAAAGTTTCATCAAAGTGAAGGCGATGTCCCGTTGTTTACGAGCGATTTTCGTCATGAACAAGGTACGACTACCATCGATCCACTGATACATACGTTAGAGTCGCAGTTTTCGCATGGCCATTAAATCGCCAATGACTTTCTTATGAACAGGATGCAACAAACGGGACATACCATGCAGAGAACAGCCGAATGACCGTATAAATATTCATTGGACGATTTAAATTCATAACTTCCAACGCAAATCGACCAACCCACGTTTTATTTTCCTTGCCCGTGTGTGTATCTTGTGTATACAGGTGTAGATAGATGTTAGATAGTTGTGGATGTGTAAACGAGAGGATAATTGAAGCGTCCGGGGAAAATGAAATTTTCCGTTTTTCTTCGCTCCAAGTACAGTCTACTATTGTTGCTTTGCCGTGTCAGAGGTTTGTACCCTGCAAAAAGATTATTTGGTAGTTTTTATTTTTTAACGAAGATCGTGCCAGTTTAACTGTCGATGTTTTCCTGGTTAGAGTCAGTTTGTTTTGAGATTAGCTATGCAGTCTTCATTTGCATTATAATAGCATCGTCGAGGAAAATGTAAATTTTATTCAGTGTTGGAAATGCTGGACGTTTACAGCAGCTTTGCCTTATTCGGTTCATTTGTTCTGATGCATTTGTGTTATTCTATGATTTAAAAATCTCAAAATCATAAGCTGCTTTTTTAAATATTTCTGACTATCGTAGCGTATTTGTTAGATAAATTAACTTGTAACTCGTGATTTGTAAAATTTTACTAATAATATTGGTCCAATTATCTGCAAAGAGATCGCAGTGGTTAAAATATTAAATTCTGGGGCATCCTGTATTTGCTTTAGCGGATATCGGTACACTTTTCCGAAAATCGCTATCGGATTGAATCCAAGATGACCGCTGGATCTGTAGCGGACATCCGACATAAGCGGCAAGTTTTGGCCGACATGAGAGGGCAGCGTCAAAGAGACCCGTGGCCAACTCTAAATTCACCTTTTCCGCGGTATTGCCGTTAATTTCAAGGAGGATGCGCTTTGACGGTCGTTCCTTCGGAACACTGAGCTTGATTAAACTCGAGACTAGTTGTCGGTAACAGGTGTTCGCCATCGGCGAACGTGCTGAATCAACAGCAAACAACCAGGGCGATCCTGTCTCGTCCCTGTTCACCGACTTCCGGCCGCGTCATTTTCGGCCAACTTATTTACTTTCCGACTTTCCGTGGCCGCAACGCCGGATGAGAAGGCTTTCGTGAATTTCAGCCGGTGATTTGCGCCTGGCATCCACCTCCATCAGCTTAAGTTCGTTTGGCTTAATTAACAGGCGAAGTTGATTCGTTTGGTCTTTGATGTTGTCATTGGGTGGTTACTTTTAATTTACCTTTTTGTTTTAATTTACCACGTGATATTGCCTTTGTCGTTGATTGATGAAGATGTGCCACCGGATAAAGGTCATGGTGTTAACTAGGGCGTTTGGATTAGTGGCGACGTGCTTAAAGATGAGAATCAGATTAGCATGATAGCTTTTACGAAGTGTCTTTTGTAGCCTAATTTCATGTATAACGAATACATATTAATTTCTTATTAATCGAAACGAGATAAAAAGCTATATCGACGTTTGCCCCATAACCAGGTTGAATCGCTCGTGTTTCCCCATTTTACTCGCAGGAAACACAATAATTTTTAATACATCGAAAACATCCGCAAACAGATCTATTGCAGCGAAACTTAAAAACACGAGGAAAGTTACCATCGGACTTGACGCTTTCAAGGGAGATCAAAGCGATATTTGCAAAGGTATTTTGCACCTTTTTACCAGTATCACAGCTATTTGCCAGCCTATATCGGCGCATCGATCGGCGGAGACTACCGCGAATCCATAGTAAATGCCCATTGATTCCGACGTTTTTATCAAATGACGACGAAGTTGAACGTCGCTTTGCCGAACGTGCTCGGAATCAAATCATTGGTTCCTCGTCGACGATCGGGTTTTTCTTACCGTTCGATATTTCCCGAGCTATAAATGGCGAACAATACCATGGAAAACAGTCGCGCTATACCTCTCTTTCTCCACTTTCGTCGTTCTTTTCAAGATTCTGTCCAATCATCGACATCGTTTCAGCTTCTGTCTTATTGTCGTACGTCTTTTCTTTCTTTTCTTCTTTCACCTTTTTATTATCTCCTGTTCTATCTTGCTTTTTTATGCGAGCAATCGACTATTAAAATTCATGGAACGATGCTTCCGTTATTCCAGTTGTTTCTTCGCCCTCGCGTCGAACCAGGCGAAGTCAGCTTCGAAAGTCGATGTCGTTCGATTTTCCCATTTATCCAATTCCCACTTTTCGTCTCTTCTTTGCTTTCTTTCCTTTCTCTCTCTTTCTCTTTCGCTGCCTGTGTATGTTCTTTTCGATTTTGTTTGTCGTACATTTTGGAATAGAGCAGCGAGCATTGGAAAAGTTGCCGATCGATTAATTCCGAACAAGACACTTCGTTTTTCGCCAGTTTCATCCCGACCGATGTCGGCTGCATTGTTTTTTGCACGGTGCAATTTACGATCGACAGCTCGCCCCTGTTCCCTTTGTGACGAGCGCGTCTATCGATTCCAACAGACGTGATTAGCTTTTTTCCGCGAGTGATCCTCGCTCGTGATTTTTTCCGACACCATCCTCACATCATTATGCAACAATGATCGTTGCTGAATTTTTTAACGACAACAAGATTTTTGTATAAATTATAAACTTTATAATTTTGTATTAACATTATTTATTAAATTACTTCAAAATAAAACCAGATTTATTAATTAAATATAGAAGATTGATTTTATTCGACGATTAAATAGATAAAATGGGAATTGCTCCGAAATCGATAATAAACGATTTAGTCATTAGTTTCAAGCTGACCGCATCAAAGTCTGATCGAATCACATCGTAGAAAACTAATAGCTTTTCCAGTGAAACAATTACGACTTATCGATACCATCACGCGTAGCGATTAATCTTTTTCGTCCTATAAAGGTCGGCCACAAGATTCCAATGAAATATAGATCTATAACACGTTAATGTATTGTTCGTACTAAGTGCGGATTAAATACTCAAAGCATTAAGGAGAAAAATAAACAAAATTAACAAAAACCGGTTTATTCGAGAAATATCGTTGCTTTAGGACATCATTACACAATCAACCATTCGATATGGCGGTGGATCCGATGGATCTGGATGCTCGAAACCGTAATTGCACGTCACCGCGATAAATCCTTTTCTGGAAAGAAATTCTTGATCCGCGGAACGTACTTAGGAATGGTGACAGAATCGTTTCACAGCAAGGATAAGGGACAAAACGTAGATAAATCATGGTGTTTCGTGGACAGGATAGAAGGATGGAAAAGAGGGGAGGGGTTCGGAGGCAGATCAGAGGGTGTACAAAATTGAGCCTGAATGTTTTCATTTCACCCTAAACTGACGCGCTTTTATCTTCTGGAGGAACTTGCAGACGTTTACGTAAAACGGCCAAGGTATCGTAATTGAAAGTGAAAGTGAGCGATAAAAGTCGTTCAGATAATAAAATTAGATGGTTTTTAATAGAAAAATTATAAAAATTATATGCGATGTACTTTAATCTTGCTACAAAGATTATAAAATCAACTAAGCACGAAGCATGAGATTTTTTGTCTTTTGGACTTAATAAAAAGAGACAGAAGGAAAATATATATGGTACACGTATCTCTTCGAAAATTTTTCCCATCTTTTCATCAAAGCGGCCCGATTCTTTTAACGTCACCATGTTAGGATATCCATAAAATATCGACATACAAACAGATTAGCGAACAAGGACATACCATTCCATCTCCTGGAACAACCAACGAAACGAATGTTTTTATCCAAACTGACAATTCTTTATCTGGCAGGTTAACTCCTCAAGTGGTCGCGCTTCCGCCCGCAAAAAGAAATCCAATTTAAAGTTCACTTATCAGTCATGGGGTTAGATACTTGTATCTTACCTAACGTTCGACCATCGCGGCTATGAATCCGACAATTGATTGGCGTAACCGGTCTAACGGAACTTTCGGAGGATAAATCAAAGCTGAACATAAATCGTGGTTCGATATTGGAGATTGCAGTAGAGGGATGTTTTCTTTTCACGAGACATTCGTATCTGCGAAGCCATGATTCTATCGAGAGATTTTGTTGTATTCTCGACTGTAACACGTAGACAAATTTATTTCCACTTTGTTACACAAGGTTTCGACTGCACGCAATACTGTAGGTAAAATTAATTTTACGTGAGTCTTTTATAAAATTAAAACAAATAGCAGAATATTTTACAAACCTCTTTTAAAGAATTTAATATCGTATTGCTCTAAATTTTTCATAAATTTAATGTCTACCTGGTAAATAGGCTAAAAATATTTATCCAATATAAATTTCACTCATTTGAATCAATATTCTATTCTTTTCTGTATATTTTTGTGCATACAAAGCGGAAACACTCGATGCTTTCGTTAGATGTTGAAATTATAAAAGTCGTAGTTAGAAGACGGGGAAACAATCGAGAGAAGCGGAGTTGAAGGAAAAGAGGAGTGAGATTTATAAGTCGAGACTTCCTTGAAACGAGTTTACGGAAGTTTTGATCGTCGAATGAAAATTACGAAGTTAGATTATGAGTTTCGCCAACGAGTATGGCAAAAAGCTGTATACATGTGTGACCGATAGTAAGTGTCCGCCGTTCTTTTATGATTCATACGACATGAATAATTTGGGTAATAAGATCTTGATATCCCATTCCAAAGTTTAACCACTTCACTCAGAAAATTACCCATAAGATTCTCCCAAAACTTTACAAACATAATAATCGCTTTTTAAATTAAATTCCAGAAATATTCTTGGCAAGACGTAACTAATTCGTTATATTCTTGCAGCATTGTATCAAATGACACCAAACATTTCGTCTACTAATTTTTATCATATTGTTCCAATTCTAATTAATTCCGTATAATATATCTAGAGAAATATTAAAAATTCATAGTTCTGCTGCTGATATAATTCGTTAGACTTCGATCTACCTCTCGTGTATCACAAAAAATCAATGGTTCAGCGTTTTTCACTAGCATGAACAAAGAATCTCATCCCTGAGCGTCGTGGCACGATGATATATGTTTCAATAATTGCAGTCGCAAGAAATCGAGCACGGAGCATGAGATAAAGCCGGTTCTTATCCTTTCCTTGTACGTTCGACAGGCCTGAGGCTCCGTTTCTACCAAGCGTTTCTTATCCCCATAGGGGAGGATTGGCGAAATCCCGCGTGGAACACTTACCTGGATAAAGGAACAGCCTGGATCCGATGACAGCCAAGGGTCGCCTCTTCCACTGGGGAAAAACCAACCCCTTCAACACGAGCGCGTACCCGCAACGGCTGTATCCAACAAGCTCCGGCAAGGGGGATGCGGGTCCTGTGAGAAAAACGGTGAAGAGATGAGCTACGGTGTTTCTAATCGGCGTAGAGAGATACAAGTGGTGCTAGTGCGATTATTATGAAAGCTGGGCAAGTGGGTTGGGGTTAGATTGGGTAACTCTCTTTTGTAAATATTTCTTATATCATTGGTTATATTATTTTCTTAGCTTTTTTTATATATACTGCAATACTTTTTTTTCTATTTGAAACTCACCACCAAACCGTATTATAAGTCGTAAGTCACATACTGTCGCTAAACATATTTTTCGACAAGCTATAAAATAATTCTACGCGATAATAAAATCAATGATTGCCGTACCAGATATGCAAAAGCGAATGGTCAATTGTTAATTTCCTACGATGTTCACGATCGGAAGTTTTACTGGAAAGATAATACTGTATTACTATCTATTTATAATCATGCCATATTCTCACATTTCATATATAGTTTGGATTTCGACTCCAGAAATCAATCGACAAAGTCGCGATAAATATAAAATTACATAGAAAGATGTCATCAGCTTTTAACATGCCAAAACTGCTTTAAACTAAAATTCTCCTGTAATTAGATTAAAAGCTATAATTTATTCAATCCAACCCATATTCTCATCGTAAATATTAAATGAACGGCAGACGAATGTCAATGAAGAATTTAAAAGTCAGATAATTAAATTCAGAATTATATAATCGGAGATTAAAAATTCTTCGTCGCTCGAATAAATCCTGACTTGGTACGAATTCAGTTGTAAAATTGTTAATTAGTATGCGATTCCTTTCGATAGTCGCGATTATTTCGCGCAAGCTGTTGCAACAACGTTGAAAAATAAGATCCCGAATTCTCCCTCACGCTGTAAGTTCCTCGTGCAAGATGCTGCCCGGATATGGACTTCGAATTCATGAAATTATAATTCCTTTCTGTACGCCAGCGAAGCATTATGTACACGGAATTCCTACAACTTCGAGGAAATATAAGCAACTAGGAAAATTAAGGACGAGGGAACCGATTTCACTGAAACTGCCGGCAGCTTTAATATGCCCACGCTACCGCTTTAGCGAAAAATATCGAAGGTAAGCAATAACTGACCGTCTTATTAAACCTCTCTTTATGGAAAGAAATTCGCATCGCCCAAAAAACTGATAGGACGGTACGGGAATCCCTTTATGATGCAACGATTCACTTATTCCTCAAATTATCTAGGAAATATAATATGGAAATTGTTTTTGCCATAATTTACACGAATAAAGAAACTAAATATATAACATAAATCTCTGCTGAAATTAAATAACAATTTATTGGAATGTTTTATAACAGAGATCATCAAACTGCGAAGAATTAAAATAAAAATAAATTTGTTTCAGTGTGGGAAAGTATAGGTCAAGCATTGAGATGTTGAAGAAGCCAGTTTATGTTTTCAAACAGCCACTTGGTAACGACGGAAGCTACAGCTTTGGAATTGAATTAAAATTAGAAACGGTTAACTGCGTAGACGGTGAGCACAAGTGACATCTGTATGCATCCGCATTAATGCAGTTTCGCGTTAGAATTCACTTTCGATGTTACCGAAATTCATCGTTAAATAACGCTTCATGGCGCAAAGCATGCAAATCATCCCCAAGAGACATCATAGACGGCGTTCACTCGAAACCATCATGTATATTTCATGTAGAAATGTGCATAAACGGCTTCTATCGGCCGCGCAACTACAATATTTCCGATCGTTACGTTTGCTTTGGCGGCAATTTTCCCGTCTTATTTATATTTTTTACAATTTGCATTTCTTATCGAACTTTTAAATTGGAATTTGCGAGATTTCCTCGCGTTTGCCTTCGTATCGTGTTTGACGGTGTTTTTCCGAAAATTTATGAGAAGAGAAAAGTCAAGTAAACTTGATAAATTGTGTTCCAACGCGATACAATATCAAATATGTGTAACATCAAATGTATGTAATAATCGACCAGCTCCTTCGGAATTTCATACCGTTGAATATCTTAATCAACCAACATCGACGAGAGGGGAACCAAGCATTCCACAAAGCCGCGAGTTTGTCCGACGAACCAGCAATATGCACGTTATCTCTTGGCATACTAAATGAAAATCTATCGAATAAATATTGACGTTCATGCGGCTCCTGACGCGGCTTCGTGCTTGCTCGCCGATTAACGGACCACGGTTATCGCCAGTTACGCGCATATATTATGTATAATTCTGCATGTGGCTCGTTACATTGTCAAGAATAAAAATGGACTCTCGAATTAGAATTAAGAATATTTCAATAAACTATATTAATTTGGATTTCGGAATTGTTGGAATTTGAATTTCAGAGTAACTCCCACTTATCTGTCCGATAATTTAATATAATTCAGAAATAGTTATATACATGGAGAAGTCGAAACGTAGAAAATTTGTGGAAATAAATTTAAAACCCGCTCGAACGTCACATCTCAGTTTTATACCACTTTTCCGTATTATTACGAGGTTTATCCACGGTTCACTACGATATCTATGGAAAAACTGATGAGGTAGGGTTCACAGTGAAACAGAATCATGATATTCGATGGGAAGATGACGAAGTGCTGGACTAACTCAATTAACCCGTTGATGGTGCTGGCGTGGCTGGTTGGTGAGCCATTAAAAGCGTAGTCAGTGTAACAGGATCCAAGCACATCCTGTAATTATCTACACCCCTAAAACGTCATTTCTGGACAATTCCACGAAAGCAGTAACTACAGCTATCTTATTGGCGACTTAATCTTGGATACGGTCCTCGAGATGGACGAATTATAATTATATGTATAGTCATCAAGGTATCAGAAACAATAAAGTGTATCTTTTGTTACACAAGTAGGTATGAAACTCGATCACACAAAAAGTTGACAGAAATAATTCAGGTAAGGCATAGACACGAATCGAAAAACATTATTATTTGATAATTCTTTTCTGCATAATTTTCTGCAAGATTAAATGTTCTTTTATAAATTTCGAAGGTTGGAAAGTTTTACAATATTCTGAACGTGGTCACTAGTTTATGCTTTTTGAATTTTAGCTTGTCTGCATTACGTAATGGTTGCATTAGCAGCATTAGCTCTTTATTTGCGAGGATTCTATGAGTTTGCGAGGCATTTAGAAAAGTCAATGCAAAAACGAACATCATCTGGAAATTGTAAAGCTTCTTTGTATAATGCGTTGTGAATGTAAGTTAGTTAGAGAATCAGAAACATAAAGACAGAGGATGGAGTTGACTGTTATTTCGAGCAACTTAATTAAGAGTTTCGAAAAGCTGTAAAAGTAAAATTATCTCGGTGTCGAGTATTATCGACTAAAGAGCAACCGGTCAGGTCAAATCGATCGGTCGATAACGCGTACCTCGAATGACTTAACGTTCAAGGTGGAGGAGATGAAATAACTCGAGCGTTAGATTTAGACGGCACTTTATTTGTATTAGATGTAGCACTTAAGGGGGGGAGGTAAGGTTAATTCGTACAAAAAAAGGCATGTTTTTGTGAATTTTTTCTGACGATACAGTTAAAATTTCTTTTTTAAAACCAATAGTACATTAAAGTATGACATTCGAAGAATATTGTATAAAATTTTCAGGGAGAAATATTAAAAAATACGGCAATGGCAGCAATTATTCGGACGTGTCTCGGAAAAAAGTATAATTGCAGAACGTGGTACTGGATCATCAGAAATCAAAAAATTAAAGTTCATTCGTTAGGTAACAGCTTTCCCCAGGTAACGCTGCGAAGATTTTTTCGAAATTTCAATTTTTCACTTTTTTGGAACACTTTGAAGGGAAAAACGCGATTTTGTGCGAAAATTTTCGGCTAATTTGTTATTTTAAAATAAAAATAATTAACAAATTTGAAAAAACTCTACAGCGTTACCTCGCAAATTATGTACAGAAGTAGTTTTCAAAATTTCAAAAGGATCGGTGTAATAGTTTTGAAGTAATTGGGGGAACCGACTTTGAAAACGTGAGTTGTGGGGAAAACGCTTTAAAGTTTTGAACACTAAAAAATTTGGTATAAAACGTTCATAAGCGAATTTTATCGGTTTACCTTTTCACTAGCGTAACAATTGTTGAAAAGATTAATAAAAAATCAATTATCCTATAATATTTTTCACGATCCTTCGTAATTTAATCTTCAACAGTCACTTTTATTTTTTTAGCTGACGCCCTATTTGTTGAAGTGCCTTCGTTTTTACGTTTATGCGGAGGTACAATTTTTCTAGGTCGATATAATCTCGAACCAGTTGATTGTCTATCAGATCTAGTAACTTTTTTAGGCATTTTAGTAATAATTTAACACAAAACTTAATGAAAATGGAATATTTACTCCTACACTAAATTTTTTACTCTACACTGACAAAATATACAGTACAGGTATAAGGAGGTTTGTACTTAAGTCGTTAAGTACTATAAATAGATCTGGGGGTAAGATTAGGTATTATATAGAGAAAAAAATGTCTGCGAAGTAACAATAGCACGCTCGGGTCGAGTAGGTAATATCATCCGACATGTATAAAAATACTCATAACTTCGTCAATTTTGCTCCAATCGACTTGAAATTTTGACACAATATTCTTAAGATATTATGCATTCAATTAAAAAAATTGGACCGGTAATTCGGAATTTCCTAATGGGGGAAATAGGCCTGTCCGTGCCATAAACGGACGGCCAACTAAAATTCCAAACACTCGGTACAACTGATATATTAAAATAGAATGCTTAACCGTACTCTAATACCTAAATTATCCAACAACAATGAATATTTCCACCTTGTGTGGGTGTCGGCAACTATTAAACCGTAATATTCGCTTGATGAATAGCATTTCGTTTTTCCTCGTGACGTAACTTTTCTCGAAACTGTGGCGAATTTTACTATGATCTAACAATATACTTTCAGCCGTAATTTCGTCGAAGGACCAATTTAAATCGCTGAGATAGTAGGCAGGATTTCCGGTGGAACTTCCGGTCGATAAACTATCGACATGCTCCGTTCTTGTGCGAAACTCGTTCTATGGTCCCGTGAAATTTCGCGCGACGCCAGAAGTTCTTGTTCGTCGTAATTTTGGAAATGGACCAAGTGTATCGTTCGCGTTAGTTCCGGCCAGGAGTACCATTTGTCGTCACGGCGAACTTGCCGTTGCTGGCCGGATAACTTTCGAGTCGCGAAATTTCGTTCGGCATTAGTTTCAAAACGCGCCTCTGTTCCGCTACCGGCACTCGACTAAATATTTACGTTGTTTGTTGCAAAAGTAATGCTCGTTGTATTTGTGTTTGTATGGTTAAGCTAAGATTTAGCACAGAAACGGAAGAGATTAGCCAACTAAATGAAACGATTTAAAATTATGCTGCCTTCTTTGGTTAATCTTTTAATTCGCGATTCTGCGCTGTAACATTTAGTTTAAAAACGCGACGATCTCTGCTTCTGATTAATATCTAACCCTTTTCGGCGAAAGCTCTTTTCTTTCATAAAAATGTAGGTTTAGATAGCAGAAAGTTTCAAACGTGGTACATTTAAAACAAATAGTGGAAGTTCGACTGCACTGCGAGAAGTAAACAAGAGACAGTTTACAGGAGCAGAAGCATTACAATAGTATAAAACTTCAACATTATGATTTACCTTTTTAACTTGTTTGTGCATGTAACGCAGAAGGACTTTAAAATTTGCTTTCACTAAGGGTTTAGTAGCTGTCCGAACATTCACTGAGGATATTCATGGATTTGGATGTAAGTATATCTCAGAGTTACGGTTCGAAACCGTGATTTAGTATGCAGTTTGATCTTCTACGATTTAATCTGAATCTAGGATGCTGTTGAATATACACTTGCAAATATTTATCCCAATTGTCAGACGATTTCTATGTTAAACCATCTGATAATACTTTTGTTCGATAGGAACAAACCTTGCGAATATTTGAAATTAGATTCTTACCATTCTTCGATAACTATAAATCAATCGAAAATTTTCAAAAGTTTACTGTCGTTCTATTCAAATCACAGAATCCACGAAACAATGATAAATCAGCAATATTCAGAAAACAAAGGGAAGAGATACACATCCATCAAATATCTGTAGTCAATGTATCAAAATTCCTTTTCTTATATATTCAGTTATTCGTCTATTATTCATCCATCATTTATTATACAATTCCATCTATTCGTTTTCTCTTTTATCCGTTCGGTTCATCATTTTTTAAAGCTGAATGGTCATTGGCCATACAGCGTGCACTTCGCCCTATTGAATAGAGAGGCCGCGAGAAAGCATAGTCTTCGGGGTTCACGCGTGCCACCCCAATTATGACGTTATTGCCGCTATTAATGAGCAATTTCGCGGGCTCTATGCTATTGCCCCCGTAAACTCCAAGTGCATTATGCTAACTTACGTTATACAATTTGCTGGGCTAATTAAGTTAAGACGTTAGATAGGCGCGTAACCACGATACCCGTTTCTGGGCTGTGGTTGTTTCCAACCTTTTTCTTCTTGCACGACTCTAGAAAGCCTCTAAAAAGCTTCGCCTTGTCGCTTCATATTTTCTGCAACCTCGGCACTAGATTGGTGAATAAGTTTGAGACTCTGATGTACTGGTTGAAAGCTTTGGAATTTCACCGAAGAAATCGATCTGGAGAACAGTTCTCTTTTTGTGAAAAAATACGTGAGGATCTCTTGTAAAATGATGCAATTGATGTAACGGTGGTTATGGGTTTCAATTAGCGTCAAAACGTGAATTTACATAAAAATCTGCAGTCTATTTATCGATTATTATTTCCGAATCACACAATATTGTAAAGTGCCAAAATAAACGCTTTTATTCTGTATATCTTCTGTACATATATTCTGTATCTATAAAACCACAAAACTCACCCACCAATATAATTTCAACAAAACAAATTTCTAAAAAAATTCGTGTGAAAGAATCACGAGCTTTCCAGGGAATCGGTAAACAATCGGACATTCAATTTACGAAATGAAACAATCTGTGGCAATCACTTTTCCGTTATCGTTCGAGAAGGAATGTTTTTTTGTCATATATATATATATATATATATGTCGGAGATGAAAGGAAAGCCGAAGCCTTTCCTTGGAAATTTTGGGAACATCCTCTAGTACCTTAGCCTAGATTTTATTATAGTTGTAATTGCTTAAGATTTGTAATAAGCGAGATTGGGTTCGAGGTGACAATCGGTCGCTGAACGTAGCCACGGTCACGGGATGGATGTTTTATCTAACGGAGGTCTGGAGTGGTTGTATGTGTTTTCCGAGAAATGTGGTTGTGGCGGCATGCGGCCTCGAGAGCGGGCCTAGCCACGTGTGATGTTGCCTCGGAGGTGCCGATGCAATGGGACATACATTGTATTAGTAATCAAAACTCCAGGCAGAAACTGCCTAGCAACGGCGTTTGGAACTTTCTCGATGCTTCCAACGAGTGTGCCTAGCAACGGCGTTTGGAACCTTCTCGATGCTTCCAAACGGGTATAGAAAACAAAATGCAATCGTACAGGGAGAAAAATCTCCACGAGGCTGGCATTCTTGCGATTGCCTTGGAGAGTGATACATCGAGCATTTTCGACGATCGCATTTGCGTCTAAGTTAGTTTCGCTTAGTAAGGAGTTATCCCGGTGACTGTGGATTCGTTTGAACTCAAACATTGCTAATAGTATTATTTAATTTAATTATTCGTAGATTGTATTATTCATTAGGTTTAGTGTTTGTTAGACTTATTATTAGTTGTACTTATTATTTGTTAAGCTTAGTGATAGACCTGTATATACGTGTAAATAAAATCTCGGCTTTGTGAAACGATGGCTAGTCCACATGAAGAGTCGTCGCGCGCCCAAAATTCGAATCGTGATCCGACATATATATATATATACATATATACATATACATATATACATATATATACATATATACATATATACATATATATACATATACATATATATATATATATATCCTTTCCATCCTTATATATATATATGTCGGGTTAACATTAGCATTTAGGGCGCGTAACGATTCTTCGTTTGAATTAATTAAATGGAATGTAAGGCCTCTCTTTTGGAATGTTAGGGAAACCCCCAATACCCTAGTCTAGACTTTTACTATAGCTACACTTAAGTAATAAAATTAAGAAATAGTTGTAATGTTCTAATTTGATTATGGGTGCTCAAGGTTTATGACGATGGGCTTGGGCTCGAAGTGACACAACGGGTCACTGAACGTAACCACGGTCACAGGAGGGACGTGTACCTAACAGAGGTACGAAATAATTATATAGCTCTCCTTAAAAACAAAGATTGACACGAGAGGTGGGGAGAGGACTATATAAGGGCAGTTTCACATGGACTGTGATTGAGTGTATTCAGAGGAGTATTACTTGCACGTGAAGTTTCGCCAGGATCGTGTATCACGTGGATTCGTTATCGAACCTGAATTAATTGTCATCGATATCTCCAATATAAGTTGTAACAACTATGGCAAATTCGAGTGAAGATTCGTCAAATTCCAACATTAACCAGACATCACGAATGGTATTACTGCTGCTTACAACGATGCAAGACCAGATGGCTATAATGCTCGACTTAATGGAGATGCTAATGCAAAACTCGAGTGCGAAACCTAAAACTTTAACGCTACCGCCTTTTAACCCCGATATCGCGGGCGCCAATCCAGCCACATGGTGCGCAACTGTTGATTTGCTTATGAAGGACAACCCTCTACAAGACCTCGCACTAGTTTTTGCCTTAAATGATGCTCTAAAGGGTTCTGCAGGGCATTGGTTTACGCAGATGATACGCAACGAAGAGTTTACCTGGCCAACGTTTAGGAGGATGTTTACTGAACGTTCTGGTGGCCAAGATACAGCAACCTCGACGTTACTGAATATATTCAGGCAACAACCACAGAAGGACGAAAACATGGCAGAGTACGCCATTCGCCTCCGTTCCCTCCTAAAGGCGAAGTGGCCAGATGCAACTATGGATGAAGTAATTAACGCTATCATTCTTTGTCAAGTGAGCCCACAAGATCGGCGCATTGAACGAGTAGCACTTGAGAAGGATATGAAGACCGAGAACGAATTTCTAAGTGAAATGAGAGTTCTCGCTTTCGCGGAGAGGCCGGCGTCTTCGACAAGTAATACATCAACGGGCTCCGATGTCAAACGAAGCAGGCCACCAGAACCCCGGACTAAGTGCTACCACTGCGGTAACTACGGACATAAAAGAGCGGAGTGCCGCAAGAGGATGAAGATCGAAGAACAGAAGAATATACAGTCGTCTTAAAGGAAGCCGACCAGCTACATCGATCAGCTATAACGATGGCAAATTTGAGTGAAGGTTCGTCAAACATTCGTCAAATATTATATATATAATATTATTTACATAATATATAATTACATAATTACATCTTATATATATATAATAAATATATATACAATATATTATAATTTATTATATATATATATAATAAGTATAATATAATGTTTATAATATGATGTTTTTACATTTACGGAACATACTAATAATATTTAGCTAAGAAATCTTAAAAAACTTTGTAAAAAGAATATCCTGACTTAATATTTTCCTTTGAGAGGAATTCAAAGTATTATAGAGACGTTTACTGTTCTTACTGTACTGAACGTATTAACCAACAATCTCTTTGGAAGCGTTCTGATCAACAATAATTGCATCAGGTCTGGTCTATCTGGTCTTCGATCGATCTTCACGGTACGCAGAAACAACGAGACTCCATCGAAAGCGTAAACTGTGTTCTTGCTCAGCATCCTGTACGAGCATAGGAGGTGAATCGCAGTCTAATCGGTCCGGGAAACTTGAGTTAAAAGGAGTGAATTGAACGCGTGGACCGATCCCAAGTAGAAGTGAACTCTTTGAAGCGTTTGCAAGCACGGCACGAAAAGCATCGAGAAACGCTTTTACTGCGTTTCAGTCGAACCGAAATAACACGTTCTCTTGCTGATTAATTAACCGACCTTGCTAGAGACCCTGAGAAACCACGCAAGTGGCTGTTCCTTTGTGATTTCGTGTTTCATAAAACGATGGTTCTCTGTAGGATACTTTGTTGATTACGCCTGGGTAGATAATATCTTTTTCCGCGTATTTTCTTTTTTCTTTCCGCGTGAGAAAATGTGAATCTGGATCTTTTAGACGCATATAGATCGAATACTAGTTTCTATCGTCGATTTAGAACGAAGGTTGAGAGATAACGAGCAAACGAGCAACAGCCAAAATTTACGTCGATAATGAATCCAATTTCGACCAATGATACATTAATCAACGTAATGGAGAGTCGGTCCTTAGTTGTATGCGATGCTAAACAATGCGCAGTGTGTCGATAACAATGCATCGCTCGTTCGTTATTTGGCGGTTTCCGGTGACACGAATTTGATGGACTGTAGAACAGTTGACAGTATGCATGAATATTACAACGAATGCCATGGTTCGGAGCTATAGATCGTTTCGATCATGCCAAATTGGGTTGTTAAGGCTACCGATATCTTGAAACACAATATTTGGGTTGTTCACGATGTTCATTCATGATTGGGTGTTCTTCACACGATCACTACCACGTTACTATCATACGCTTTGTATTGAATTCCTATTCAGCCTGAATGCGTTCTCGGTCCAATTTGTTAATTTATCCTTTCAGCTGAGACAATTTTTTTAAAGAATAATTTAAAATTCAATACATATAATAATATAAATAATAAATAAATTATATAAATAAAAAGAAGATAGTAAACTCCACTGTTTTCATTTCATAACGTTTTAATATATTATAATATTGTATAGTTCAAACATCAAGGATCAGATCGTTTATTATTTAGAATTGTTTCTCTAGTTTTATTACAATAAAAGTAAATAAAGTAAGCAAATTACCTTTTCCTCGCAGCAAATTCTGCATGAAAAGAAACCTGTATCAATCTTAGAGTCTCGGCGGATTAAATATAGCCGATATGCCATATTTACTCTGCTGCAAGCTACAATTTATCTTTATTATTCCAATTCAAGCGAACGTTTCAACGTTTATTATGTTTACTCTGTCTCACCAGGGGATGAAAGAAATAGAAATGATCGATGTCACAAAGGAACGTCGTCATTGCAATACCACGTACAATCTTTTAAAAGAAGATATAACCTGATCGCATTTTTATTCTAAATATTCCTGTCATTCATCCTTCATTTTCTCTAATCTCTGAATTAAATATACGTACACCTGAAATGCATACATTTAATCGTTATAGTATAGCCAGAATAAATTTTTATATTTCTTGCAAAAGTTTACCAAAAATTGTCCGTAAAAGCTTTTTCCTTCATATTTTCTCTATTCTAAATATTCCTCCATTCTTCATCTACTCCATAGTTAGCAAACTGTCAACTGTCATCACAACTTTTCCACGATACAATGAATTAATGTCCAAGGTCGCCACCCGTTCGGCTACCCTTAAAACACAGTAAATTCATTTGGCCAGTGTTCCAGCAACCACGACTCATGTCGTGGCTGAGGCTGAACATGTTTAACCATAATAACCGCTAACGACTGAGAGTTTCCACAGCGGAACTTCCGGAAACGAGGCGTTCGCCTTGCTAGGGGAAACGACCTAACCGGCTGGCTAAGCTGAAACGCTAAATGCCGATTACAGGCCGGCCAACAGTTCGGAATTTCTCTTGGAAACTTTCCACAGGTTTCCAACCAAGGATTACCTTGGGGACGCGGCGATTCTACAGGAATCCATGACGATTTCATCGTTGGTGCAACGCGGTTACCGAAGAAATTGGGAAATAGAAACGGTAGAACACTTTTTCTCCCGGTCGATGGTTCGTTTCCATGTAATTCGAGTTTTATATATTTTTATTTTTTGATGACGTAAACTCTCTCTTTGAATATGAAGCTTTTATAAAACACCCTTTTTTGGTAATCTATTTTTTTGGGGGGAGAGGCAAATTTTTTCGGATTTGACGGTTCTCTTTGATAGAATCCTATTTTATGCATTTATTTTTCGATAGCGTGAGCTGCCTCTTTGCCTATGAAATTTTTTTAAACACTTTCGGCAAGTATTTTTTAAATTGGAAATTCTGTTTCATACCATCTTGTGACTATAACACATTCTAACGTTCTATGCTCTGTTTATGAAAATAGAAGATAACAATTCTTTAACGTAGACAAATGATATTATACTGACATCGTAACGATTTCAGCATCCCGCACGCTGCTACAAATAACTGAAAAGATCATCGTCTTCGTTATATCCAATCTTATCTCGTTCTCCTACCTCATTCTCTTCTTTTCCACCACATTAATATTAATTTCCCTTCGGGTGAGATCAAATGTATCGCGAGCCATCATTTAATTACAATCTCGAAACGCTGTCGATATTCTCTGCTCTAACAACGTATATTTCAGCTGTGCAAGGCAGTGGTAATGCCAGAATAAGCGTGTATCCAAGGTGGCAAGCAATTAGTACGTTATTTGATGGACAAATACCGATTAACCATTCCGAAGTGCCAGAGGGTGAGAAAGGGGAGTCAACAAGAATGGCTGGTGGGTGAAGAGTAACCGAGACTTTGTTAAAGTCATAGTCCAGACCGGAGATTGTACGCAACCGGACCTGGCTTTTCGCAAGTTCCATCAAAACGAGATATTCTCTTCAATTATGGAATAATATACGATGTTTGGAATCCTCTGTTTGAAATACGACCCTGTGAAAGAAATACTAATATATTTCTACGACAGTAATATTATTATAAATTTGATATTTACAATCTTATCTATCTTTGATATTAGGAGATGTTAATGCGGTTGCTTTGCGAGAAAATTTCAGCGATTTATATTAAGTGTAACATTAAGAATAACAACGGAAATATATAAACACTTTAATGCTCGGTACATTTATCTATAAACAAACATCTGTGACCGGAGAGTTTCCATTAATATTAAAATATTTGGATGTGAATAAATATCAATAACTTTTTGGTTAAAAATGTGTTTATTTAATATTTTTTACACTTTCTATCAATTTGATTTATCAGTTTAGAGTATGATACTATTCGTGGACTTCTCTTATATTTTTCTTAATCATATATATGACAGTATAGTTGTTACGACCGTTCGCGGAGAGACGCGGTCGCGAGGAAAACGCGTCAGCGAGAGGCGTAAATTCTCGCTACGATTCGGTGAATCGACGCCGCGAAGTAGTCGTTCCCCTGTTTCGGTTAAGATAACAGAGGTGGTTAAATGAATATGACACAGTAGAGTAAGTTATATTTCACCGTTTATTCCAACAACTTATAACGAAGACAGTTACGCTGGTGCGTATGTACGAGATGAATGAGTGACTGATCTACGGGTGTGTATATCCGGTTAAAGGATGTTGACCGTTCGAAGGATGCAAAATCAGTACTGTCTTGGGAGACGATGCTGTCTCGGAGGAAAGCTAAGGATGGGTGTATCTAGGGCACGGGACCATTGGATTCGTTGGTGACGATTTTAGTTAGGAGGGTGAGGGAATAGGCTTCGCTGTTAATTGGTTAAACGAAGGGTCTTAACCGCCCTCGAGAGAAAGTGGTTAGTGGGAGGAAAGTTGCATCATACGTGAGAAAAACTAACTTTCCCTTGTCAAGCCGTGGTAGACAATAGTCTTTAGAAATTCTTCGGAAACAGACGTTTGTTTGGTTTGAAGGACATTTACTAGGAAATCTATGAGATTTATGGAAGATACTTGAAACTATGGAGGATACGCTGTGAGTATCCGAAGACATCTAGTTGCCATATTGCCCGCGGTGTGTGGCCTGGGCTAGGTAGAGTGTTACGCGACGTAACAATAGTTGATTGCTATTATTGCACCGTTTATATAGTATAATTATTTCAGTTCCCTCTACTTACAGTTTAATTTAAGTCGTATAATTTAATTTTAACATGTATCACTTTATTAGTTGGCAAGTTGATGGATCCATCTCTTACCCAGATATGTTCCCGAGTCAGAAATCTCGTTGGTAAAAATACGAAATGTAAAAAGTAAAGAAAACATAACGAAATAAAATACGAAGGATAAGTACAACAGAACATTTTATAATGAATATTTTATCGATCCAACGCTCTAAAAATATCGCACGATAATTTTAATTATATTACACGTTCTCAGTTAATAACATTCAGTTTATAGACATTTTAAGACGTCTCCGATCGTTAAAATGTTATGTATAAAATTCAGAAGAATAAAAGATATAGTCGCTCATGTTAACATAATCTTTAAATTTTGTATTTGATAACCTAAAAATCATAAACCTTAAGAATAATGGTCGTGCTCCAATTTCTTGTCCGTTACACTGCCTGTCTCTCTCAATCGTGTAACTTTATCCTCCATAATATTCTTATAAAAGCAGCTTTAAAAGGAGCAGAGACATTAAGTTTTTTCAGACATTTTAATCTATGTCATCTTTCTTCAGTATCCATAATAACTTTCCACCTTTTATTAACTTCAGCAATATCAGCAATATTTTTCTGCTCGGTTGCTAACTTTTGAAAAATCTCCCTTTATACCTGCCTTCTTCCTTCCGTTAAAAGAAGCTATCTATAGTAATGGGTATATTAAAAGTTGTTGACATTATCCGTTTTCTTTGATTAAGATAACAGAATAAAAGGTTACGAAAAAGAAAAAAAGTATATACAGAAAGCAAGAAGGCTTTTACTTCAGAACAAGCTCGCGAGCTTTTCACTGCATCCTTTGTGTTATGCACGAGCTTTTAATCTTCGCTGTCGCAGGACATTATGGCTTGCTTTGCTTCTTTAATGCCCTGATTCGCGATGTTCATGTTTACAATATAAAGTAATAATAAACATAATAGAGAGAATCTAACGTCCAACACAGATGCCAAAATTAACATATTGATTGAGAAAAACCTTTTCATAGTCCACTAACAGTTTTTCGGAAACATTCCTCCCACGTTTCATAAGTGTTCTAATATTTATAGACGGAGGTGTAAGTGACGCTAGAAAGTATGGTACCTGTAAACTAGTAGCATTCTAAAAACAGGAGCAAACGGAAATTGCGACCGATAAAACAGAGCTGTGGCCATGGCTTCATGACTGTTCGTTAATTTGCGACCTCGATGAAGTATCTTTCGTAATTTGCGTAGAAAAACGGGCAAAATGAAAGAAGTGAGAATCGGTCTTCTATACGTATAACAGTGTATTACATTGATGCCAGAAACACGCGGTGTCACACCGGGACGCTGGTATAAAGTTGTCGCGAACAATGCACATCCGATTTCCGGCAGCCATTCACTGCGAGGAATTCGGTCGCGTTAAACTGTACGGTTAGTTGATCGACCGATTAACGCTCGACGATGGTTTCACGGGCAGCCACGTAATGAGTTATCGCAACTTGATAGTTCATAAAATTGATTGTGTCGATTGATCGGCTCTCGATTGTCCCCAAAGTTTCGACGACGTCCGTTCGCTCGTTCGCTGTGTGTATTTCGTTTTAATTGCGAGAACGAGAAGCGAAACGGTGAAAACGTGTTCACGATGTAATTATTTTAATTTTGAGCGCGAAATTGCGAAATGGAAACCGATGACAGGACGATTGAACGGATGAAAGGAACTACGGTTGAGAGCTGGCAATTGAAAATTGACGATTGACCAGTAATTGGAGACCACAGGAGAAGAATATAATTCACATCGTGTTTTTGTTTTTTATCCCTTTAACGATCAAACGCTTAAATCGTTAGCCGAAAATTCTGAATGTGATATATAGTGGCGAACAACCATAACATGATGAAATATTTGAAATTTGGTCGATGAGTTACCTTATCTTCTCCAATTACTAGGTTAAGTACAAAAACGGAATATTAGAATGTAGAATTGCTTTCGTCTAACTGAGATAGAGTAAGACCTGGGACAGAAATTAGGATGAAATTATGGTTAAATTAGAATAGGGTCAGGTTGTAATTGATAATAAATAGAAGTTGAATCGACGCTACGTTCAGGAATACATGTAGCTCTCCATCTTTTTCAAGCAGAATAAAAGATTTTTTTTTTATTTATTTATTTACCTTTTTACAATTTGTCCAGTCGGACATTTGGTAAAATATTATAGCTTAGTGATATAGTATTATAACATGTGGATGGCTACCTCCAGTAGGATACCATCTTTGAATTTGATTGATTTATTTCTTTAATTATCTCAGATAATACGTGTTTGTTAGGTTTTGTCCTTTGTGAGATCTGTTGGGTGTTTCCTTTTTAATCTTCTTTTTATGCTTGATGTGTCGACCGTTTCCGCTGCCAGCCGGTTTGGGTGCGTTGCTATTCTTTCTCAGTGCCTTCTTGCACTTTTGTTAATCTCCTCCTTGACCGTTGGTATTCCCAGGTCTTTCCGAATGTCCTCGTTCCTAACGTACCATGGCGCGTTTACTATTGTTCTGAGTATTTTCGATTGCGTTGCCTCTATTTTGGTTATATGGCTCATTGCAAGCAGAATAAAAGATGGCAAACAGAAATTGGATTTGGACAATCAATATATCGATAGTAAAAGAAGACAAAATGAAATTATAATTGTGCTTAGAGATTTTAATTTAACTATAACTGTTACGAATTTACGCCACCGGAAGATATATTCGTTACATTTTTGCCAAAGTAAATAAAATAATACGAATCAATCGCGATATATCAAATTAATTAATTATAAGCTAATCGCCTGAGAAAATGTTCTATATCGTCCGAATTGTAGGTATAGTCACCAGAATTTTCCAGTATCCGTATAATTAGCGCGATTAACGTACGCAATTACGCGTCTAGCAAATGATTGATTGATACTACGTCTATTATACCGAGCTCCTTAATTAGGACTCGTTACAGAAACATGTCATTTCGATATTTAACCTTTCGTTCGCGCGTGTTTCGCATCGCTCATAAATGAAGTGAGACATTAAAATTTTTCACTTCTTGTAACTAGCGGGGAAAAATGACTTATCGTGTTCTTTCGTAGTTTTCATATAATCTCTTTTTACAAATAATTATAAGGATATAATGGGTAATTTTATTTAATCTCGTCACGAATTTTTATGCAATTTCATCAAGCTTCGTCAAACTCATTTAAATTAATTACATTGTCCACCAGAATCTCTCGGTTTCTGGCCGCTGACGTTGCAGTTAAATATCATCACTCTCGTTAAAGAGCTTTCGGATTTAATGTTATTAAATTTTTAATTAACAACTCCATTATCTTTCAGCTTCTCATTTACACCTTAAACGTTCGTTCAAACTCACTGTAATTTATTCATTTAATCCTCATTGTAGACAGATCATAGCAAAATTGATATTGATCCTGCTACGGCAGTCCAATTTTTCAATCTTAATGTGTGCATAATGCATAAATATATTACATACCGCTTGCATTATTATCCAGGAATGTATTACGTATATTTATGTATAAAATATTTACATAGGTACTCGTTACAGATCAGTCATTCTAACGTTAACTGGGACTTACAGTAAATATAAAAACTTGCTAAATTTCTTTGAACTCTTTGATGTAGTAAAAATTCGGAAGCTGAGAATATGTGAAAGAATCGATCGAAAACAAGTGTCACTACACGAGCAATTCTAGGAGCGCGATAAGCTACGTTCGCCAAGTTCCCTGAGAGGCGTCGCGTTTAATAAAAGGACGGGCCTATGGCATTTTCGAGGGTGTCGCTGCACGTGAAATTTCGTTACATAGTCCGTGTTCCCCTGTCGTGGTCGAGAATGTGCTGGCTGCAAATGAGGACTGACACGAACCTGCATCGTTCGACGTTGCACTGACAGAGATGAAAGCTTGCACCCGTAATTTACGTTGAAACGACCGAGATTTTTTAACGAGCTTCTTTCTTTTTTAAAGATAATAATGGAAGATTTTTAAAACTTACGTTATGGTTATCTTAAAAGATCTTTTTAATAACTTTTACCGATGTTCTGACCACTTGAATATAAAAACTAACTGATTCAGTTTTTTAACTAGAAATTGAATGATTAATATACGGGTAACAAATTAACTATACTATTCCCAGAATCTCAGCGGTTTAACAAACTCGAACGAAAGTGCCTCCACTTCGACCCTAATGTTATTCTAGAAACTCTCGTCTTGGTGAGAGCACCACGAACCGTTGGTAGACACGAAAGAACATCGAGCCTAACAAGAAAAATCGAAATGAGACGCGTGTGGTCCACGATAAGTGGACACCAAACAACGTCGAAGCAAGGGACCGGCTCGTAGAATAGAATAAATCACACTCACCCACGTGGAACGCGATGAGGTGTCGTAATTCAGGATCGACTCCGAGTCTTGACCGCCTGGATACGTCCTGGTAGCCGAGCTTTTGAAGAAATTGGTCCTGTATTTCGAGTGGTTTCTCCTGAGAAGCCAATCTCCTTCCGGACTCGCCTCCGTACTGAAAAACGAGCGTAATCTCTTAATGGATCTTATTATCGGCTCGTGCGGCAAATACAATCTCTGATCTAGCTTACATAAAAAGAAACGTAATCTCGTTTGTAAAGGATGAAGTGAAATTTGTAGCACAAAAGCGGATAATTCCTTGTGGAAAGGAGAAATCATAAGTAACGTTTCTTATGGGCAGCAAAATAAATAAGTCGAAGATGATAAATTCTTTAAACGATAGTTATTACTCCATAATAAAATTAAAAAAATACATTTTTATCGTATTATGAAATTTTATCGTAGCTCTGGTAAATAATAAAATCGTCCTGAATCTTCTGATTTACAATTTTTTTAATTAAATTGCGTTCCATTAAAAAAATAATAAAATATCCAGATATTTTTGAACAGTGCAGTGTACACGGTAGAATTGATTAATTCTATTTCCTCGTAGTTCAAATATCGAAGCTGGCGAAAAACTATATCCAGAGATAAATACGATAGATAGGAGCTGTTTAAAAAAAAAGAGGAAGAAAGGAAATTTCGGCTGGTATTTTTCATTTGCCCTCAGTCTGGCAACGTCGCAGCGTTTCGTCACGAACGACGAGTTTTCGCGTGTTTCCGCGTAAATCTTCCTAACTTAATTAAGCCGAACGCGCTAGCTGGCCACGTTCCATCTTAATTTCGACAACGAGGCTTGCGATGTTATTCGAAAGCTCGCGATATTCCACGGCCGTGAATTTTCCGGATCGAAGCTGCGCTTTCCTTTCATCTTCGGTAATTAAAAAACATTTCAACCTGACGTGGTCGGGTTTCACCACGCGCTCGATTCGTACGTTAGTTTGAAAACACTAATGATAACCACGGTGCGGTACATCAAAACTTCCATAACAGATGGATGACTGAACTCTTTTATTCCCGGAGTAGTTTGTGATTAGTTCGTTAACTCGTTGCTAATAACAAAGGGTGTGTGCTTTTGTTTGAAAACTGAAACGAAATGCTATTGTAACGAACACGTGTTATTTTATTACTCGTTACTTCGACATCTTTCAAATTTCAACGATTTTATTTCGTCTGAAATTTCAGTTGCCCTTTTTCCACTCGAGAACTTTTTTTTAACGAGAATATAAAATAATAGCCAGTTAAATTTGAAATCTATCTCTAACAATTATCGACATGAACAGAAAATATACATTTGTACGTTAAAGTATCGAGTTCTATATTTAATCAATCGCTTAATATTAATTTTCTTCTCAACGCGAGAATTGATTGTAATTTCAACAAATAAATAAAAAAAAAATATTAATTTTCCTAATAAGCATGGCGAGAGAATTGTGCACCAACGAATTCACTCGGTTCGTTCGCCTCGTCATAAAATTCTAGTAACGAAACTCTTCATCAAAATAACATAAACAACCTGCCGTCACATTCGCTCTGACATTATCAAATTCTCAAACGCTCAGTATCCACTCACGTCGATCGAAAACCCATTAAACATCCAATTCGAACGCCAAACCTTTCGAACAATCCCAATTCGAACTGCAGCATCGTGCCGCGCGTTGCTGTTTACGATTTCCGTTTTACTACTTCCTGTGGCCGGGCAACGGGATCGAAATTGCCAGTAATCCATGGCTCAGCGATCGCTACTCACGATCGAAGCGCGTTATCGACCAATAGGGAACGATAACGCGGTCACGAAATTTTAAGGATTCCAATTCGAAATACCAAAAGGATACCAACGTGAAATGTTGGTAGGGGATGTTCTGAACTGATGGAAACATTTTTGATGTTAGCACATTCGCGGCTGACGGTTCTGACGCCAGAGCCTTGGCTAAACGCTGCCTACAATTTCTATAAGTTTAGAGTTGATAGCCACAAAATTCTGTTATCAAAATGCGAGTGAATTTAAAAGTATTGTTTTATTATATCACGATTTGAATTCCTGTTGCAAATAGGTCCGTTTTTTTTCATCCAGACACGATAACTGAAAAATATATGTCTCTTATTTTATCTTCCGCCCTCGATTCTTCTGAATCCGCAGTGAAGAAGCTGCAGATGCGATTTCCCGCTCATACGATGTGTATAACTATCTATGTGTATAGAATACGGAATTCCAACAAAAAGCGCGTTGAGGTATTGAAAGACTGGATACTATACGGCACATTGTGTAGTGAAGTAAAGCCAATAAATTAATAATCAATTTGCATTCTTTGGCCAACTGCGTAGGGGATTAGCTGTATTGCGAAACTATATCGTAAAATTATCTCAATTCCCATTGCGTGGAAATTCCTTTTTGAGGTGAACGATATGCTGAAAACCGTTAAATATGGTAATTTGGGGGCAACTGAAAAAAAATTTACGCAATGACGCGAATTCATGTTAGCGGAAACCAAAAACAGAATCTAAAATGACGCGAATTCGCATTAGCGGTAACTGAAAACAGAATTCGAAATGACGTGAATTCACGTTAACGGTAGTGAATGTATTAATGCGAGCAGTGACTCGTAATAAAGGAACATTCTTATAACTCTACCAAACAGCGCAAGTAGTTTCAGTATGTTCACCCCTCGAAATCACCATTTTCGCGAATTTGATTTGATGCTTCAAGCATCATCCAGGTGGCGAGTTGTAAAGTTTTCGATCCAGAACCGTCTGTAAGACAAGGTTCTCATAAGAAACCGCTTCGTCGGGTGGTCGAAAGGAGTTTTCAGCGTCGCGTCAATCGAGAAGTTTCTGGTTCTCCTTGGAAAAAGTCCAGCTTTGACCAAACAGTCTTTTACCCGCAATCAGCCAAACTTCCTCGGAAGTTTGATCATTTTGCATCACATAGCGACGAGTTTAATCGTCTTTTTTCTAGACGTTCCTTCTCTCAGGTTTTTTCCTTCCTTTTTGATTCCTCTGTAAATCGATACGTCTTTCCTAGAAACTTTTATTTTTTTTTTAAGTACGTTTAATTGATTGTCTCGGGTAATTGGGAATGTAGAGAAAGCTGGTTGAAGCTTGTTAAGATATATCGAGCGGTTCTGGCAATTTTGAAGATTAATTCATCTTGTGGTCAGAATACAAGCGACGTGAGTTGCGATAAATCAATTTAAGATTTAATCTGCTGTCTTACAATATCAAAATTATGGATCCCATAAAACGAAGGCAGTTTGTATCTAAGATGAATGTTAACTTGACTTTACTTTCAGCTCACATAGTTCTAGATTAGTGAATGCAAGTCGTCGCCATTGTTCGCTATCGTCCACAAAAATACTAAAACAATTATTTATTGCGCAAATCTTCAGGCTTCGTAAATAACAATAAATCCGTGATTAAACGTCTCATCGGTAATCTCCATTTCTTGCTTCCCACTCATAAAAGCAAAAAAAAAAAAAAAAAAAAGAAAGAAAAGAAAGGAAGAAAATAAAAAGAAGGAAACGAAAAAATAATCCCGTTGCAGGTAATAATTTCTATTTTTTAATACGGAAATATCTCGAGAAAGTTTATTTGTTGAATTATTAAAAAATAATCGACCGCGAATGTTACAGCGAACGTCGTTTCGTTCAGTGTAATTAAAATATTCCGTTGCTGCGCCACGTTTTTCCATTACGGTTTTGAACATTAACACGTGTTCAACACGAAAGTACGTATGTTCGTGGATCGCTCTGCAATTACCCGCCACGTAGAATTACGTAGTTTAGTTTTTGTTTCGACGGAAACGTTCGCAGTATCGGGATTTCGGATTCATTTTGGCGAAATATGGCTAGGTCTAGATTTATTGGCGCGAATTTCGTTGGACGGCACAGGTTTTCAAAATGAAATAAAAAATTAAGGGGTAACATTTTTTTTGCTTTTTCGTTCTTCAAAGCGATCAAACGGTGTATGTAGCTTGGATTTTTCTTGCATGTTCGATTCACTTTAGAACATATATTTTACATTTATATTCGATACATTTTCGATGTGATTAAAAAAAAAGAAAATTATACTTTATGAATAATTAATTAAATAAAACGATAAATTTATGTCTTCTAAACTGATATCGAATTTTAGTATCATTATATCCGATCACTATGCCGATGATTTTACAATCCGTGCGAGAACTTGTTCAACGAAAATTTCCTCCCTATTAAAATTGTTAAAGATTAATCATTTCAATTTTCCGGAACGTTCAACATTCGTACCGTGATGTAAATAAATTAAATTCACGAGTCACTCGGAAGCGCAAAAACGGGGTTGCCGACTAAACGTCAAACCTGATGATGAAACAACGGTTAATAACGCAGGCAATGCCGTGTAAACGTCACCGAGAAGTACGAACAGACGCGTGTACAGTCTACAATGTACATAAATGGCGTCTACAGAGAGACAGCGGGTCGGCCGCTGCAATATCTTCGAGATTATTTCCTTTGGCGTAAGTTCCGCCATCCAATGTAACTTCCTGCGGATCCTCTCTATTTAGAGGAAATCAGGAAAGCTGGCCATATTTCGGACGTTCTATAAAAGGGCCTCGTTTTGTTCGAAGGAAATGATCGTTCTTGATGAGAATTTCGGCGCGATGTACGATTAAAGTGTTATTAACATTTTGACGGCCACGCTGAATTCACATGTTTCGCTCAGGACGCCACGGGAGCCAATTTTTATTATTCAAGGCATATAATGGCAAAATAATAATAAATTGATGATGTAAAACAACATTCTTCCTTAATGGACTGTTTATCTTATTGGTTACGGTGGTATTGGTGGTCACGGGTGACCACCGTGGCGCTTTGATAATAGTTGATAGCGACATATTATAACAAGGCTTCGTTTATTTCAACGAACCATTCGTATTCGTTATTTCGTCGTAAGCAAAACATCCAGAATATATTGTTGAAATGTGTAGAAGATATTAGTAAACAGTATTTGCTTATTCTATATGTCCCAAACCGGCTGGCAGCGGAAACGGTCGGTGCATTAAACATAAAAAGAAGATTAAGAAGGAAACACCCAACAGATCTCACAAAGGACATAACCTAACAAACAAACACTCACCACACTAAAGAAATGAATCAATCAAATTCGAAGATGGTATCCCACTGGGGCTAGCCATCCACATGTTATATTATTATACCACTAAGCTATAATATTTTACCAAATGTCCTACTGGACAAATTGGAAAATGTAAATAAATAAATAAAAAAAAAAAAAAGAAAATATATTGACCAACGTGGCAGTCAAAGTGTTAAGTAAATTTGTAGCGACAAAGTTGTAGCTGCAGTTCTTCAGTTGGCTTCTCTTATTCGCAAGTTTACGAAGTTTCGATTCTAATGGGACGCTGTTAATGTTTGTAGAAATGAGAATCGATGAGCAGATACTGAGAATTCGTCACACAGAAATTCACTAACATACTCGGTTTGTTGGAAAAGTAACGATGTTGTTTTACAGTCTGAAATTAGCAATGTTGATTAAAAACAAATAAACACAAGTTTCTGAATCTGTTAGCAACTCCACCGTCGTATTGGCGACATTCCTATGAAACTACTACATATAAGTTCGAAATAAGATTCTCTCAAAAGATTGGACGCGCAAGAACCTCCGTTCTCGAAGAATCTCATCTGCAAAGCTAGCGAAATATCGTAAGCGATCTTCTCTAGAAAGGAGTCGCTATTCTATCAGTCGATGGCTTATCAATCGATTCGATTCCACCAGACGATTTTTCTGTCAGCTCGGAAACGCATTGTCCTCCGGAAGCGATCAAGCTACCGCCTGATATCTCCGAGGCTTTCCTTGAGAACGAAAACAAATGGGTTGCAAAATTTTCTTTACCACCTTCATGGGCATATGGAGCTCTCTGAGGAAAATGAGACATTGTTTCCATTAAAAGTATCGTTTCAGTATCTATATGTCGGGTGAACATTAGAATTTAAGGCGCGTAACGATTCTTCATTTGAATTAGCCATCGTTTTACGAAACAGAGATTATATTTACGCGAATATGTAAGATTTTACAAAATATTATGAATAATGAGTTTAATGAATGATAAGATTAACAAACGATAAGTTTAACTAATGATTAGATTAAAGAATAATAAGTTTAACGAATAATAAGAGTAACGAATAATATGTTTTACGATTAATAAATTTAGCGAATAATGAGATTAACGATTAATAGGTTTTACGAATAAAGAATTTAATTAACGCTATTAACAATGTTCCTGGGTTCAAACGAATCCACGGTCAACGGGATAACTCTTTACTATGCGTAGAATAATTTTAAACACAAAAAGATACGATTTGCTGAGACACTCGGTAAACTGTTCGATGTATCACTTTCCAAGGCGATCACACGAATGAATATCTGATGAAAATCTTTTTCGCTGTACGACTGCATTTGTTTGTTATATGCTCGCTGGAGGCATCGAGAAGGTTCCAATCGCCGTTGCCAGGCAGTTTCTGCCAAGAGTTTGTTGTATACTCTTTGGAAGCATCGAGAAAGATCCAAACGCCGTTGCTAGGCAGTTTCTGTCTGGAGTTTGATTCCTAATACAACGTGTGTCCCATTATATCGACATCTCCAAAGTACAATTCTATGTGATTTCTAGGGAGAACAATACAACCGATCCACACCTTCGTCAGGCAAAACGTTTATCCCGTGACCGTGGCTACGTTCGGCGACCAGTTGTCACCTCGAACCCACTTTCGCTATCACAAATATCAAACAATTACAAATGACAACAATTGCTTAACTACAGCTATGATAAAATCTAGGCTAAAGCATTAGAAGACTTTCCCAAAATTGCAAAGGGAAGGCTCCGGTTTTCCTTTCATCTCCGACATATATATAAGTTTATGTATAAAATTGTGACGCATATGTGTTCATATGTTTTACATCTTTCATATGTTTAACATTTTCAGGGTCGAATTCAGCTTGAAAATTCTCGTCAACCTATCGGAATGTTATTTTTGTTCGATAGAAATGACGTTATCGATCCACATGAGAGAAACTGGGCTACTTGTTGTCCCCAGAGACTTGCATGTAATTAACAAAACTCATTATGAGCATCCATCGTTTATGTATATGTAGACAATTTATCGCGGTAATTTCGTTCGTTTCGAAAATACGAAATACTTCGAAACAGTGTTTTTAAAATTCGTTGGATGTAGATAAATTATAACGGGATAGTCTCAGATTTGCAGTATAGTTAAATAAATGATCGCAGAACTGCAAACGCTCTTCCAAATGTGTGACGTTTTATTTTCTGCAGAAAGCACAGAGTTCATTGCTCGTTTATTATAAATCAAAGTTGAATATATTCAATTTTTTCTTATTTTTGCATTCTAACTTGCCACATGTAGCAATAAAGAAAACGTATTTTTTCATTGAACTTCTTCCAACGACAATTTTTCCATTTAAAAATGGCGAAGATATATCTTCCCTTTATAGAGAGCTAAATAAAAACTTGGATGCTACCTTGTTCGCGAGCAACAATTTACGAGCTGTCGCGTTTAACGAGTACTCTTTACGGGCGAGTCGTTATTTAACGATTGCTGCTGCACAGGAACGAAGCTACACCCTGTTTCCCAGTCTATTCAACCCTTTTTATATGGCTAACATCGACGAAAGAAAAGGAAAAGAGTGCTGGAGAGAGAAAGGAACGAAGGAATATTCCGTTTAATGGTCCGCGATAAAGCCACGATCGCTTCGTCAAAAAGCACTTTACGCTTGGCCAGGTGTCCGGCAACTTTACGATTTTTATGAAAGCTCTAAGCTGGACACGGCCGCAGTTTATATTTATTTATGGCATGGTCGAGCCGCAGCGCGAATTCGTCGTTTTCGACTTTACACTCAAATCCACTTTCCCGGGAAATCGTACGTCCAATTTCTCTGCTCTTTTTTCCCCGAACTTTATGGGCTGAAACTGCTACTTTTTTCTCCTTTTGCTTTTTCCTTTTTTTTTACTTCCCATTTTCGATTTATTTACTTAGTTTTTCCTTTTTTTTTTTGTTTGTAGAATACAACGTTTGGAAGATATACGGTTACATGAAACGAAATTTCTTGCGTAGATTTTGGACTGCGATTTGTTTGCAAATAAGTTTCCCCTGGGAAAATATATTTTCCGGGCGAAAAAATGGAGCTGATATAAGCTAATAATACATATATCTAACATTAAATGACACATGAAAAATGAACTGAAGGCGCTATCAAGTATTCTACCCTTAACTACAACGCGTCAACAAAATTCCACTTTTTATTTCCATCTTTTATTTTCTCATTTTTTTTCTCATTCATCTGCAAAATGAATTAAAATCCCCGTTCTTTGCTATCACGATCCACTCAACATTAATCTCTAAACTCGAATGTACACAAATTCCCTCAAAAACCCTCTGCTACTACACATCCCTGGAACTTGTTTGGTCTTCAAAAGGGTGGCATGAACACGGGTAAATCGTGTAATCGCTCTTTTGTAGCACAGCTGTGAACTTTCATTGTCGATTCGTTTGTGTACGGATCAAAACTCGCGAAAATTTCGTAGTACCGTTTCCAGCAGGCGTATTGCGACAGAAAAAAAAAAATAAAAAGAAAGAGGGAAGGGGAGAGTTGAAAAGGATTGCAACGCCTGAAAATGCTCTAATCGTGATCCTTTAATCCTCTTAGTGGAGGAACGCGAAAAGAAACGGCGAAAAAGTGGTGGAAAATTTATTACGTGTTTTACGTTGAAATAATATCGAGACTGATGAGTGCTGGGGAGGAGACTACTCGCAAAAACTTCCGATGAATCGGATTTCTGCACATGTCTTTTTTCTTCTGTCCTTTTCAAGCTGAAATTGCGACGAAACAAAGAAGTTCTTTCAAAGCGTCATTCGCGAAAACTCGCGACAGTCACGCCGATTTTTATTGGATTAATTAAACAGTATCTGGCGAGCAACGAGTAGCGTAACATGGCATGATCTAATGCGCGGAAATGAAGCTGCCGATAACGAAAAATGGATTTCGAGATATGGGGACGGTTAATTGGAAGATGTTCGCTGTTAATTTTTTGGTCGATGGAAATATTCGAGGACCCCTCCGGATTATCGATAATCGAGCTGCTCGTTAACCCGAATTCAGCTGAGTTTTGCCGTGGGTGCTGTATTACGTTTGGATTTGGATTCGCTGGACTTTAGGATCCTGTCAGGTATTTTTTAAGTACGATCTTTTTTCATTTCTCGTACGAAGAATTAGCTTGCGAACAATAAATAATAACTCTAATACATATATCTCAGCGTAATATCAGATAACGATAATATTAAGCTCATCCTTTATTCGTTGTACGCGAAAAATTCCTTCCCATCGTTTCATTCTGCGCAACAATATGCTCGATAATTCTATAACTAAACGATCGAAAGAACCGATTCATCTGGTCTACGCAGGTCAATATTCATCCGCTATTTTTTAATTTAATTTATTTTTGTTGAGATTGACTGTATGAATTTGTAATAAAAAGATATATTGAAATATGTATAGGTATAATGTATGCTGATCCAGATTCTCACTCTTACAGTGTTACAATACAATAGGAAGAATGATAGGGAGCACGCTCATATATTTATAGCAAAGGACATTACCAGAAAGTTAACCTTGGTGTGTAGCTCTAGCTGAAGGCTACAAGAAACAGCAATAGATATCTGCTTATAGCTCTTTTGTTTCTAGACCTTGTAACCCAAAACCAAATGTATATTTAGGGGCACAATAATATGGACCTTTCCTTATTTCGAATTTTTTGTTTCACTAAATTCTATTCTCTTCGTAACAGCGGTCTCCATGTCACGGATATACAAAAGGAAAGGTGTAGAGTTGTTCTTGAAGTAATTATTTCAACAATTTTGTAATGTAATAAAATTATATATAATAAGATTTCGAGGAACAAAAACCAGAAATATCGAGCAACATTGAAGCATACCACATTTATCCGCCTTTAGTCGCATCATCGCCGTTCCTTAACGGAGATTCGCCGGGTTCTTTTTATCTGCTGCACAAAACACGGCCACGAGAAGATTTAATAATTATCGGGATTTCATCAGCGAAAATAGTGGAATGAAACGGACGGTATGGTTCCCCATTTAACCATCGGTCTATCCCGTGGCGGATACTTAAATGAACCGCTTTCAATCCCGCGGCAGAATCTGAATCGAGCATTCGTCTGGAATTTTCCTGACGCTGAAGAGCCGACGACGCGGCTCGGATATTTTTAAGGTCATTTGTTATCCGGATTAAGCGTTGAAAAGCGCCCTTCTCGCTTCTTGTTTCCGTCGAAGCGTAGGTTCGTTCTTTGCACGAAGACGGATGAAAGGTCTTCCCTACCGTCCAATCGTCTAAATTAGCAAGGAATGTTCTCATCGGACAGCTGATTACGTTGGAATTAAGGTGAATGGCAGAAGATAGAGAGCATAGTTTTGAAGTTTCATATTAGTTATTGGATTTCTGGCTGGATTTCACATTCATTCTCAAGATTAATATTTTGGATGATTATTTTACAGAATTCCTGTGATTCATGCATCTTGTTGTTTTTAAAACACACTACAGAAATATTTTACCATTAATACTTTCTATAATCGTTTTTTGCTTCGTACCTTTGGTTTTTTACAGGTCGACTTTATTTCCTTTATTTGCTCAATGTCTGCTGTCATTTTAAGCCGGAAAAACAAATTCCCTGTATCAGTTTATGGTGTTTTGCGTGCGAAATTTCGTTCCATTTGCTGGAACCGGCAGCGCAGTGTTACGAATTATATCGTCATAGAAAATAATGCAGAATCGGTTCAACACTGAACGTACGCGCTGTACGAACACTTTTGGCGATTTTTTAATTGCGATATGCGCCCGAAACTCGGTACCGGAACGAGCTTTCAACTCGATATTTTAAATGTTAACGACCGTCGAAATATAATTTTTACTCTCTGTGCAATTACAAACGGCTGTTACGATATTGTTTCAAAGTGTTTCTCGTTCTAGATAATATTTTCGGTCGAAATCTGCGTTATGTAACATGCAATATTGCATAAAAGAACAGTTTTTTTTTTTAGAAATTTTGTTCTCCCTGTAGTTTTCGCTGTCCTCGATAAAGAACGTAAAATTCAGAATTTAAAAAGTATGAAATTTGGAGAGAAATAATTTTGGAAATAATTTGGAAATGATATTTACTCTTTAACATTAATTAAAACTGAATACTTTACATAAATCTATTCTATTCTATTATGATCCTTCATTTAAGAAGCCTTTCAAGGGCAGAACGTATAATGACTGTTCGTATTAAAGTCACAATCAAAGACGTAACTCGTATCTGCCATAGCGTAGTGTTCCTCATTGTGCACATTGTTCCTACGTACTGACAGATGAGCTTGACGTATCAAGCTTTGACAAGATTTGCATTCAAGGCCTGAAATTCTATGAATTACAGGTTTCCGATACCAAAATCTTACGTTAATTTCGAATATAGAGGTATTCATATGGTTTCTAGAGAAATTACAATTTCGTATATTTCATCAGTTATCTGGTTAAGATCTTTTTAGAAATTTTGGGAAATTCTTTCTAATAAATGAACGTGTATATTTCTTAATAATATATTCTGAAATTTATCTAACAATAAATAAGACGCTAATAAATTTGCAATAACACAATGTTTGCTTGTTTGCAAAGGCTTTCAAAGAAACTGGCGCGTAATATTACGTTTCTGATCGCTACAATCAGTAATTAGCATATATTAACGTGTACACAATTTTATCCATCAGGAAACTTAGCTAACATTAATATGTTCGTAATTATACTAATTAAGACCGTTAGCGCACAGAAGCACACAAACGTTTATATACGACTGCACAGATTAGAAACTCCGGTACGTATACGTTTATACCTTTTACACGCGTATTTTCACTATCGCAACTAATTTATCAACGATCAACCGTAAAAAATAATGTCAAACAATCTCGTAATCAATTTCAGTTAAAATATGTTCGACAGTTGCCACGTGAATCCACGTTCATAAACAATGTATCAATCATTTTTCAAACTTAACAAAATCAAGCTTCGATGAAAACTGAGGTATTTCAAAAATATTCATTGTTTATTAGTTTGTCTCTGCAAAATTAAAATTTTTCGCGTAAGTACTCAATGTTGAAAATATCCTAAATACATTTTCAGTTCATTTAAGCACGATTACTTTCAAGGAAGTATAGAAAATTGTTTTATTTGCTGGTTAAATCCGAGCTAAAATTAAATAAATTAAGAAGTAACGCGTTTTTGAGCGAGTGGAACGGATCAGGCTTACTGGTATATATTTGACGAGAGATAGAACGTGATTTCATGCGAACGAAGCCAAATCCGTTGCAATGAATCGCGATTCGAGCTTAATCGCGTGTTTCTATTGATTACACGCTCGTCCATAACGTCGACGAACAACAATTTAAACGAGAAAGCGTTTCCGATGGAAATATTGTGATAGTTGGAGAAATCGGCGCGAAATATTCGTCCGACGGATACGCGTTCACGCTTCGAATGATTAAATTCATATATTAGTTGCGCCCGACTAATTTTACGCTAATTGTTTCATCAAAGTGGAATAATTGTTGGAATAAGTGGGAATAATTTGACTGTTTTTGATTTAATTTGTACAAATTATATAAAAAAGTGCATGTGCGAAGATATAAAATTTAACGAAGGAATTTGCTTCCATATTACGATTCGTTTCCTGGAACAAGTGCTTCGTAAATTGTACATATTGTATAATAGAGAAAAGGATGTTTCTATAAATCAAATACGTACTTGACATTATTTTCTTATCTTTGTTATTTTTTACACTTCCAAACTAGATGAATTCTCGAAAGTCCTTCTAGTTGCGGCAAATTGCTGGAATTCGAGTGAGACGGATACGTAAACCCGTGTGAACTTGTTCGCCCCTTATGTAATTAAACACCTGTTCGAAGCATGAACCGGTCACTCACGTGTTACGAACTGCCTGACTTCCTTGCCATAGTTTCTCAGATCGGGGACACCTGTTTCAACGGTGCTCTCAAACGCAACAGCTGCCCGGGAAAGTCGTTCGCATACCGTTCCGTACTCTAATGAATTTCTCGTGGAAGCTAAAGACGTTGTCGAGATACCAAAGTTTGATCATACGTCATCGATTAGACATGATATATGTAAGCCTTCCTATACTATAATGTAGACAGCTTTAAGACCCGTTCGAGTTTAAGCCTCTTTTAACCTACTAACTGACTAGAATATTGATATTTAATTTTCTCAATAAAGATATTTTCATATTCCTTGTTCCTCTTCCTCCTAGTCTTCAAATATGAATATCATACACAACAAGAACTTAGAGAATCAGAGATTGTCTTAATTTTTTCAATATGACGTAACAGTCTTAAGAGAAAATAGAAGAAGAACAGATGAAACAAAAACACGAAAATTCATTATTATTGCGGCCGTCGGTACAGACGTAAGCAGCGAGTTTGACTTCAAGTAGCCGACAGTATCCAGCTGGGGGGTTTCTTTTAAGAGGAACGTCTGCTATTTAAGTCTGAACCTGCTTTGATTATTGGCGCGTACCTCGTTATCTTTGAGAAGCCAACTTGCGTCCTACTCATTATACAGCATCGGGCAAAGGGTCGGAAGGAAAGTTCGGGTGAAACGTACACGCGAAATCGGTTTGCCCGGATGAGAATAGCAAGTTAAGTCGAAAGCAACTCCCTTAGCCCCGGTACATCCCCTTTCTAGCTACGTTCTGATCCAACGTCACCTTTGTTTCTGTGTATCAAAGAGGTGGCCTGTTTTATTACGCGAAACAATGCACGATGCTCTTCAGAAGGATTGAAAGCAAAAATTGTCTCGATTTTTTGAGCTTTTATTTTAAGAGAGAGATATTTTTCATAATTGAAAAAGATTGAAAGAGATAGCGACCGAAAGATATCGATTTTGGGTTAAGATGTAATGTAAGTACGTTTCAGTGAGTTTACCGTTACAGTCCTTACAATGAGACGCCTTTCTGAACGTCTCACTGGCTCTTTAAGTTTACTCAATATCTGGTTTAACGTGACCTAAAATGCAGGCAGACTATATTACTGAGTATCGGAGATTCGGAACGATCACGTTTCCAATATACATATTACTCGGCAAATGTATAAAAAGGAGGTTAATAAAAGCAACTCGAATCAACATTGGTTTATAAATATTATCTCTGTTTCAAGCATTATGCCTCCAAATGGCAAATCTACATTTTGCAAGAATATACATCGATTAATTACTCTAAATACTGTTAATATCAAATTTTGTTTAAACAATGAAAGTAGAAGAAATTTTATACAGCACAGCTTTGTTTTATACAAACAATATTAAAATGGTACAAAATTCTCAATCGCTTTAACTACTCGAAAGTTTGAGTCGCCAAATTTCGTCATTAAAATTATTAAATTATTCAAACTACTAAAACCTCCAAAAGGACAGTTTACAGAACGCGTCAACAAAACGCTATTGACAGCTTCCAAGAAATGTTATTAATTCTGTGTCTTGTTCATCTGTCAAAATATCAGAGCTAAAATTCTGAAATCTCTAAATATTCCATAGTCATTCACATCAGGCATTCAAAAGTTCCTCCTCGTTCATAGTTCTCAAATATGAAAATTACTTTCACCCCTCGATTCCGCTCTACGACTAAGAACGTGTAATGTTGCACATCATACATACATACACACATAAGCTACGCTTATCTTTCTTTCATCAAAAGGAAACGATAACTCTTTACCCTTTCTAAGGACGACGAAACGAAATCGCCTCGCTCAGATCCCTTCAGAAAGACCTTGCGGTGTGCCAGGATTTCCGGTCCGCCCGCTGTCGCAGACGTCGTTAATGCTCGAGCACGCGATAAAGCCCGCGGTGATATTCCGTTGAAACCCCTTCGCATTTTTTCCCCCGTATTTTTCTCCTTTTTCACGTCTCCTTCTCTGGGTTCTTAACTGTAGATATCGTTCCTTTTTTCAATTCCTTTCATTTTTCTTCTTGCCACCCACGTCTTCGCTTCCCCTTCTTAAATCGCGCTTTTTTATCACGTTTCCTCTAACCAGAGCTTGAACGTTCTCATTTGACAGCCTGTCATATTCTTTTCTTACATTTTTTTTAAGAGCGTAACGCGATACCATTTCTATGTCTATTATTGTTTACGCGTGCGATTGGAATTTTTTTGGAATTTCGGCTACATGCGAGCGAAGCACATTGTTGTATATGTTTGGCGAGATCTTTACCGTACGATTTCTTAGTCTGCAATTCAAGACTAAATTTGTTTTGAGGTAAGACGCTTTTCATAAGCGAAATAAGAAAATATTCCTAGTGTGAAATACTGCGTGACTCAGCTTCAAACACGTTCGAACTTCGTTAGAAAGTATCCAAATTACTGAGAAATGAACTCCTCTTAACAACTCACCAACTCTTTTTTACCTCAGACGAACTAAACCATCCTCATCTTCTTCTGACTTGGTTCGACTTTCAAACCGAACAAAAAAAAAGAAAAGAAAAAGAAAAAACATTTCAATTTCGAGTAAACATCATCCAACGACGTCGCAAAGACGTCGACAACTCCGTCGTCAGTTCCTCATTAGCATGTCTGCCCCTCTCGTTAACCCGAGCGGTCGCGCAACCTTTGCGTCGTAAATCAAATGAATAATTAGCCGCGGAAGTTCGGGGCCGCTTACCTGTATAAACAGAGACAAGTCGTCGCCTAACAGCATGTCCCTGCAGACGTCTCTAGCGGTGGTATCCAGAGTGAGATAGACGAGGCTGCTCTCGATCCCGGTGTGTATCCTGACCCAACCACTTCCGCCGGTGACATCTACACCGACACCGGAGTCCCAAGAGGAATTAAAGGTCTCTTGGAGTCCGGCCACTTTCGGGTTGGTCAGCTCTGACAACGAGCCGCTACTGTTTTGCATAAAGTCATCGAAGCTGTCCTTCTTTTTCTTCTCTTCGTTCTTCGAGTCCTCGACTCGAGTCATTCCTCCTTCTATTTTTTCACGATCAAATTTATCGATAGTCTCGTCGAGATTTTCCAGAATCTTGTGAGCCGTCTGATCGATAGCCTGGCTACGTTTCTCCTCTCGAGACCTATCATCAGTCTGATCGATTCCAGCCGCACGCTCGGTCTCCGTTTCGTCCCGATCTATCGCCTCTTTCGACGTGCTCGTCCCACCTCGATCGTCCCCGTTTGCCAACTCGATTCTCGTTTCGTTAGAGCGATCGCTGTAGGTTTCTGGATACAATCTGGAGTTCCCTAGACAATCGGTGTCATCGTTGATCGTGCCGTCTACGTGCTTTTTCGAGTCTTCCTGACCATCGTCGTCCTCGATCGGGTAAAAAACACTCTTCCTTTCCTCGTTTCGTCTTGATCTACTACCGTATTCGGTCCTCGTAGCCGTTCGCCTATCCTTATCGTCGTTGATCTCGCAGAAACCCGGTTTCGGAGCCATGATGAAGTTCTCATTATCGCGAAGGATTCTCGATTTCGACAGCGTTTTCGTCGATCGTTTCTTGTCCAACGCGTCGAGTCTATGATCCTTCGAGACAGTCAATTTCTCGCAGTGATCCTTGGAGAAGGTGAACTTGTCGATGTCCAGCTTGCGCTGCGTCAACAGATCTTGACACGATCTCTGAATTACGCATTCTGTTTTTGTTCTTCCCTTTCGTTTGGCTTCCGCGTATACGTAGTCCTCTTTTCGCGGCTCCTTTTCTTCCTTCAAGGACGACCGACTTCTGCCACTCTGCTCTTTCGAGGTACTTTTAGACAGAGTATCCTTCGCCTCTTTCAAATGATTCTTGAACCTAGACTTCTGCTGAAACCGCTCGTAGTTCGCTAGGATCTTCTGGTTCAGCTCGTGAATCAGCTCCAGCCTCTTGGAAATCGAGTCGTTAGTTTTGTCAACCTTCTTCCTGCCCCACTTCCCATTTACGCTCTCGTCTTCGTCGTTTTTCCCGCACTTCTGCGACTTGGTCCCAGTAGACAGCTGTCGCCTCTGCTTCGTCGATTTCCTGGACCCAGCGGTCCCCTCGCTGGGGATTCCTATTTCATACTTCGAATCGCTTTTGATCACGTTCTCTTCTTCCTCCTCCTCCCCTGGACGCTCGATCACATCCACATCGATCGACCACGAGTCTTTCCGTCTCTTCTCCGCCTCCGGATGAAATCCCGATACGTTCATGAACTGTAGACTTGTCTTGCCGATTTTCCCATTCTCACGGCGCTCTTGCTTATCGACCATCACCTGTCTGCCGTTGGTCTCCGGCTTCTTCCGATTTCCACTCAATTCTATTCCTTTCTTCGCGTCCGGCCGAACCTCCAGCCCTGGACTGGATCCACTGCTCAGGCTGATTCTCTCGTTCAATTCCCAATTGATCGACGCCTTACCTTTTGTATCGACCACGTTTCGACTAACTATCGGGCACAGACCGAGCTTCTGATTCAGGTCTTGCTGGGGAATCGGTTGGTTGGCTGTGTTTGCGTTTAGTCGAACCTTCAGTCCCCTAGTCGAAGACAATCTGCGGGATCTCCTAAGCTTGTTTGACGCAGTACTGCCTGGGGATCCGCTCGCTATCACCATTTTGATTGCGGATCATTCCTCTATTGTATGGGAGGTTGACTCTACTGGATAATGAGATTAAGACCGTATCTTGTGATTGATTAACCGAGTTATGGGTTGGATTGTTTGATTCTGAAGGGATGTCTCGGTGGTTCTGAATCGGGCTTCATGGTCGTAGGATGGTCGTTGTCGGAGTGAGTGGTGTTGACAAATGGCCTTTATGCGAGTGTCTCTTGATATTGGGTTCTATCTGAAAGAATAGAATGAATTGGTTGCAGTGTTTGAAATAATTAAAGAGCAAAGCTTTTGCCTTAAATATCTTTTGTTTTAAATGTTCTGTCAATTATATGTTTAATAGATTAATTATAAATGATATATAGTTAAGTATTTACCATAGTGTAAAATTATGAATTTCGATGGGAATGATTAATTATTGAATGTTAGCGAGGATGAATTTCTATCATTATTTTTCGAGTCATATTTATATTTAAAATTCCTGTAAGAACGAACTAAATTTGGACGACAACATGTCACTTCCAATATAGAGACGCATTGAATCATGAATACATGAAATTTCATATCAAAGAAAAATTTCCGCTCAGCTTCCTGATACGAAACATTCGAATATGGCACGATTCAATCGGGAGTATTCTACGATTCGTAACACTGACGTAGAGATAGATAGGGCGAGTGTCCTTGAAGCTAGTATAAATTTGCGGATGCGGCGATAAACGAATCCCTGTCGGTGAGCCCGACGATAGATAAATAGAAAGCAAGATACGTGATTTGAACGAGCAAGCTCGACACGTTTCCTTCGCCGCTCCCTTCTGTGCGCCTTGCACAACTTCCCGGTTATATGTACATATATGTATCTGTATTTCGGGCAATTGTGTGAAATGTAATTTTCCGAAGGTACGGTCGACGCTTTTGGTTACCGATATCACGAAGAAAATGAGAAAAATCGATCTAGTATAGCCGATGTCGCTTTTGTTCGTGCAGTGAGGAAAATTTATAATTAATTACAAAAATATCGAAACTACGATTTTGCATCGTAGCATCATAGCGTAGCTTTCAACATTATAAAACACGTCTGATAAAAACGATACTGATTTGTTGTATAATATAGGTTATACGATATCAACGAGGAAAGTATGAAAGAAGAAAAATCTTGTGACGACAATTCTTAACGAAGAACCGAGGGATCGACATCAACGGGAACAAAGGAATTGTTCGACGAAGCCAAGTTTCGCCGATTGGTCTCTGTTTAATTGGAAACGCGAAAGGTCTTCTTTTTTTTGAGTTCAGTTCTGGCTCGTCCGCAAGCAATTTCTCTCGAGATACATCGACGAAAACGTATTCCATCGTTGTACGCTGTTCTACATTTACTGTACATTATGTGTGCTATGTAAAACATTCTGAAATGACATTAGCGCTATAATAAGGTAAGGATATTATGCTCACACTGGTAAAGTTTAAGATAGATTAAAAAATGTACGTATTTATTATAAAAATACACTTCATAGAAATCGTAGAAATATTTAAGTAGTCAGTTATTTATTATATTAATAAGCCTCGATATACAAATGTAGTAAGATAAACATCCGCAGCCTACTCATTACAGCACTAACGAAGCTCTAAAAAGTTTCGCATAACGCAAGTAATGTATTCACAAAACTTTCTTATGGTACATGTTCAAGTAATTTCATGAGTCACTGTATATCAGCGTTAACGAGACACGGAGAAAAACGCCCCTAACCTAAGGGGAACGAGAAACAAACACAGTCTGCGGTTTTAAGAAGTTTCTTCTGTACGAAGAACAAGAGAATTCCTCTCGTTGCGTCTTTTTTTCCGCGGTTCAACTGAGCTACGGCGATTTGATAAATACTTAGAAGACAATGACACGAATTACCATTGTTCCCATGCCGGGAGAATGACTGTCTGTATTCGAGGAAACTTATTGCTCGGGCATAGTCAGTCATTAATTTCAATTGTTGGATGTGAAACGCTAATTTCATACCGTCTTCTCGTGGAAATACTTCCTCGGATGAAACGTCGACAATTGCTTTGCCTCCCGATAAGTTTCTTTCGTGTAAAGTTTAAAAAGTCAATGGAAATTCCCTTTTCGAAAAAATGGAATCTATTTAATGAACAAACTGAAGAAAAAAGTTGAATAGAAAAATATTCAAAATATCAAATAAATTATATTCCTATTAGAATGTAAATTTAACAATTATATGCAATTATATTCTTCTAGTAAGGACAAATAAGTACAAGTAAACTGATATGATCGACAGATCCAACGTTAAATAAACCTCAATTTCATTTAGTGTTCTGTCTCTAAAAGTACACAATTATACAAAATTATTTTCTGGAGGGTTCCATTTGCCTCACCTTCAACGCACATTAGCGAGATAAACGATTGAATCTCTATTTTATCGAATTCTCGTATTTTTCATCGGTTTAACGAAGTCCATCAGAGAATCTTCTTATCTCAATCCCTTAATATCATTAAATTCGTTGATACGCAGGATTACTCTCGATTTAACAAACATGAAGACTCGAGAGCGATAATTCTAGTTCCGTGTTTGCGCGTGTTTGAACAGCCACCGCAGTATCGCAGCTTCAAATATTATCGAACAAATATTTCCCATCGTATCGTTCTAATGCGTTGTAGAATTCATTATCGATTCATTGTCCTCGACTACATCGGCTGTGCATTGGCGGATCTTCGAGATCAATTTTGTTTCGAACGAATTAACGAAGCAAAATATAGTCGATTTGCGATAATGGAACAGCGGATATTTATGCAAATCCATATCGTCGTAGAGTTTTGCTTAGAAATTTTAACTGTGTTAATGAAATCGGAGGTGCTAATGAATTGGATACGCGAATGGAAGTGAAATTTGTTAAAAAATTGGAATTTTCTGCTAAAATGTAATATGTATCCATTGTGCATTTTTGGTTGTTTGAAAATTGTAAATTTGTGAAGAAACGATGAAGAAACAACGTTTGCATTAGGGAGTATTTTTGTTTACTGATGCAATCATAATTCAGTATGCTTCTCTACGACACGTAGAGCACGAATTTTGCATTTGCTTTAATATGCAATTCAAGTCCTTTAATACGAGACATTCATGGAGAAATGTTCATGTGAAGTAATAATCATGTGCGTTAATAAACGAATGCCTTGAATTTTCATGCATTTATCACGAAAGTCAATACGTAATATTCATCTGATTCCTATTATTTTCATTCTTCGCGAATCAATTGAAAGCTTCGTCGATATCTCGATTGAAAAGAGGATGGGAATCACATCATCATCGAACAAAACTAGATCAGTAAATTAAATTTTAATTATCCTCTCATTTTCTCTATAATTCTTGTCATAATTATAACACTCTCGTCATCAAATGAAAGTCACGAAAGGGAGCAAAATAATTCAACGCATTGCCTATTTAGATTGCACAAAATATACTTTCGAATACAAGTTAATTTTACGACATACAACATGTTAAACAATACAACATTTTAAATCGTTTGGTATTCTAAAGTAATATTTGAAACTCGTACTATGAAGTCTTGGTACAAAGTTTACATACGTAGTTTTCGTCCAACCGTCGTAAGCAAGGAAAGAAATTAAGAATTCCTTATGTCAACGTCGAACGATTCCGGGCATGTGGAAGTACCAACATGACGCATCCACTCACACATGGAATACTAAATAACATGGAGCACGATCGAGCTAACGAACGAAGCTATCCTTCATACGAGACTAGGATTTCTTTCATACGTTCATTCAGAATGTAAAATACTTGACACAAATATCGATCAACACTTACATCGTCTGTACTAGCCGGCACACAAAGCAACTCCACCTGCTCGTGCTCTTCTGATAACAAAAGACACTCGAAACGCACTTCGTTCCACTTTCACAGTCAGCAAGGATGCAAGAAAAAATCTCACCGTTGATGTTCAATCTTTCATCATCGTCGATTCGTAAGTGTTTCAAAATCTCGTTAGAGGCAGATTACTATGTAGGGTGGTCGAGGTTTTTCTTGATGTTCAGGCTGTCGCATCAAGTGTCAACAGGACCTAATTACATAACAGCACTAGCAATTGCCTGAGTCGACGTCATCGATCGAACTTAATTACATACGTCACGATACCGATTATCGCACGCGTCACCTAATTACTAATCAAATTAGCAACCTCCAGTAATCTCTACGCAAATACGTCCAAGTACCACTACGTTATAAAGGTGGTTATAAAAGGCAACATATAAAAGCTTGCTATCGTCACAAAATCAACCTATCATCAACCAGTCATTGATCAAAATTCGAAACACTCATTAACGTAATACTTTCATAATCCTTAACCGATTTCAAAAAGCACATGTCTAATTGCATCGAATTTCCTGTTCAAGGGTTCACTATCCTCACCAATTAAAATTCAAAACTCGCAATTATGGAAACATCACATATACATAATTTTATTGAAAGATTCACTATCGCCACAAAACCAATCCATATCCAACGTCACCAACCAAACTTCGGAACTCGCGATCTAAAACACCTTGGAACGACACGAGTCGCGACACGGGCGTACGTAGCGAACGATCGCGGCCACTGGCCAGCTTTCAGGATCGTCGTCGACATCATGAATATATCGCCCGGCCACCTGTCTGTCTCTTCTACCTGTTGACCACGTTGTACGATGTTCGTACAACGTCCACTGGTTGAACAAAGAAAGGGAAAGGGACAATGAAACACGGAAGAGGGGAGGCTAACGCGCTAGACGAGGACGAACGATGGATTAAGGGAGTAAGAGATGAAAAAAAAGACTAATAGGAAGGGGGAATCTGAAAGTACGAAGAAGAGGTGCGTCGGACGAAGGACAGAGAGAAATAGGAAAGAGAGAAGGAGGGAGGGAGGGAGGGAGGGAGAGAGAGAGAGAGGGAGGGAGAGAGAGAGAGGGAGGGAGAGAGAGAGAGAGAGAGAGAGGAGTTTGAAAGAAGGAAAGAGTCTCGTCTCTTTTCCACGTGCTCATTTCACGTGGTTTACGAGAAAGAGGAGAAGGGAGACGATTCTTCCAGCTGTCGACCCTCGTTCTGGGGAACCATTGCAGAAGAATGATGCACTTCCGCCCCTTGATACACTTTTCTTTCCGTTCCAATGCCTCGAATTAATTTTGGCCCCGTTTCACCTGAACGATGTTCCTCGAATGTCGCGTCGATTCTGGTTCATCGACACCGGGGAATGCAGATTTTTATGCTCGCTTTTCTCAAGCACCGACGATCGAGTTTGATATGTCGATTATTTAACGTGGGTTGCTTTTGAGAGAAATGGGATGGAAGATGGAACTGTTGAAAAGTTTGTTTTTGGCCTTTGGAGAGACATGTTTTTCTCGATGCTCGTATTTTTTTCCTATGTTTACATAATGTTGCATTTTGTACCAGTTACAGTTAGAGAGATTTGCCACGGAGACAGCGTTGTGTACCTTTGCGTATTACACATTATCGTTCTGCATATTTCTTCATTTCTTAATTTCGTATAAATGCATAAAAAGCCGCTTTCTAGTTATTAAAAATCAATAACTTTGTTCAACCAACATCCACGCTTTAATAGTTGATTACTTAAAGATCACCTCATTTCCCGTTTCTACCATTGCCAATTCAAATGGAGGTTCTTCGAGGTAAGCTCTCCTGCTTTCGAGCACATCTTGGCACTCGACCAAATAAAATGACATCGATCCGGGGATTTCGTATTCGGAACATTCGTTCTTCTGCAATTTTTTCGTTCCACCGTCTAGAATAATGGAATGTAAACGAGGCAGTAATATTTCAGACATAATTACCACGCGTTAGATTATTAGAGTATTACTTCTTTATCGTGTTTGTTCGTCATAGTCTGTAGTAATATCGCGTGAACAGAAACAGGCATTAGGAAGTCTGATGTTTCAGCCGATTATAGCAAAGTTTCGCGTGAAAATTAAATCGAAAGCGATCTTGATGGTCAGGCTACATTTTGCTTTACTTTCTCTTGCATACCTATTAATTGTACCATATAGAGATTTGTTCATCGCAATTATTTCAACGAAATGATAGGATTACGTGTACGTCATTTCTTAAGTTATGTACGTGAAACGTTTTCTAGTTTCAGTATGATATAATTCTCAGATTACTTCACATTTAATTAAGATTTGGTCGAGATTTGTTTGGAATTAATTAAGATGTGACTTTAAATGATGCGTTATTTTACTTTCAAAGCTTTTGTATCGATTTGGGTAACAGTCTAATATAAAATTTTGTTACATAATTCATATGAAGACTTCTATATAATTTTCAAATCTTTGAATTATTCTGTGTTTTATATCGGTTCGGTCTATCGAAACTATAAATGTTCTTTATTATCTAACAATTATTTACAGACCTCAAATTGCGGTGCAAACGCAGAAATTTTCAAACCGCGAAGAGTCAAGACGCAATTAATTTTCTTTTACTTGAAAAAACCAACCACACGTATTCAGTATTACTTTCATGGTGGTTTTCAAAAAAATCGTGAAACGGTTCAAACCGCAAATTCCGCCGTCCAAGAATTATCCAGCAGCTCTCTGACCACCTTTCAAAGATCGACAATACCCCTTCCTTCCATGCAAATTTACACCGCCACGCATGCACGACTTTTCCCACGCATCCTGTTCCCGGATTCAACGTGCGTGTCTTTATGCCAGGAAGCGAGCAAAGGTGTGCCCACACACGAAACCGTGTGGCGTCACCGAAAAACGTGGTTTCAATGTGCAAGGTCGTTCCAGCATCTGCGTTTTAATATCGTCTCGAGAATTCACATGGAGAACTTTACCCTCGTAATCGAAGCTCTAGATTTGCAGTGACAGTTGAGTTTGAGAATATTTAACTAAAATTCTTGGAACCTTTAAAAGGTATAATTACGCGTCTCGTTTGGGAATGATCATAGAAAATAGAAGAGTTTTCGCTCACTGACGTGTCCTTGTGTTTTTGACCAAAAATTTTACAGTGTTCTATAACATGTAATATGTATACTTTTCACAAGTATCGGAACAGGAAATTACAGAAGGGCTTACCCGTGATGTCAAACACATAGGCGGGAGAAATCGGTCTTGAGCGAGCAATTCACCCTTAGCAGAGAATAGCTTCGCACAAAGCTTTTCGCCTTGTCCATAGAAGCTCGTGACACACGAAGGGAACCCTGTCGACACACAGGCACTCATTGACCAGCTAATACGAACCGTTTCGAAACTTGTTGCTCGAATAGCTGCAGAAGTAGGTGGGTCGCTGTTGGCTAGCACCGGACTATGAATGCAAAGCGAAAACGTAGTGGATACGTGACCCTGCCAGCTAGAGAGGGTCTTCGAAGCGGCCGTTGAATTTTGCTCGAGTTTCCAATCTTCAAATAGGACAAGTATATGGCCACAGTAGATAGGACACCAAACGTACTGCTTTGGATTTAGGTTCGTTTCATCAAAGACAAACGAAGGTTCAATGGTGATGGAGGGATTAGTCGGAATTAAGTGATAAATTCGGTTGCTTGTATATTAGCGAAGTGCTTTTAATCTTTTGGTTCAAGATATCATGTAATTGCTATATTATTCGCGTGGATTATAAATGAAATATGAGAAATAAACATTTAATTGTACTAACTTTACCAGATCGATAAATATGTACATACATCTCGTTCCAAACAACGAAAATCATCCCCCATCTCTTTCCAAGCCCTGCACCCGAAAGCGAAAACGGAAATGCAAGTGGAAAAGATAAAGTTGCGCGAGGAATTGGGCGAAAATTCGTGGGTTGACGGGGGGTAAATGAACAAATTACTACGAAAAGAGGAGCGAGGACGGAAGTGACACGATAGTTGTCAGAGGCATTGTCCCGGGCTTGGCGGATGCAGTCAAACGTCGGGGCCAGGGCATTTAGGCTCATCCGCTTTAATTGGCTTCGCTTGTAATTACGGCAGAAGAGGCAAGGCAGAGGCTGGTAAAGGGGTGACGGCCGAGACAATAAGAAAAGGGGAAGGGCGCGAGGTCGCGGCTCGGAATACCCCGAATACGGTACGTTGACGTGGATTGCGGCCTGAAGAGATCGTGGAAATGGGTTAGGGGGATACGGCTATTGTCGGAGGTCCTTCCAGCCGATAGAAGTTCGCCCGGATGAGACAAAAGGTAGCCCGTGTTTCTTTTTCTCCTTTGTCTTTATCATTTCTTTGGTTTCTTGCGCTTTGTTACTTTCTCCTATTCCTTTTTCGCTCATTCGATTGTATAGATAGACTAGCTTTTGGTCGATGTGTGCGAAGGAAAATTTATGGATGTATCAAGAATATACGTTTCCATCGTATTTTATTCTTCCTGATGAATAATATAAATCCTGTTTCGTAAAAATTCGTGGATATCAAAACTATCATGAAATTAAACCAGAGTTAAATAGTAAAATCGATACTGAAATAACGTTTAACAAAATGGAAGAAACTAGTTGGGGAGCTAGAACGACCTAAACGAGAAGGAATTTGAAACAAAATTGAATCATTGGCATTTTGTACCGTGTTAATATTGTGTGTACCGTGTTAAACGCTATGGTGGCATAACGCTGTAGTACACAACGACACGCTATGGTGCAGAACACGCGCATCGCACGCTTTGCGAATTTCTTATTTAATGAAGCGTATCATGGGCCATTTAGAACGTAGTTTTGTCTACGTGTACGTTTGCCATTTTACGTTGAACGAGTGTGATAATACATACATATAACGCGCGTTACAACGTGCCACGTGGACAAATTAAAGCCACGTAAATATATTCATACAAAACCGTCACCAATTTTGGGCTTGAAACGAACTAGTGTCTCGTTGTCAGTTGTTTCGATTAATTTAATTACAGTAATTATGATGGTTGTTCACATTGCAACTGCAAAAAAGCAAATGTAAATGTAAACTTAGTTTATGTAGCTTCACTGAGAGAGAAAAAATACTAGTAACTGTAGACATAATTCGAATTTTTAAAACAGGTACGCTATCTCTTTCCAAGGTATCCTATTAATAAAATGCAACAATATTTTATAATAGCGGTACAGAAAGAAGTAGAACTTGCCAGGTGTTGTTTAATTACATTTTCTTCTCAGCTTTAGATCAAATGTCTAGAAGAAGAAAAAAATATCCTCAATTTAGATTCTAGCTTTTATCAAAACTTTCTGAATCATAAATCACAGAGTTTACAGCACCATAGTTCACGGCAATTCTCGCAGTTACGACTCTAATAGAAACTTGGAAGGCTTAAATATTGCCTCTAATGTTTCGTACATTTGTTCTTTCAAACCTCGCTACTTAATTTATCATTTGTGTTTAAGTTAATCCATTTTATGCGCCGAGTTTAATAAACTCGAGCGTTTCAAACAATAGTCTTCATCATCTGGAAGATCTTCCCTATTCAGAGTTGAGAACTCGCTTCCAAACATCCTAACAACCAAATTACGTCCCCTCCGCCATTAACCGTCTAAAGACATTTGTACCAACTGTAGCTAACTCTTCAGCTCAAATTAAATAGCACCGTGTCTCATATTAGTTACCATTTGCATAGTTTGCAATTTGCATCTTTCAATGTGCCCTATTCGTTGTCTGTGGGAATTTTGAGAATGGAAATTTCGTGTAAACCCCGTTGCGCAGTCGTAATGTTATGACATTATGTCCAAAAAATTGCGGACAAGAATTGTATTGTAAGAGCTATATTGAGAGAATATGGGAAAAATACCTATTTTTATTATTTATACGAAACGCCACCTTTTACACTCCCCTTATTCGTTTTTCTGAGTTTAAAATAAATAAAGCTCGTCATGCTTAGGATGCTAGAAAAAAGATGACACACAGTCATAGAAAATATAATGATTAATTATTGACAGGTATTGCAACTGATTATTCTCAATTTTCATGGAACCGAACAGTTAGCGTCAACCGTTTGCCCGGTTGTTCTAAATATTTTCAGAATATTCCAGTGATGATCGTTTCCAATTTTCATAGGCGCGAATAACATGGCCCAAGCCTCCTTCGTTACAACATAATCCAGCTGGACGTCGCCTAATCGTCTCGTTGCTGGTATTTATCGTCGAACGAGCTCGACCTTCTTTCGGGCTGTGCCTCGTAATCCGGAACGGGGTTCACGGGAGGATACCTAATCGATCGTGGCACTCAACAATGGCCTCCGGATCTCGCAATTTCACGGGTTTGCCGATTTACCTGTTACCACCGTGAAATATCGGAAAACTTCCGGGGAAGATTACCGACGCTGACAATTTATTGGACCGACCTTTTTCGAGACACTGATCGTTTTACCCTGTGATCGACTAATCGGGACTGTTTTCCATCGATATCGAACACGTGCATGTCGCGCCGATCCGCTCGATAAGCTTCACCAGTGATGGACTTGCAGCTTTCATTGCCTATTCCAGATGAATCCGAGACGAGCCTCTGTTATCGGCTAAATGAATTCTGTCCACGTTGATATGAACTATCGCTCGCAAATATTTGCCCACTTACACAAGGTACAATACTATTTATAGGGGTGTGGCAAGATAGGTGACGCGACTAAGAAGGGGATGATTTTATACGTGACAATAAACCGAGAATAGAGTATAACATTTTTTGTTATCTTACCAATTTTCTATTGTACGTGTATACTAACCTTATCGCAGAGTTAACATTAAATCATAATTAATAATTTCACCATAAAGTCGCTGAAATATATAGAATTGCAACTACCTCTAGTAGGATGTTTTGTTTAAGCTTCGTTAAGAAACTTATAATAAGATTCGCGTACATTTACAAGTACACGGTTGTAGAACAAGTTGTTGACGAGAGCGTAAATGTTTTAATCCAGATTTACACCCGTGAAGTATATAAATCATTTCCCAGAGGCAATCTATTTCCATAGATTTTCGTTGCATAATTTCATGTTTCAAATATTAGTTATTCCATTAGATTATTTAAACAAAGAAACGAATACACATATCGATGCCAATTTTCATATCCTGCTCCAAACGCAGTCACAACAGAATATTATATACGTTATAGTCTTTATTGAAACAGTTAAAGTCTGTTCGTTACACCTTGCTATCAACTAACGAAAGATAAAAATCCTTTCATTTCTCGACAATCCTGCGTCCCTTCAAATATTCGTATTTAAAAATTAGCACGAAACTTTCCTCGTTGCCGATCAAATATCCTATTTATAAAATATCTATAAATCTGACAGTATTTAGGGTTTATCACGAAGATCTTCGTTCGAGCGTCAGGTTCAACCCCTTTGTGGCACAGACAGGTCAGACTTTCTGGAAACATTAAGTTGCTGATCTCCACTTTATCATCGTGGATTGACGAAGGCGCTGATTTATCGTCGAACATTTACCTTCTCCCCTCTTTAGATTCGTTTTATTCGTTCGTTTATCTGTTTTACAACGAGGCTTCCGTGTCTGTTACTCTTTAATTAAACTTCGTCCACCAAACATATTTTTTCGTATTTTCTTTGCCAATCGAGCTCTTTAATTAAACTCGAAATCGACTTTCATTAAGTTAACGCTGTTTATCCGTGATTACGTAACGGCCAATGTATTTGCTGCGATCTCGTTTCCTTTCGTGTCTACAAAAGTACTTTTTCGCTTTTTACTTATTTCCCGTTTATATGTCTTCCGCGAAACGAGACGCGAAAGGCAAAGGCAGAAAAGGAATCTTCTTAAGAATTCGATCTGCTATAGTTATATTGATTTATGGTACTCGGTTTGTTGCTTGAAATTATAATACTTCTGGTTCCACGATCAGTTTGTGGAAATATTAGGTTATATATATATATATGATATGATATATATATATATATGATATATATATGATATATATATGTCAGAATCAGGTTGGCACTTTGGGGCGTTCTACGAACCTTTACTTACTTTACCGTCGCGGATGTGGTTAGTGTTTATCAGTGCGAATGTGGGCACTACAAGAGGCTATGAGTAACGGCAATAGGATGTCCGAGATGATGGTGACAACGAATCTAGGTTCGATAACGAATCCACGGTCCACGGGATGACCAGTATCAGCGTGACTTACTCGGCAATTCGCTCAACGACTAACTAACTGAAAACTCCCTGAATCCAGATGAACCTACCCTTATATACTCCTGTCCTCGCTTCTCGGGTCAATCCTTGTTTTTAAGGAGAGTCATAAAATCATTCCGTACCTCTGTCAGGTACGCGGCCCTCGCGTGACCGTGACTACGTCTGGTGACCCGTTATATCACCTTAAACCTGAACCCATCGTCGTAACGCCAGGTTGGAACATTAAAAGTTGTTTTCCTTATTTTTATGGCTTAAACATTAAAATCTTGACTATGGTGATGGGAAGTTTTTCCCAGCATTCCCGACGGAAAGTCCCGCTGTCCTTCCCTCTCCGACATATATATGCTGTATATATGTATGATTTCAAAGCAGATAGTAATTCTGGAAGATTTTAATAATTGCCAAATCATTTCTGATATTAATTTCGCTTTCTATAAGTGTCCAAATACAGTAGTAAACATAACCGTTGTTTATGGTAGATATCCAGATGCTCCCACGAATCATTGCATGTTTTTACAAAATCCTGTCGTCAATTCGAATTTCAAAAATCTCAACAGTCTAGATATTTCACCAATATTTTCAAAACAGAAACAACGTACTGAAACTTATTCGTATCACCATATATTCATGTTTTTTCGTCACGATCTTTCTCTCCATCTCCGTTGTCTATACATCGGGCAAAGAAAAACACGGGGTAATGGCGGGACGAACATGAAACACGGGACAAAATACGGTGAAGCGCGATTTCTAACGAAAACACCGTCAAACCCCATCTGCATGACGGTGTTATGAAACGTATGAGACTTTAACGAAAACAATTTCTTTGCGTCATCTGTATGCCAGAAAGAGTCCAGGAAAGTTTCAACCCTCCAGTCTAGCAAGTAAAGATACATAAATATAGCACCGACGATATAACCTCGGAAAGTAGATAAAAACTGTGGAAAAAAAGTGGGTTTCTGAATTTTCGATCGAAACAGCGGATACGATACAGTTGCCTGTAAACGCTGTTTTCGTTTTGCTTTTCGCAGCCCGGATACTGAGAGAATCGGAACACGATATATCTATTATATAGGATCGATATTTGAGACCGATTCAGGATATTTTTTTCTTTTGTTTTTAAACGGTAGACTGCGAAGACCATTGTTCGGGCGCTATTGGAACGTAATTACGTAATTGGTGTTGCGTAGCTGCCCCATAACTCTTTTATTTTTCTCTTTTTTTATCTGAACTTTAGTAACTTTACAATACGATTTTTAAAGGTTATATCGATTATACTGTAAAGATTCTCGCACTCTTCTTTAGCCGAATATTCTACTTTTTGATCAGAATATACTTCGTATGAAAGACAGGAAACGTGACTTATCATGATTTAGTATATAATAATCTATGCTATTATATCGATCATGCCCTACTTCGTAATTTTAGATATGTCTCCTTACAACGGCCGTGGGAACGACGATTCGAAATGAAAAAAAAAAGACAAAGAGACGAAGAAGATAAAGGAATTGGTCAAACTCGAGGACGGCAGAAGCAACAATCTCGTCCATAAATTTTCCGTTTCCGCATCACCGTTTCGCTATCATCCTTTTCTGGCTGTCATAACCCGAACCACGCCTCTCTTCCGTTTCACTTGTCCCTTTCTTCTTTTCTTCATTCCAGTCTATCAAAAACGGGCTCTCTTACATCTTTTTCTTTTCGTTGACGGCTTTTAATAAAATCGGTATTGTTAAGTGTTTCATTATAATGTGAAAAGAAACATCCGGCAGATCGTGAGAATTCGCTGCGAGATTCGTAAAAAATTCATCTCGTTGCAATCTCGATTATTCCGCACCTTTAATTCACGAATTCGTGGATATTTTTACATTCTTTTTTCCCGTGGTCAAATATTTTCCTTTTCCGGCGTATCTCGAATTCCATGAATTTCCATACATCTCTTGTCTGTGTTCCCTCTTTTAAATGGTACTTTACGCCTGCGATAACATTGAATATTGTCCGAGCTTTGTTGTTAGATGAATTTCACATCATACGATGCACGTGCCTGCACGTTCGCCAACGAAAATATCCATTTGAGTTGAACGTTGATTTCACTCGTGGTAAAATACATATTATTCCTTTTCTACCAAATGCTATTTCAATCAGAGCAACCTTCAAGAATAAACTCGTTACGTTTATCTCCTGTGGTCGTCATCAAAGGTTCCATTTCTCTGCTACCAAATTTATTAATGTCATGCATAACGTCATGCCACTTATAACATCCTACTAGCGATATTAAAGATCAATTACGCAAGATTCAGAGTAGGGCGAAATGTTAGAAAGAGCACTCTGCCAAAAAGAAAACCTCTATCAAGAAGAAAATCTGCATAAGCCTTAAGCAATTCAACGTGTTACAGAATGGAGAAGTTACGGTAGGAAAAAAGTATTATACTAATCGGTTGGAGAGGTTGTTCCAACGATCGGGCATCGATCGCTGGTTTCTTGGCGCGAGTCGTCACGTACGGCAGCGAAGACACGCAATAACACCTGTCGCCTGTCCCGCGACGCGACGTCGAGTTCAAGTATACAACACCGAGCCAATTCCTTTTCACTCTCGACATCAGTGCAAACCAGTTTAAGGATTCCATTCGACGTCCCGGGCTATTGCTTTTCGTAGTCTGTCACCGGTTACGCGCAGTGCATAGTAAGCTGTATTGGTTAAGAATACCTGAGCGAACGAGCACCGCCTGAAAGAGACGTCAAGCGTCTGGAATTGAAAGGCGAGAAATGTTCGACGGCAATCTGACGCCATGCAACGATTAGAGCCGGGAACGAGATGAACCTGCCTAAAATGGAGAGTTTTGGATACTTTTAGGGGTTTCGGTGATTTATGCTCGAACAAGCTGCTTGAGTGGTTCTTGCCAGACTAAAAGGGTAGAAGTGCGTTGTTAGCGGCTTTATTAGGGGAGTAGCTACGGAAATGTTTGTTTTCTGGGTTGAATTGTGACTTAGGGAAATTAAATAAGAAAATGAAGGTAGCGGATGTTTAACGAGATGCAGAGTTCTTTGAATCGCTTTACGCTCAATCGTGTTCTTTTTACTCTTAACGAATTTCTTATGTTCGAGGAAGATGTGAAAAAATTATTGTTAATACGCATGATTTCCCATATTATACGTTAAAAACTGTTTGTCTTATTGAAACAGAAATTCAATCGAGACATAAAAATTGAAGACCGGGACGGAATTAACCAAAAATACATTGATTACGAAGTGTTTCAAATCTACCTAATTTCAGTGAAAATTCCCAGCCCCTTATTAAACATCCTGTCCCAATGTCTTCCTACTTTTAAACAGCCAGCTAGTGAAGCCAAGGGCACGACGAATCCGTTATCCAGGCATCCAAGAAGCACTCTTGGTGGTACAGTAATTCAATCTAGGACCTGGAATTAAGCCATCGGATCCATCCGATCCGTCGACATTCAACCTAGGAGGTCCTTTCCGAGAATTTTTCGAGGCCGTAAGCAGGCGCGCTGCCAAAATCCCTGCAATATCGCGCATTTCGTCGTTCGATTTCGTTGAAACTCGAAGGGGAGAGAGTGTATCGAACGTAGCAGGTTTGGAACGTGCTCCATGGCGCGCTAGATGCGGATTAAATTCGACTCGCCGCCGTGTAAACCAAGTAGGATCGGATTAGAACGACGTTATCAGACTAGCCATCGGATGCACAAGGAATTATAGAAGGGAGCTTTGGTAGGAGACCGAAGGGGAATTGATTTCTATCGCGACGGTCGAATGCTATCTTGCCGACAAATTACTCTGTCCGCAGAGATTGCTTCCACGGTGAAAGAAATGCTACTTATACGAAATTTTGAATCGTTGGTTCTTGCGAATGAAAATTTCGAAGATATCGGGCGAGAAATAAGTAAGCGTTGCCTTCGAGAGGATTCAAAGGAAAGATTGTAGGTTATTGAGGGATTCGGTGAAAACATTGGTATAAGTGCATTTGTTTTCAGAGAGAAAATATACTATATAAGGTATATGAGATTTGTATTTATCTAGAGCATTCTGTTATGAATTTCTAAGCATACGTAGCAATGTATAGTAACGTTAATATCTAACAAAATGAAACATACGCAGATCTTTTCTATCAGAATTTAACGTTACTTTTAATATTTTCAAATCAAAGATTTTGTTACTTGCTCCGCATTTCCTCTAAATTCCTTGATTAGCCGATAATGGGATGTGTAGATTTTATTAAACGTTTTCAATACTGGGAAACCGTAACAACTTTAACGACATTTACCTTGTGTAACTAAAAATATAACATAGTTATTTACATGCAATTATTTTATTAAAAACGTACGTCAACTTGTCAACCATGTGACTAAATTCATAGAAATACGTAAAATGCAACAACGTCCATGCCGATTACTCGACATACGTCATAGCATTCGTTGAAATGACAAGCGTAGAATCTCACGCACGTTTCGTTACTAGGATACACATGCTGGTTTCGTGTAAATCATGGTAATTAACTGAGATTATCACAGAAATAATTTACTCTATTTTTATTGAAATTTTGCAAGAATGAAAATGTATAATTGCATGAACGACTGCAAAAACGTAAAAGGATTAAGTGTGCTAATGTTCAAGAAGAAAAAAACGTACCTCGTACGACTATTCGCAGATATCACAATATTACGCTGTGACAAGTATTGGAACGTCCATCACTACATCTATTATTCTACCACTGATATTCTCTTAGTCTTCTGTCAACTTGTTCCACTTCTCATGGTATATCCTGGACAAAGTAGAAATATTCAGCGTACGAGACACGTGCTCCGTAAGTCCGTTGGAACGACATTTGTACGTTGAAAACGATTGGTCGAGAAACCTAAGAAACTGTTCGACGAGATCGTACTTGGCGCGTGTGAATCGAAATCGAAAACGGTGGAGCCCCAAGTATCTCGCAATAACTCAACGTCAACCGACATGGCAAGCTGCTTTTGCTCTACAGGGCTTTTGCCACGATAAATTCGTGTAACTGCATATGTATATACGCGCGGGCGATAAATAAACGGTCGAAAGGTTCGCGCAGCGGCCCTCTCTGATATTCCCGCTTTCGCGAGAAATAAAACGATTTCACGCATCGACGTGGAATTTTTCGCCTGGCCGGGAATCCTGGTCGACCGCGCCATATGGGAAATCAGTTAGGTATTGCCGGTCGGTCGTTCTAACTGCACGCACCGGTTACGCTCACGGTGATCGCCTTGACAGAGAAACCAGCCATGCTTGCTTCCTATCTCGCGATACGTACACCCTCGTTCATAAGTATTACCGCACCTGCTGGCCTCGTACAGATATAACGATTCAGTTAGATTGCCGAGGGAATAGGGAATAACAATCCAGAATACTTGTACAGAGCAAAAAGTAGCGGAGATTATTCGAAGCGTTCTTTGGTACATTTCCGACCGAATCGCTTTTTTCTATCGTTGAAAGATTGTTCAAGTTTGATGAAAATTAATATTCATGTGTTATCGATTTGTGGATTCTTATTGGCAATCTAGTTTTGATACAATGGTCGTGATGGAACAATGATCGTAAAGAATAGAATCATTGTACGTTCCTTCACCCATAATTTTGTGAATAAATTACGCCCTATCGGAAACAAACAAATTCTGCTTTCAAATAATAATGTATATGTATCCCGTGTGATCTTCTGGCATTACTTCACGCATTAAAAAGAGGGTAATTGAGAGAGAAAGAAAGATGACAATATACGGAGAAAGCTGGAGTAGTTTCCCACGTGTATATGCCAAAAGGAAGCGCCATAAGGCAGTCAGACGATCTCTATTTTTACGCGCCACTGACGCGAATTGTCGTCGAACTGAATTAAAATTCCTCCCACGATACTAGTTGTTGCGCCGGAGGCGAAGAGCGGTGAAAAAAGTTTCGGAGAATGTGGGGTATGATTTTGTGCAGAGAGGAGATCGAATGGTGGGAAAAGGAGAGGTTGCTACGTTTTGTTTGGCGTTGGGTTGTAGTATCGTGCTATTGTGTTACTATCGTATCGTGACTTACGAGATACAAGATGTTAGGGAGTAAAGGTCTAACCAGACTGTTAGACTAAAAGACTATAACCCTTGTGCTGAGAAAGTATTTCAACGTCTCCTTTCACCAGTTCGATAAGTATAAATCGAATTACAATAAGCAACACTTCTCCCAACAAAGGAACAAGATCGCCTATATATGAAACTTTTCGTTAAGAAGAAGATAGCATTAATGCAATCACGATCGCCGTTAGATCTTCATTGTAAAATCTTGAAAAAATTGGAGCAACACGAATACCTTGGATGTACTGCGGATGCTTCGTGAATTCGACCGCGAAGAAAAATGAAACTCGAGGAAAATAAGGCGGAGAGAAAAACCTAATGAAGTTACCGCGGCTATGAGAGGCGCCAACGGGGAAATAGGAGAGGGAAAGGAAATTACATTGAGGAATTACTTCAACAGATTTCCTGTCAAGCTTCTACTCTACGTTACTCTCGTTGCATCATTCTCTCAGATATGCACTCCGTTTCTTCGTTTTCCTCTTTTCTCTTTTCGACCTCGGAAAGGATGAAACGTCGAACCGTTAGTTACGTAACTCCACGAGCAACTTTTTCACGAACCAAAGGAATTCGGATCTTCCTGATATAAAGAGGATAAATAGAGAAATATTCGGACGCCGAGCTATTACAGTAAAACAAAACTGACAACGAAACAAATTATGATAAACGCCCTCATTATCAACAATTCGTGGTCCCCACGCGATAGCTCTTTCCTCGCCCTTCAACGTTCTCGTGTTATAGTTCCATAAAACTTAATCGCGTCGACCACGAAAATGGCTTGATAAACAAAACACGGGGCTAGCAGATTTAACGAAAAGCTTAGATCGTAAATCCATCGCGTCGGTAAGAATCGATAGGGCTACGATGTGTCTGATCTCGTATTTGTATTCGAGTTCCGTGTTGAAAGAAACGAAGGGACGAGTTCGGTTGCCAATCAAGACATCGTTAGAAATTAATTGGAATGGAACGTGGCACGCGTTTAATGGTTGTTTTTCAGCAGAACGCTTTAATTTCGTGCGGTTTCCAGCCGGAAATCTGGCTTGTTTGAGCGTCGCGATTACGACCATTATCGCTAACAAATGCACGCTGGAATTGAAATCAATGGGTCGATCGTTTCGTTCTCCGTTTCCTTCGTTTCAGTTGCAAAATATTCGACAAGAAAAGAATTAGAAAAAAAGAAGAGATGAAGTGAATAATGGGATAAGAGGGAAAAGGAAGTGGCGGAAAAACGAAGGGTCGTCGCATGATTTCGCTTAATGCTTTCGAGGAAGCATGACCAATTGGAATGTCCGTTCTACCGCGACCTCTCTTTTATAGCGTAAATGAGAGCAAAATAGCCGAGTATTTCCAATATTGATTAGTGGAGAGTATATAGAGGCCGACACCACGTTTCCATGACGCTCTCGTTGAACATCTCCGCGAATGAGTGTCCGGTATTTACACGCCGCGTCGTGCGGAATAAAGCCACGCGTTTGAGTATCTCTCCCTTTATAGCGGCGAAATGTACGCTAACACCTCTCGTAGCCTACAAAGCATATCTTACCAAGCAACATGGTTGGACGTTAAATATTCATTTAAATGGCTGCTGGCCATCGGCCAGTCGATGACAGCTTGGCGTTCGCCAAGGGAAATAAATTACGAGAAGGTGAGAAGGTTTCATTTGATGTCAATGAAACGAGTGATAATTAGTCTTTATCAAGATGTTCTACATCAATATTGTTTGTATTATCGCGGTTGTTTACGATAATTATTCAGTGAAACTATGTCTTACGTAGGTATATATTTTCTTTGGAAGCTGGCGAAGAAGTTGTTACTTCTTAATCGTTAACTTTGTAATGTGTAAAATTGGCACAAAGGCTTTCTTTAGAGTTCTCTACGATCTTTTACAGATCTCATCACTATTGCCAAGCCTGTTGTACTATCGAAACCAAAACTAACAAAACTGAACGAAACTAAAATTCGCGATGCGAGCAACTCGAGTAAAGACAAATTAGTAGGCCAAAAAGAAAAACGACCAAGTAGATTGGCTGGTGGTGTTCCACTAGATGTTCCACGACCGAGGTAAGCGATTAAGCGTGCATCATGATGGAGCATGCCGGCGCCGAGATAGATACGCTCCTGCACGTATTGCAATTTGTATGGAAATATGAGCGAGCCTCGAGTTTCGTAGACGGCAGCCGCATTCGGATCCACTCGCGGTACAGGAGTGCATTTCCTGTATCGTATCGCGGTTCCCTCGTTATCATGCGGAGACGAGCTCGTTCCTCTCTCTGATTCTGCACTCGCATCGGGTCGGTGCAGGGATATACCAGCGATGACGAATGCCTTCCCGTTACCCAGGACCTCTATTCTTGATGCAAATGGGCCTTTTCACGCGGGACCACGTCGATACCTAATGTATTTACCCTACCGTACCGTAGATACACGCGGGGAAGCATTCTACCGCCGTTTGGCCTCCTCTTGCGACCTCTGTTTCCGCTGTTGTTGGTGGAAAACGCGTAAATAGACGAGGGTTTATGGTTTGATCTCGTGGAAGTCGGAATGATTGCGTTTTAGTGTACGGTGATGTTTGAGAATCAATGAAATGCGCCCTTGTATTTCAATGGAAATTAGGGTAATGGATGTTGCTTATCGTTAGTTTGATAGATAAGTGACACGTATAAAGAATTCTTCGTTTTGAGAAAATTCGCTTTACAGAACTGTTTGATAGGATAAGAGAATCATGATTATCGCATAAAATTGTACCCATAGTTGTAAATCAATAAAATTTTTCGCAAAGTGAATGATTTAAAATAACGGAGACGTTTAGGGTGACCTAATATGTGTCGTCGTAAGGCAAAATTGTCCTTTGATCATGACTCGATCATGACGATCTAATTTCTGAACCAACGTTATAGGGTTTCCGACATGCTACCTCGTTAACTGTAAAGAGCCCATTAATATCGATCTCATCGGTCCCTTTATGGGAAATCCTATTTATGATACGCGCAACAAATATACAATAAAAGCTCCAATTACCTTCAGTATTTCCAATAGACACGATAAACATCTTTAAAATGAAGCGTAATGTTAAAGTTTATTCTTCACTTTATCTTCGGTTTAATGACAAGACTACAGCGAACTGATTGATCATAATATCGAATCGAATACGCCAGAACTTTCGCGGAAGCTTCAAGACAGCTGATTATGCTTCTCAACGCAAAGAAACTCATTAAGGGTTCCAGAACACTCTGAATAATAATTACTTTCAAACTTCCCTCAAGAAAAAGATAGAATGAAAAAGGCGAGAATATCAGTTAATGAAACTTTAGCGTTTAAAAGGAAAAAGAAAATCGCGATGATTGTTGATAAATCGCGAATGTTCAATGCTTATGAGAAATTTAAACGCGCAAAAATATAAATTTACATAAATCTGGAATGCAGTTATCGAGACCTCGACCCTTGAAACGCATTCTATCGAAAAAACGACGTAATAAAATCGCGTCTATCAAATGAATAGCTCGGAATAGAGTCGCTTGACTTTTGCAGTTGACCGATATTCCGACTGATATTTCCGAAAAGTGGCACGATATACGGTTTCAGCAAATTTCAACTAGTCCACTTTCAGCCTGGTGCCGTTCCAGAGAGTAAATATCAGTGTTTCGACGCATTGGCCGATATCGTTTTATCGACGATGGACGCGTGCCTTTTCATTTCGACGTCACTGTAATTAGCGGTGAACGGGCGAAGCGACCAAAAGGCTAGCCTAACTACGTCGACCCAGCCGATCGTACATAACGATTTTTCTTTCGAGTTATTCCCGCCAGCAGCCTTCGACCTGGTATCGATTCAACGAGCAAAGCGCCGCTCCTTTGTGGACGCTTCGTAACGTGAAATTGTCGTTCGTTGTGTCATCATTGAACAACCGATCGTTCAAAAAGACGAAGGAAAACAAGGATGAGAAAATATCAAAAGCTAAATTGAAACACCCGTGCAAAGCCATACAACTAATTTCCAAAGCAACGACAGCAACGCTAAAACCACGATTACACGTTGTAAAATCTACGACACCACGTAACCACTAAAAAGCATACAATGTCTCTGAAACAACAACGTCTGCATTACGAGGTTTTAAGCAGCGTCATTTGCAGTTAATAAACAGGAATTACGTATCTTCAAACAAACTTACGGATAACAACGGTGACAGTTACAGATGCTTCTTTCTATCCATGACAAGCAATTCAAGCTTCATGCGCAATTAAAAAGATTTTCCGGAATGATCCCCAAAAGCATTAGTTTGTCTTGCGGAACAATAGTCTTTCGAGGAAGAATAGTTTCTCGCGTTTGATCAACTCGAAAGGACGCCTCATTCTACTTGCCACTGTAATCGAGACATTCTGAACGCCAAAGAAGAAAACTTCTCTCGGACAAAAACGTCTACGGTGTATAGTATGGTGTATCGGTGTATATTACACAGAATAGTCTCTGAATGAATTTTCAGATAATCTAATAATTTTTTATTCATGTACTCCTTATATTTTAATAATACTACGTGTTACTACATATAAGTATATTTGCCAATTTATTTTTGCAACCTTTCTACGACAGACCCAACTCTTTCAAGCTGACTCATCATTTCATCGCGACAGTTCCACTTTATCCATTTCCTTTGCCTTTTCCATTATCCCTTCGGGTCAAAACCTTCGACCTTCCCTTTAATCTTTCTCCAGTTTTTTCCAGCTCCGACCTGAGCGACTCGTTTTCCTTTCTTTCTGCTTATTTACCATCCTGATTCATCCCTTTCGTCCCTTCACGCAATCTAATTCCCATTTTCCTTCCGCCTTCAGTCTTTGTGGCTCCGTTTTTCAATATTGTCCATTCAGCCAGGCCATTTATTGTTTGTTCAATCGAAGGCTCAATCGACTTTCAACCTATGTCACGACCCTTCTTCCGGTTGTTTCTTTCCGATATCGATGGGATCGAGTTCGATACATACCCATCCGAAAATCCGAATTAAATCTAATACACACAATTCGTATCATATTGTTGGAATAATAGTCGTAAAATATAATAGTTCAGTAATTGTATTTGCGAAACAGTCGATCTTCGTACAGCGCCATGTAAAAAAAATTTGAACGCTCTTCTTTGAAACTTCAATATTACTTGCAACGTACATACTTGAGCCCATTACTACTTGTCAAGGCTTAGCGCAACCGGCTGGACTACCCTGTTTTGTGTACAATTTCTCTAAGGTTCGTTCTCGTCGTCCTGATCATTTTTCATCATCCGTCTACATCAACTACGACTTTCTGCTTCCTCACTTTAGTTTTTTTTTTCTATTGGATTTCCGCGCAGAATGCGGCGAATAATGTATCGCTGACATCTTCTATGTATATATTACCCTTCAAAAGTTTCGAGTCATTACCTCAACTTGTATTCTAAACTAACTTTCATAGTTATTTACCTTTGCCTACGTCATATCGTGTTACGAAAGACCGTGCTTGCGATATAGGTCACGGTCTAAGTAGGTAGGGCATATTTGTAACGAGATTTAACTTTATTTTTTACGTTGATCTTTGACGTTATAAAATTGAATATTTCACCAATACAGTATAAGACACATCCACTATAAGAAAGTTACGACCCTTATGGACAACCTACGATTTTACTGACTAAAATCAAGGCAACGATCAAGTCCATGAATTGTTACTACACGTTACTGTATATAATGATATACAGTAATGAGCCAATGAAGGTCGATGCTGTAACGCATTTCGAAACTATAAATTTTTTAACCGATAATACGTGCCTCGCGTATGTGGTTCTATCTTTCTCAAATTCGTTGTTATTGCGTTTTTAGGTTATTGCATGTCGGTACGTGGTAATCCTGTTACCTGTTTCCGTACACGGCGCCGTAGCACCGAGTATCGAAACGTCGTGCGGAATTTGATTATGAACGTGAGGCAGAATGCGCTTTATTCTGTTCCGAGCTGCACGTGAATCGGATAAATTTCAAGAATGCTCCAAGGAATGCTTTTTTCGTTTCATGTAACGTAGAACACTGGCTGCTGGAAAAGGGATTTGAATCTATGGCGTGAATGTAGATATTAGCCACTAACAAGGCTTGTAAGTTGAACTTGTAAGTTGAATGTAAACATAGGCGTCGTCAGAGTTGGATGATATTTTTTTCGATGCTCCGCTGTTTTGTTATTTTTCGAAATATTGTAATTTTATTCAAAATAGCGAATATAGATTTCTACTTTTTAGATATTTTTGTTTCTTTCACACTCTGAAAAGGAATATACCGGAAACGAATAGAAAATTGGTTCAATCTATATTATTACATTCTTCGATATTTGCATAGTTTATTTAAAAAAGTTCCGCAAGATGTCCCCATTTTTCAAGTCATTATAGTATCTTTCCTTTAAAGAATGGATAAGATGAAGGGAAGTTCGTGAAACATGCTACTCTTTAAAGCGCTTATGTGTACGTGTGATCATCCACATCTGTTCCATTCCGTAAGTTTTTCCTGTTCTTCAGATTGAAGTGAATTACGAGAGACAGATGTAGCTGTATCGAGCAAAAGTGAAGTTTCTGAGAGAAGTCACGGCGAAGAAGAGTAAGATAAAGGGATTTATAAGACAGCTGCGATTGTCAATAAGTTGAGTGACATTTCTATAATCAATATTAATCGGATCAATGAAGGGCAAGAAAGCAATCTAACCAAAGATCGAAATTAAATTCCAATTATTTACCAATTACCAAAAATCTCCAAATCAATGATAATAATTTAACGTACAAAAAACTACGTACAAATCTTCCTAACCTCCTACAACTCCAAACTATCTATTTATTTATCTATAACTATCTATATCTATAGGAAGAGAACCATTAATTCCAATAAATCCACGGCAAACGAGATTCAAAGCATCGTGCGTCAACTCGATGACCACTTTCGTTCTCGTCGCAATGCGTTTGTCTTTTGGATCGGCGCGTTAACTTATTTTTCACCGCACCGCTTCCGGCGCGTGAACAACGAGCTCAAACGCAGTGGAAAAGCGGCGGCTCGAGTTCAATCGCTGTAACTATGAGTCAGTGCCGATCGATAGTATACGCGATCGAGTTCAACTTCTACCAACGAGCAGAAACTTCGGTATTAACCTAAAAGCTTCAAGGAACGACCGGTCCATCCCTTGCGAAGTCGCGAAGTCGAAATAGTCGATCCAATCGAATTATTCCGCCAGAAATTCTCACCCTCTCCTTCCCTCCGCTGTCCAAAGAGGGAAATGACGGTCGACGATCGCTCGAGCAACAAGCACGAGCGGAATTTCTCGAAACGATAACCGGCATGCTAATAATGGTGCCAGATATGGTTGGTTCGAGACCTACGGTCTAATGAAGCCAGTTTGAGCAGATGGATTTTATGTGAGATCGTTCTGATTGGAAATTACTTGGGTGGAGGGTTTTCAAGGATATTTTACGGCGTTGCTAAGGAAAAGGGGAAGCCTTCCATTAGCCCTCTTGGCCTTAAGTTTTCTGCGATGCAGATTACTTGTGGATTTTTATGCAAATTTGTATTCGTACGGATATAACTAAAGAAATAGAAGTTAAAATAGAGATTTGTATATTCTTTGCATTTTTAAATTTTCTATAAACTGCGCCAGAAGTTTCTTCGTTCAAACTTTATTCATTTGAAATTTCAGTAAATACCCGATTAAATAAATTTACCAATTGAATCCAATTACCTGAACGTGTATTTCGTGTATCTGACTTTGGAAAAATCCTAATGTTTCAAGTATTAAATAAATTATCTTCATCTGATTCGAAGTAGGTATTCATTCAATAATATACGGAATTGATAGATATCTCACGGAGAAGATGTGCAATCGCGTGTGTCCATCAGGTTGTGTGTTCCGTGTCCTTTCAATAGATACAAAAGCAGACGAGGGAGCAGGAATGAATACAAATGGCTCGGTACTAGACGTGGTACGCTTCAAGGAGAGATGTCATTGCAAATCGATTTCAGGATGCACGTCCTTTTCTCGTCCGACGAAAAATATCTGCAGCCACCTCGATTACTGTATCGTGCTATGTTGGCTCTTTCGTTCGCGTGAACCTATTTTCGGTGTTCGAGTTTCAGATAATTAGATGTGCCGTAACGTAAAGAAGAACTTGTCAGTCGCATATCATTATTTTCGGCTTTATTTCCGATACAAATACCAAGGTTTATTCATTACGAATAAAAATATCGATAATAATACAGCACGTTAAATTCTCACGGACTTAAACGTACCGTTCAAGACAATTATTCAAGGATCGTTTTCCTTGTTATACGTATTTCTTGAATTTATATCTTCCTGATAGAACTGAAGGAAAATTTCAGTACTTCCGGAAAATCTCATTTTCTTTTATAGCCAAATATTTTCCTCAACAAAAATGGTGATTTTCTCATAGTCTAGAGTCCATTTAAAACTCCTAAAACAGTGAAATATTCTTTTAACATCTTACTTTTTGTTAGCACGATGCAAAATTCCAGTTCGCTCTACTTCCAACTAAGCGATCGATGTCGGCTGTGACAGCGTACACATTTTGCCTTGTTCAAATTCCTCGCATGGAACACGATCTTCGATGGTTTCGACATGCGACGAGCGCCGAACGTCTAGCACGCGATTAACGCGTTTCAGACACGCTCGTCAGGATATCACCGTTACATCCAGCGTACGATATTTCGTCGTCGTGAATGTGTCGTCTGTCCTGCTTCTAACTGGTGCATCGTACAAGGGTGCAACGGCCCTCTCGGATGCAGTTCCCCTTCTAAGGTGCTTGAATTTTCGGAAATTTCCGCTCGTCTCTTATGCATGACGTTTCCTTAGTCTTACGTTGACTACGTATTCCGCTCGAATTAACCTGATGCAATAATGGACGTTGCGATATCGATTTTCTCTGGACCACGGATATAAGAATTCTCTTTAGAAACGACGGAGCTCGTCAAGATTTCACAGTGATTAAGATTTCAAAGGAAATGTTATTGCGTTGTCTCTATAAGAACGAACGAAGATAGAAATATGAAAGAATCGTAAAACTTGGAATAAAACTATAATTGAATGTAAAAAGTAATATTTGAAGTTTCTTTTCTTTCGAATTTGCATTCTTTAAGTGCTTGCTATAGAAGATCGAATTAATTATATTGAAAAAATAATCTCTCAAAACTAGCTTGGCCGCGCTACCTTCTTGGCTTCTCTTTCTAACAAAACTGTTCTTCATATTAAAATCTTACGTCTCTCCATTCTCCGGACTCCACTAAATACATCGTTAACCGCAATCTTAATCTACCTCCCCGATGCTCAGTTCCACTTAAAAATCCTCATGGTATAATTAAAACTGGCGTACACTTGATTTTAATGAATATTGCTATTTGAAAGGAGAAAATCCACGGTTGCAGCACATTTCGACATATATACTAATACGGGCTCCTAAACGCGAAATGGAGAAAGAGAGAGAAAAAGATTGGGAATCCTAGGGGCAGAGGAAGACGACGCAGCAGACTCGAAAAGAGACAGAATACTGGCCAAAAGACGGTCAATATTATAGTCTGTTCCATAGACGATTATTCCGACATTGTAAAGGAAATGAACCCCCGGTGTTCTACTTAATAGCAGATGCTTGCCGTGTTCTCGTTGCGTCGTTGCTAAAGCGCAGTCAAAAGCATCTGCTGATGATGGTGATGAACCAACAGGGTTGCCTCGATCTTCCCTTGATTCATGCAAAGGCAAGCAAAGCTCGTCTCTGGTGCACGCAACGGTTCGCGATAATGGCTTGATGGAACTTCGCCTCGACACGAGCCACTGCCAGTCTTGTCTGACTATTAAACTCCTCGAGGCGTCCCCTTTCACGAGCCGGGCAACCGTGAAATTTTTATCGATACTCGATTTCCCACACCCTGGCGTTTCTTCGTCTCGCGAAAAAAACTTACAGCATCGCGGCGTGTCGTCGAACACGAAGCAAGAACTCTGTAAATTGATAGCTCTTGTCTAAGGAAGAAAGTTTCGGTGAACGAGAAATCTCGATGTCGATCGGTCAAAAGATACGTTTTTACCAGAAGAGGTGTTTTTGAGAAATACCGCTCGAGATGCTGACTGTGAGTAGTAGATCACGCTATATGGTCAGCCATAAAAGCTTTCACATATAGGGAAGTAATTTGTGTTACAATAAAGCGTAACAAAATTTAACTTCGCTGTTAATGTGTTCTATGCCGAGATGATTAAAGGCTGTTTTATTATTTCTTTATACAGGATGTTCCAGTGATAATAACGCAATGGGCAAAGTAACGTTTGTACGCGAATAAACAAGTCGGAAATATAGAACAAGATTTTTTCATTTGAAGTTTCGTTTCCGAGAAAATCTTGTCCAATCATGTTCAAACTCTATTTCCTTGAAAACGAGGTTTTAATAGAAAAAATTTTATTTTACATTTTTGGTTTATTTCCACGCGTATGGAAATCTGCAGCTTTAACGGAATTTTTTAATATAAAATTCACCGTTTTCTAGGTTAGATAGCAATTCCGAACTATTGGTGGTTTATAGAGACAAATTTTTTGGGAAAGTTGGTCAATATTTGATCATTTCGATCTTTTTAATTGAATCAGAAAAAATAGGTTATACGCGTGGGTAAATTTTCGTTCGACAGATAACATTTTTCAAAAACGATTAAAAAACATAAAGACGTGACGAGACGCAAATTTCTATAAAGTTTTAATCTTTAAGCTTGATTAAATTTAGGCCAAAAATTCAGCAATAGAAAGATATAATAAGAAACATGTGTGTTATTAATTAGATAAATTTTCTTGGCAATGTTCTCTGATAATGACACCAAACCTTGCTACCCAACTCTTCTAGAGCGACTTTTCTCTTAGATCTTTTTTACTGCGCCAAGAATGGGGCTAATTGTAAGGAGCAGTAATTAGGAAGAACATTAGCTGCACATTTCGTCCTCGATTCATTTAAATTGCAAGACGAGTTTAATATCATTGTTTTTATAATAATAATAAAAAGAAATGAATCTAATTCTAAGACACTTGGAGAAAAGCGCTTATTGTCTGTTTGCAGATGTCATAGAGAATCTGCAATGAGTTAAGATACAAACTTCATCTTCGAAAGGAGATTCCTGCGAATCGATCGAGAATTTAAGCCGATTAAAACAAGCGTAATTGATTTAACCAGTTAATATCGCGAACATTTTTATAAATTTGCCAAGCAGTTCTTTTATATCTGAGAAAGAAACGGGAGTAATGCAAATCAGAAGTTTAAATAAAATCACGAATAGGTTACATATTTTTGCTGTTATTCCACTACACCGGGAGCACGGTCTGATCAAAAACAGACCATTTCCACTTCAGCCATTCTCCGATGTTTCTTGCTCGTTAATCACACTTTTCTTACCACTATCGCGCTTTGCTTTACAAGTACTGTATGCTCGTTCCACAGTGGTGATGTAATTTACAGGGTAAATTAATACACAATGGTGCGTTTGGTACAAATAAACTGTTATTACGGCGTTTTTCTCGTTTCTTTCTGCGAATATATTTTGTTTCCACTCTCAATTTTTTTACTTTGAGAGAATGAAACTGAACAGAAGACCATTAATTAATGGAAAAATTAATGATGAAAAACGACTGAGACGTATCTACGTTTGCATCGACTGTTTCGCGGGTTAGCAACTTTGTTTCGTCCGTGAACGTCGGGTTTGATTTCTATCATCTTGCGTGTAAATAAAGTTTAAGCGAAAAAGTTGCCTGATAAATTTTTACACGAATGATACGATTTCTCCTTGCCCCATTTTCCTTCGAGCACAATTTCCATTCCCTAACGACATTGTTCTGTGACTTTTAAAATTTATCAACTTCAATTCAACGAGCAAGCCTGGTTTACATGAAAAACCCCTGGTACAAGGAATACATGGTTCAAAAATGTTCCACTGTGACATCAAGAGAAATTGAAAAATTCCATTTTGAATCTTTTGAGAAAAACATTCTCCATATTTTCCCTTATACCACGAGATTATTAATTTTTCAACTTATTTTTGGTACGAGGGAATAAACACCTGTGGTACTTTATTCTAAATAAAAATTTCTCTTAAAGGAGTGTTTCTATGATCGGAATATTAAAATCCGTAATTTCCATTCTTTATACACGATGTACTTTTCTACTATACATTTTTGATAAGAATATCGCAATAAATATCTTTCAACTTCCATAATATGTGTTATCAAGATCGTTCCAATTTTTTTCAATGTAGCACTAATGAAACTTTAAATGTTTTATTTAATATCCAGAAAAATACATAAAAAATTTCTATAGATATTTCTTTCTTATAAATACTTTCGCATAGCCACTGCATGTGATGTTAAAGCTAGAAACAGCAAATATCGCAGAAATTTTAGGATTAGCAGACGTAAAATTTAAGAGCGAAATGAAATTTTCCTTGTGTAAATCTTTTCACAAATAATTTATGCGATTCGCTTTATATTTTCCAGGGATATCGATTTTCGAAATTATTCCCAAGAATAGATTCATCGAGCTATCGGTAACCAGAAAATGGCGCCTGTTGCACGAAAATCGCTTTCTTTCTTCAAGAATTGCGGCTGTTTTGCGCGAAGTCAGATAATCGCAATCAAAAGAACTTTGCTCGCGTGTTCCTCGTTTCGTTCTTTTTCCCCTCGAGTCCTTCTCTTTGCAGGGCGTTTGTTTGCCGACTTAAGGGCGGCACGCGCAGATCGTCCACGATAAAAGAGTTCATTTTTCGCGATCGATAACCGTACAACAAAGTGAATTACTCTGGAAATTACTTACTGTTACGCTAAGAAAAAAGGAAAAAGAAAGTAAACGACTCTCGCGATAACGAAGGTGAAATTTATGGGCTCGTATGGAAAGCGCAATTGCGTAATTATCGATGATTTGTAGAACACCATCAAGTATACGAGCGCATAAATTTGAATTAGCCACAAGCAAAATAAGGTTCAAGGTTTGCGCTTGTTATTAAAACACGTTCCAAGATCCAATGAAAAATAGTACTTTAAATTGCAGTTTGAAAATGGAAGATTACATGCCGTCAATAATTGGGATGTACTGGTTACATAAATAGGGGATAGTATTTCAATTATCTAAAAAATTTAACGAGACGCTTTTATTTATGGAAATAATATTTTTATCAAATGCTTATAAAGCAGTGGGAAATTCTTTAATGAAGATGAAATAAATAAAGCGTAATGTGTTGAAAAAACCAAAGAGGATTTTTTTATTCATAGAAATATCATTTTTACTAAATGGCTATAAAGGAATGGAATATTGTTTAACATATCAAATTGGTGAAATTTGGAAACGAAATTTGCAAAATTTACGAATGAATTTTAAACAGGCTAGCATGCAGCGATTCAACGCGGCAAAATTATAAAAATATCGCGTGTTTAATATTCATAAAGGTGAGGTACGCGATGTCAATTTAAAATATACGCTGATGTTTGTTGCTCGCTATTTCGTTTAATTTAACTTTTTTCATACATTTTCGGTTATGTTCACGTACGGAATTTCTCTGTACTTCGAATTAATATCGAATTCAAAGAATAAATATGACTGGTCGACCGATTTTTCTTTCAATTTTAATGTAACGTTTCTCATAAAATTGCAGCGATGCGAACCATCGGAATGCAAATGTATTGGGATGTAAACGATGTTGAAATACCGAGGAGAAGGAGAGGGAAAGTTCTTAATTCCGTGGTCGTTCGTGTTAAGTCACGAGTGATAAACTGTGGCCGGCAAACTTCTTTAACTTGGTCTCGCTCCTCTTGTAAAGGGGACATTCAGTCCGCTTCGCTTAACCAGTTTTACATGCAAACAGGTTGAACAGGTAATTAGGAAGTCCGTTTTTAAACGACCATAGCAATCTGCTTTAACGTAAAATGCACTCGAAATTAGCGTTAAGAACTTAATAGTAAGTTTATGAAGCGGATGAACTAAGGAAGAACCACTTTTTGGACAAAGTTGCGCTTTTAAGAAATTTTCTTAATGGCATAGAATAAAAGCGAGCACAAGATATTACAAGTAAGATTAGTATTTGCCAGACTATTATACAATTCTTCAAAATTATTTTAAACTGTCTCAACTTGAATCATCTATTAAATCTTTGGATATAAAATATCGGATCTCACAATCATAACTGTTCTTAATTTATCTTCTGGTGGCGTTTAATAAATATTTGTGTATGCAAATAAAATGCAGTTATTTCGTTTATCGTGCAAACAATTCCATTTTGACCAAGCAATGAATCAATACGTTCTTCGTATCTCGTGACTCGCGATACAAATCCGAGGTAAACGTTTCACTACAAGCAGAGATATTGTATTCTCCAACGAAATACTGAAATAATTTCCAAGGAGAGAAAAAAAGTTCGTATAAAAATATATGTATAAAGCCATGAATAATTTTCGTTCGGGAGAAATTTTTGTCAAAATCGTCGACGTCGTTGTGCGTAACGAAGAGAGGCTCGTAAGAGTTTGCTACGGCGTACAAATTAAACGCTTTCACTGACACGACGCCGGAAGTCTCAGTAACTTTCTGAAATTGGCGTGCGAATTTTCGGCAAATACGACCTTCGCGAGCTGAAATTTTCTGTTGAATGGGATTTCAGCAAATTTGCTCTGCGACGAGGCGTTAAAAGTGATGAGTTGCGTCGCAGTCGCGCCAAACAGGACACCTTGTTGAAGTAGGAGTAATATTTCCGCGTTACGATTATGGCTCCTCGTCCCAGCTATCAAAACTTTCCCGGATAGTGTTTTCCTTCCATTCGTGTTTAAATCTTTCCGTATTTTGTTTGTAACCCACGCATTTTGAGATATTACGTAATTTTTTGTAATAAAGTTCTGAATTTCTTTCTGTTTCCCGTCGGTTCTTCTGTTCACAGCCGAGTGGAATAAAAGCGAAAATTATTCAAAAAGAATAAGCGAGCTTGTCAAAAGCCAAACTAATCATATCGCTTCTTTCGATATTCTTTGATCACTTTTTTAAAATGGCAATTGACGAATTAAGTTGATCTTTCTTTTAACATCACCATAGAACACGCAGCACATTCTACCGCTGGCCTCAAAGAAATAAACGAGATTTTTATCACTAGCTAACAGTCACTCGTTTTAATTAAACTTCCAATTGACCACTGTGCAAATTAAACTACATTGTCCGTTCATTGCATTGTTACGCGAAAATTGATTAGCAAATTGTTGTTCGATGGAAACGAATCAAGCACCGATTTCTTTTGTCTACTTTCATCAACTGATTACTTTGCCTGAGAAACAACTTGCTGTATTCGCGAGAATGCATTAACGCCTTGTGGGATTTGTTCGAGCGTCGTTGCGCACATTTCAAGCGGGCTTGATATATAGAACGAACGGTCACAATTACTTTGATTAAGTATACAATGTTTTCAAGAAGCAACGTCCGCCAGTTCTATTTTAAAAACGTATCTAATATGTACTAACTTAATATGAAAATATATCTTTGCTGGTAAAAACTAGTTTCGACGTGAGTTTAAGTTTTCGTCGCATTTTTCAATTGCAAATTTTCTAATTCGCGTTTGAGTTGGAAAATCCACGACTTCTCCCATTAATATTCGGCATTTACTTCGTGCTATACCGCGTTTATCGCTTAACGTCTCGAATGCAAATGGTATAAAGTAACTTGGAAAAAAAAAGCGGAGTATTCTCGGCGACGAACGATTCCTAGGTAGATTATTTCGTATTCATGGAAAAGACGTGGCCGGATGTTGGCGCTAGTCGTCGTCGGCGAGGGAAAGAGCGTCGAGGTAGAAAGAGATAAGTTTGAAGCCGGGCCAGAGGGTGCCACGGTGATCTTGTTAAGCGAGTAAAAGCTCGGCTGTCGGGGTTAGAAAAGCTGCAGCTGCTGTGGACCGCTCCGCCATCGCGGCTCTCGAAAATGAAAAGGAAACAAGGCACACTTTCAGTAGTAAAAAATTCCTTCGCAAAAAAGTGCGTCCCTTTCCTACCATTTCCAGCTTTAAAAACAATTTACGCTCGATTTGCTAACCGTTTCTAATGAATGTTTAATCAGGGTAATTGCATATCGCTTTCCTCTTTGTTTCTCAGCGAGAGGGAGAGCAAGAGCGGGTAGAAGATGGAGAACGTGGAAATCGTGGAAATCAATGTCTCGATGTTCAGCTTGAAAATCCAAAATCTTTACCGTCACTCTGTTAATAAATTTTTATTAGTTTTTAACAAAATTTATCGGCTGTTCATTTCCACCTTTGCAAGCCACTTTGTACGCATTTGTAACACGATTTTGCGTCGCTCGAACCGTGTTTCTCTTCCCATTTCTTCGCAACCGTCCCTCCCTTTCTCGGCAGACGATAAATTTTTGTAACGAGCTAATTAATTGTGTATTGAACGAAACCCGCGTAGACGATCCTCGCACCCCGACGAATGCTCCCGTTAACGAAAACAAGCGGCAGAAATATGAGGGAAAAAATAGGCGCGGGAATATTGTTGCAGGAGTTGAAACGCGTCGACGAGATTAACACGCGACGTGTTCCAAAAGAAAGAGAGAGAAAGAGAGAGAGAGATGGCGAGAGTGAAAATGATGTTATTTACAAGGGTAAATCCTGACGGCTCGACGCGAATGTTCGCACACTAAGGGAAAAAGAAGATCGCGAACGAAATTACAGACACGAGTCATCTGCCTTTTTCAGGCGTACGCGTATGCTCCGTAGTTTTCATGCATATTCTCTTTCATTCTGACAAGTTTCGTTCGGATACCGGGGCAACCTTTGAACAGTGGCCAATATTGGGTTATCTCTGGAGCAACTTTGCTTTCCGGCTAAATTTTTAGCAGATCAAGAATAAAGGTGCTGCTTTTATCGAATAGCATTATATCAGAAAGCATTGTTGTCGATGATACTACTTTGTTTTTTCTTCGTTTGATTGATATTCTGTATGTTCGACATTGTTTACTTTTATGTCATTGGCGGTAGCAATTTTTTGTCACCGGAGTTATCGTAGTTCGAGTATTCGTTATAGTATGTACTCAAAAGTATTTTTGAGCTTCTGAAACGGAACATTTCGTTCGCAGCATTCTTTTGATCAGTTTTAATTCGAAGTTCGAATCACGTTTTTTAAGATTATAGAATTGCAAGGTCTGGCTTAATATCATTTTGAAATATTAATGGGTTAATAACGTTAGTTACGAAGTAAATCCAAGCAGAAAGAACGTGAGCGGAAAAAATCTTTTTGAAACTTCTACAAACGAACTACTCGTAGGAAACGTTATTCCATTCCGACCGCAATGAGAATTGTTTTCCCTTCGTAGTCACGTCCTACTTCTTCTCGGTACACAAATGGCCACACATCGTGATATCTTTAGGAAGCTCGTATAAAATTAAAATTTCCTTTTGATAACATCTGATATTTGCTGACCTACAAGTACCAGCGAAAAAATAAAACTTTCTCTTTCTTTTTCTTCCCACATATCCTCTTTAAAACTTTCGAAAGAAGTGTGGAGTACCTTTCAATTATATTTGTCTGAAGAACTGTTAGTAAACAGACCAGAGAAATAAGTTTCTTGCGTTACGCCCTTATTTCCCTTCACCATAATGAGTTAAACAAAACCGAAATGAATTCGCTGCATCGTTACGGAATGTTTAACTCATAAGCAACGCGATACGGTTCGCTAACTAAAAACCCTTTGAATTTTTCTATTCAGGCAACTTTATCTATCGAACGTTCGTTTAATTCTTTTCTCCTTTATCTGCGAATCGCATCGATAATTGCACGCTCGAGTAACAGTGATAACTAAAATGAAACAACGTGGATATTCCGCAATGGTCGATCGTTTTACATCGATTTTGGTGCTTGGTCGAACGTGAAAAGCACTTGTGAAATGAATACGCGGTAGATACTCTCTGTCAATGCGAATTGATTCAAGTTTGATGCAAGCATGGTTTTCTCTCGCGCCACGTTTTTCCAGCAATGTGATTTTCAATATCAAAGAAAAAGTTTCTCAAATCGTTTTTATTGGCCCAATCTTTAACTATGTCCATACTGATAATGATAATAACATAATTTTGTTAATATGAGATACATTACACGCGTCAACAAAAACAACGTATTAAAAACAGGACAAAATTGTGGCTTAATACATCCGTTTCTACATTCTTCATATGAAGATGTAGTGCGTGAAATCCTACAACATCATAAGTCTGTGTTGTATCTTGCCTGTAACGCTCTCTCCCATCGACAGGGAGCCATTCGAATTTCGCGCGAGTGTGCTTCGAATTTCCGGAGGGAATATGAGAAGAATACATATATACGTCGAAGTCGAACGGAATCGTACTTGTTTCGCATATAACTTTCCCGAATGCTTTTCAAACTGCCAGTGAGAAAAACTGACGCGTTTCACCTGATTCGAGCCACGGGAAACGACAATTGCGACTCGCACGGGAAATACTTGTTACTAGGGAGAAAAACGCGGAGGAAAAATATCGCGGGTCGCATACGTCGTTAATCTCCTCGCTAATTGCATCGCGACTAATTAGCGCGCGATTTTCAGTTCCTTTTAGTCAGCGTACGGTGGCAGGTTACCAGCAGCGTCAACCGTCTATTTCTTCTGTTTCGTACTTGGGATATCCGTAAACGACGTGACTTTTTTACGATTCCGATTGGTAAATTTTGTCTTTCGTTTTGCGTATCTTCGTTTTGCGTATCTTCGGCGCATTAAAATGTGACAGACAGTTGTATGTTCCGACTAATTTATACGAGATTGCGCGAGGTGATGTGATTATTTAATTATAATATGTGTAGACATGAAATTCCTATTACTACCATCGTCATTTTTGTCGAACATTATTATAACCGTCGAGTAGCTGATGAACAACGTTATTATCGCAATTTTATGGTTCCTTTTATCGACGTTATTATGTGCTTAATGAAAATTAGCAGTAACTGCTGAAGTCGTTCAGCCATGACTTTTTGCTAAAGTACTTCATCAGGTTCAGTAGATAATTCACTGCTTCAGAATTGCTTCCTTAAAAGCGCGATCGAGATTTTCTTCTCACGCGACAACAATATTCCGTCACGAAATTTGAATGAAAGTTTGCAAAGTTTAATGAAAAGCGAGTATCATAAAATATTATAAAGTATTCTGCAAAAATGTAAAATGGTAAGAGCCTGAAGTCTCGTACCCACGTGTTCGCACAATCATTCTTTTGTTCTACGTTTCTGCATTTATTTAAAATTCTGCAATATTTCTTGTTACACTCATTTATTAAAATTTACGGTTTTACATGCAGTTCTTCCTACCCTGCATTTACAGTTTCTTTATTCCAAACACAATTTTACGCTTTGTAGAACACATTATTTTCTTGTTCATTGTTATTCTGACTGCCAATCGATTCGATTATAAAAATTAACTTGGAATATATGTCGTAATAATCTTAAATCTCGTATTATAAGCAATAAATAGTTCCGCTTCGTTTCCTCGATTGGTACACGTTGAAAAGTATGTATATGTATAATTTACGACGCGATCTGCGCAATTCAAATAGAGTTTACATCTTTAAAATCACACGTTTCGTGCTTGGTTCAGTTGGTTGAAAATGAATTTTGTCCGCTATAATTATTATTCGCAAGCTTCGTGGAAACGATCTACCTCGTTCATAATGTAAAGTAATTTTAATCGCTTGCAAATTTCGGATGATGAAAGCTTAACCTTATCGCGCGCATAGTCAGCTTGTTCCGACGAATTAAAACGTTGGTAATCCGCTAATTATTACTGTGTGTATAATTAATTGACATTCGCCGTCGCTGCGTACCTTTGTTGCTGCTCATTCTGGATTACTTAGCGTTTTAAGGTAGTAGAAATGCGAGATTTATTCCTTCCGCATATTTGTATTTGTACGTTGATATTTATATTTGAATATCTGATAATCATAATACAACGATTGAAGTGTGTACGAGTTTTAAACGAATATAAAGAATAAAATAAAAAAGAAATAAATTAATCCTTCCGAACTCCGATTTTTCTATGTTGGAAATTATCTAAATGACAAATACACGTGTTTTTGGTAAAACTTTACATACACGAAACTATAAATTAAATTGTGCATTTAAATACGACTTCAAAAATAAATCATTGTACAGTAAAAGCAGTTGGTACACCAATATAAATACAAAAGCTATATCCTATAACACACTGTATCTTTTCAGTGCAGCCGTCGTTTTATCATTTTTATGTTGCAATTCGATTGTCATCAGCGGAGAATCGAAATTCATTCCGCTACGATGGCACGTTTATTGTTGGAAGAAAAATACATTTCAAGTACTGCGATTATTCGAAAAGATGTGAGCAGCAAAATTAGAAGTGCACCATCCACGTTAGTTTGTACGCAAAATGCGCCAATTAATTATTACAGTCGGTCGGGTGGCAAAAATAATCTCTACGAGAAAAGTTAGAACGATGTTTGTCGATATTAATTTCGACGATGTCAAATTGGAACGTGTGCGAAGCAACTGAAATATTTTCTCTTTTCCAGAAATATTTACTCTTTTTTCTCCCCCTATCTTCCTCTCTCTTCTTTTAAATCATTTCATCGAAAGCGGAGATATTTCTTAATAAAAATCATAAATTCTATGCAGTTGCACCTTTATTAACGTAATTACACCAGTAACGTATGCAACAAATAACAGCATTAATTTGTTCCACGCCAAATTTAATCTCGTTCGAAGATATACAAAATTTCTGTTAATTGAAAGATTACAAATTGTGTTCTTTTAACGGATCTGATAGTTCGAGTGTTAAAAATCCAAACTAACATTCAAAGTCCTAATACATTTGTTAAGGAAAATTAAATTCCGCTCGATCAATAACTCGCAATTTTTACAATCAGGAAAACGATCGCGTGGCAGAAATAGCAACGTTAAGTAAGCTTAAAGCAAACACGAACGTTAGAAAGCATTTTAATTCGGAAATAAATCGATGAATTTCCGATGCTCGAAGAGTTTCGCAAAGAGTGAAAAATCCTTGACGTGATCGGTTGCAACTCAAACACAAGTTTCCCTTTCGTATACATCTACCGCGGAATTTAAGACCAAAGAATGCTTATATTGAATGCTTATATAGGTAGCAGTTTTATGAAAAATCAACTGCACCCAGTGAGTTGTTACTTTCGAAGTTTGAACGGACTGTTTACCGGCTGGAATTTACCTTTTTCTGCGATCGATCTGCTACCTCCTCTTTCCTAAACCATTCGACTTTGTCGTTACATCTCGGATATATACACGTAGTTTCATTGCTTCTATTGCCCCTGGAAGCTACAACAGGAAGCATAAAATGGAAATGATTTACGATAAGGGAAACGATACTGGAAAAGATCGTATGATTTCAGAGAGTTTCCTTCTCCATACTGTTAACTCCATTTTAGTAACTTTCTTTTATAGCATACGGTTCAGAAGTTTGTTCATTTCTGACAAGTTGTAATTAGAATCTAATTGCGAAATTGATGTAATTTTAAAGCATTATTTTTAGCATTTATAAAACGCAGAATAGCTTGTCGAAACAAACGATATAATCTCGAAATTATACATTTCTTAATTTAAAAGGAAATGTTGTCAGTCACGGGAATGATTCGTTCTCTAGACGAAATGATGGCGACCTTTTAAAATTAGAAGGAACGGTATCAAAGATTTCGAAGTGACAATTTTGATCTTTCTTGACAACTTTCTTCATCCAAAAAAATTTGAGGACGCGTCCTGACTCTGTTCTAACCCGATAAGTACTCTTTTCACAACTTACAATTAGAAACACCCAAAACTAACATTTTATGATATTAATCCGCAAACAGTCACGGTAAGAACCTTATATACCTTATATGCAGGCAGAAAATGCCTAACTTTGTTACACTATTTGGGTAAAAATAGCTTCGCGCTTCATCTTTCATAAACGTCCTTCTCCATCCCCCTCGTTGAGGAGACTTTCGTGACGAACGGTTAACCGTCGAGAGCTAATCGTCGATCCAGAGGCAAACTATCGTCGTAAAACTTCGCCTCCATTCGGTTATTTCCCTTCTTTCGGGGCGGGTTAATTAAAGCGACAGCAGGTCGCGCGTAGTTTTGAAATTATGCAGGAGGAACGACTTATGAAATTCCGACCCGGTCGAAATTTCGGCGACGCCGGGGTCAGAGGCGAACTATGTTAGCTGCTTGTATCGCAATTAATGCAGCCGTGTAATATAGTAACCTTCGCCTGTAATCCGCTTGAAGGGTGCCCGTAACACGTGCTCGTTCGGAGACAATAAAGGGGACGTTGCGCGTTTAATTTCGAATCTTAATGCGCACGGATTACGGACCGGGGCAATATGTAAGCGAATTGAAATTTCGATCGAGTTGGATATAATAATAATAGCATTGTTCGAGTTTGGAAACCGGTTATAGTCTGTGGCAAGATATTTGAAGGAAAATGGGAAATATTGTGCAACTTTGATCGTTTTTATTAGCAATACGAACACGACAAATTAAAAATAGACTCGATCAAAGTTATTAGGACCGAATTGCTGACAGAACTTGCAACACTTGTACTTTTCCGAGGAAGTATATTACCTAAGCTAGTAAATTATGCAACTACTTGAGAGATATTTAATACTATTTTTTCAGCAATTCACCTTTGAATAAATTTTGTTCTACACACTTTCCTAACGATTTAAGAGAGTTTGCTTGTTCCCAAAATTAGATGAAAGAGTGTAAAACAAAACAGTAGAAATTGAAGGAAAGAAGATATTAATAAAATTAGCTTGCTATATAGGTCACATATTGCCTGCAATGTAACGGTTTTCGTGAACAAACAACGTTATCGCATACAAACGAAATTTCATCAACCTTACGATACTCCACATTTTCGTGTTAACGTATCGTGAAACGAATCGGATAAAGATAGCAGTATTATTAACAACCATCGATGTATGTAATGAGATTCCCGTTGAATATAGTAGGCTTGGCGATAACGCGGCCCATGTTGCCGGCAACGAGTTACACGATCGCAAGCTTCGAGGTACAAGCTCGCCTAATCCTGTAACATCCACGTATCCACGTAATCCTGTATCCTGTTACCTGCGGTCTCGAGATAACGTGGAAGAAAGAAATCAGCGCAAGCCGCATCAGTTCGATATTCGCAGTAGCCTCACGTCTATGCTCTGAAGAACAAGCAACGCTCGCTCTACGGAACTTTGTCGATTGAATTTCCGCGATTTCTGGGAAACTTGCGAGCTGGACTAATAGAAAACGTCGGGACGTTGTTCCCGACTAGTTCGAGAAGTAGCTTTGATCAATTTGCAAGTTAAAAATTGTCAATGGAATCTGGCTTAATTAGTCGGCATTTAATTCTTTAAATATACTATTCTCATTTATTCTATGACATAGAAATACTCGAAAAATTTGTTATTCTCAAATTGTGTTCATTCGTTGAAGTATCTGCTGATTTCGAGAAAATAGTGCACATTTCGACTTTGTATGAAATAATTCATGTTACAAAAAGTTATGGTATTTAATTAAATGGAGAGCACGTCGAGATTGGATGCAAAGGGACGGATATTGTAGCGAGGTAAGTGGGTACAGAATTTTGGACAATTATGAAGACTAATTATATCTTAGGTAGCTTTAGTGCATAACAGGCTTTGCTAATCCAAATTGTTTCACTGAAGTTCGTAAGGGATTTCCAATTGTTTCGGGGATTACGTTTTAGATGAGCTTTAAAGTAGCCTATAAAACATTATTCCATTAAGGATCGAGCAGTGAAATACATAATCCATAAAACTTGTTTAAATTCCACGATTTAAAAAATAATAGTTTATCTTCTAACATTATACATTTATACATCTACTATACATGCTATATATCTTGCAGTTTCCTTATTTAAAAATTGTGATTACCGATGTATGAAGTTGTAAAAGAGCTGAAATCCCGCACCGATTTATCCCTGTTTTCTACCTTAAGGATGAAAATAATCACGCCACGAGACGATTCAATCTCAAGACTCCAAACACGGGATTAGCAGAAAGAAACGGACGTCGTTCGCATTAATAGGGATTTCCTTGTATCTCCATTTCCCGACTTTCCTAAGAGGCTAAGAAATCCACCTTTTTAATTCTCATTACAGCGTAAACACAGAAATACTCGAAACATGTCTCTACAGACAGTAAACACAAAAATATCTCTATCAGCACTTACAATATTGTCTAATAGATCATCTTTAAATTAATTTCTGAAATATTACGTTAAATCCTTTAAGTTTCAGTTATTAAGTTCCAGTTTATTCCACGTTAAAGTGCAAGGATATCCGACCAAGTAAATTTTGTATAATTTGTGGCAGATTTTCACAAATGAAGACTAAAGAAACTTCACTCAATATCGAATAAAAGAGGTTAATAGTAGACTGTCTTGTAGTAAATAGCACAGATTATAATTTCATTAGACTTGAAATATTGAGCGCTTTGAACACAACACACACTCGTGTACTGAACAACCTAATTAGAATATTTTAACAGCGTTCGTGCATATACATATATATATAATTAAACGGTCCATTAGGCACGATAGCACGCACGATGTAATGATGGGTTATATGTAATGGGGATTACGCAAATACACGCTATGAATGTAATTTATATCGCAAACCTAGCAGCACTAATACTGACGTAATGATAGTTCTTCGGTTTCGACGAGTATCTCATGGCAATTTACAGAACAATATTGCTGCTCTATTATCCGCTGGAATAGTGCACTGATTTCATACTGTACATTATAAAATTAACAGCTAATAATAAGCTTTTTCTTGCCTTATTCTACGACGAAACAAAGGAAATTTCATTTCAAAGAAACTTCACCAAACTAAACACTCGGTGCTACGAAAGTAATGAAACAAAGTTCTGTTAATTTTCAACATGAGTCTATCCTAACCCGACGAATTTACTCTATCATAGGTAATAATAAAAATAATATTGATATACGTAATATTTTCTGTTTTCCTCGTAACACGATTTTAAATTCAATTTTTCGTAATATCGAACAGAAAAAGAGATGCACGATTTACTTTGTATTATTAGCGTAGAATAATAACACGTTTTAAATCCTCAAATATTCAAATAATTTTCACCTAACTTTAACGTAGCTATAATATAACTTGAACACAATGTATTATTCGAATAAGAATTACTTCGATAGAATCTTTAATTCCTCGCAAGATCACGATCGTCATAGAATAACGTTTCAACTGCGAGAACAAATGGACTCACGCTTAATCGCGGAACTCGTTCTCTGTCACAACAGCCACCCGATGACGCTTCAGACTTGTCTAAGATATCTCGTCGAGGAATATGGATGAGAAGTCGCGAGTCGGATGCAGCGCTGGAACAAAGCACAACCGCGTCGCGAATTTAGCTTCAACGTCTTCTCTTTGTGAAATGTCACGACAAGATGGCATTCCTTGTATTCAATTCGAGAGTAACATGGTCGAGCGTGTTGCAAGAATGCAGGTCGCAACACAACTAACAAGTACGTCAAAATTTCTGAGCTCGATTATTATGTCATGCGATGACTCCGGGACGAAGACGAATTACAATAGTCGCTTCTTTTCCCTGTCTCGTTGGAAACACGGAACGAAAATTATTCGACAAGTCTGACAATGAGAATGTGTGGTGTTCGCAGATGCATTATTATTATTATTATCATTATTATTATTATTATTTGTTCGTTTATTTTAACAAACATTATTTAATTATTATTCAAATTTAATTAGCAAATTGATTGAGATCTATTCATTCGACTCATTCAAACCACTTTGTTTTCTTCGAAATCTATGATCGGTTTCCGATAATCCTTTTAAACGTCATTCAAGAAAAGCTAGTCATTTTCATGTATACAGTAAAACGAAGGTCTGTTTTCGTTATCTTATACAGCTCAATTTCTCCACGAGAAACATTCGCAAACAGATGACACGCGTCCATGGATTTTCGTAAAGCGGATCAAGAACTGCCGCTTATTCGTTTACAATCTACATTCTACGTCAATATTTCAGAGGGAAACTCGATTCTAGAAAATTGATCTCTTTTTCGGAATTCAACAGGCATAAAAATGGCGGAAATCCATCGATCTAATCTGAATCGGTATGTGCAGCTACAAAATGTCTACGGTATATTTATATCGGACGGCTTACATCGATTTTCTTTTCTTGAATTGAGAGCTAAATCGGTTGTTACCCTTCGAACGTAGCTGTTGAACTCGAGTGAATTTTATTTCGATAAAAATTCGTGTATTTTTTTGAGTTGTAAACGAAATAAGACGAAAGCGATTTTGTTGTAACAATTTCTAATGCACATTAACATGTGCATTTAAACTTTTCATAAACAGCAAAAGCAGTAGCATAATCTTTGGTCAAGTCGGAAGAAGGGAAAAATGTTTTTTTTATTTTAAGTGTCTAGTCTTTACTTGGCAAAATTACTTTGCTTAACTCGGGTTTTAATTAAAATTAAAACGCTGACGTCCGAAAGTAAAGCAAAAAGTAACAATTCTATTGAAAGTGGAAGAAACTAAATCAACTATTAACTTTCGTTTAGTAAAAAAAAAAAAAAACAGAAATACCGTTACAATATAAATAACTCCTGTGGAACTCCTACGAACAATTATTATAAAAAAGAACAACTTTCGGACATAGATCCGACTATTTAAAATTGTAAATTGCGCTATTAAAACTTTCTGGAGTGAAGAAGTTATGTCTAAATTGCGCTATTAAAACTTCCTAGTTAATACTGTATGGTTCTTAGGTAATACATACATATTATATCAAACTCGATAAATAACAGAGATTTGTTTAAAGAAACATATAACAAAGAGAATAGTTAAAAACACACAAGTCTGAAATACGACTTCAAGTAAAAATCGATAAAGTACGAAAGCAAGAAATAACATTCTTCGTAAAACGAGCTTATCGAAGTGTTCAAATTTTCGCGATACGAATCTGGCTGGTTAGTGGAAATGTGGCCAGCAATTTCGCAGGATTATCTTTCTCATCGGTGAATTACCCGAGCCAAAAGGGACAGACGGAGGCGTCTATTAGTTTAAAGGAGTCGAAAATGGAGGACGACGACTCTTATCTGATTACGAAAGCGGCGTGTTTCGGCGCAATCAAACTCCTTAACTAGCTGTTTTCGCGATACGATCTCCGATCTGACGCTCAAAAGTGTGATTCGCATGAGAACGAAGTGAGAACCCCGGAGAGAACGAGACTTGGAATTTCCCCTCAAACGACTAAATAAACGAGCTTCCTCTTTCCTTCGTTCCAGCATTTTCGGAAGTCAGAACTTTCACGCGAAATACGATTTGTATGCATTTACGTAAAACATACCAACGTTTACGGTTCACGCTGCTCTAATAAGATTGGCTTGTCCTCGAAAATCAACGTTACATTATCCCCCAATTAGTAGCAATTTAATCGCGTTATAATATTTCATTATATTGCGAAGATTACAAAGATTAAAGTCATTGTAATTTGATCGACCTATAACTTGAAAAATTCAACGATATATTGGTTGGGAAAGAAGAAAAAAAATAGCCATATTCTCCTTTAAAGGAACGTTGAAAGTACAATCCAAGTCCATTATGATTCTTAAACCGCGATCCGGGGTCGTGAACACCAAGGAAAGATGGTGTTCGGCTACCTCTAACGGTGCGATTTAGCAGAATGTTACGCGAATCGTAGGGAAAGAGGATCGAAGAAAAAGAGAAAGAAACAAAAACGACGAGAATGACAACGATGAAACGCGAGAAATCGTGTTCTACATTTTTACCATCGAACTCACGAACGAAAATTGCTTGGCAGTTCGAAGGCTATCGAACGAATAACGGTACGCCATTAAATCACCAACAAATATAAATTCTCTTGACTGGATCAGGATGTAGTCGTGGGACGACGTTGAAAAATTCTTTGTCTCGGAAGTAGGGTAAAAGTTGGCGGACACTTTGGGACGGTTATTACCGTCTCGGTTAACTTTTGCCTCCCTTTAAATGAAAAATATGCTGACACGCTAGCTATTCAGCCTGGCTCGCTCAGCCGAGCTCTTCGAGTTAACTTATTTCGCCAAGTTCACTTTATAGGAAGTTTGAAACGATATCCTTTGTGGCCGCGTTTTCAAACGGGGTGGTTTGTCTTAGTTACTACCTGCGAGTGCGTTAATTGTAGAAGACATCCGGAGATTAATCGGAGAAGAAATTGAAGAAATGAGAAGAGTAAAAGAAAATATCGATTACATTGAATAGCAAGTAATCAATAAGAAGTTTCACATGAATCTGAGTCGATAAAAATAAATGAAGACCATCGTTACCTAAACTTTCTAATACCTAATCGATTTGTAATTTCTAGTGGTAAAAGGTTTCAAGGAAAGGGAATAATTTAAAGGGTAGTATTATCCCTGTGAAGTGGTGGATCGCTCTCCTTTTCCTAGGCACGCCTCTAAACCGGCTCAACCCGAAGAAGAAAACTTTTTTGGAATTACGGCACCCAAGTACGTACTTGGCTGTTGTAAATCTGTGGCGAAGGGAGTCGAAAGGGGCCAGAGAAATCCGGCAAACGAAGAAGAGAGCTGAATCGAAGAAGAATCTCCAGCGTCCTCGAAACTTTCCTTTATTCGCCGTGTGACTGTGAGATAAGTAGAAAAGAAACGGAACAGTATAGAAGAACGAAGATGGTAAGTAGGGGAAAAAGAAGGTCTTTCGAGAAACTAGGGAGACATACGGATACACAAAGCGATGTGAGAAGAGTCGAATTATAGATAAATTTATAATCGTCATTAAAATAGGGCGAATTTCAAAGGTATTTGAACATTTATTTAAATTTCTATAAGCGTTTCACTGCTTTCACGAGCTATTCATGTTCGGAAATAAAACTTGGAGGAAATAGGTTAAAAGACAGACGACGTCTATTTCAAATCATATTTTTGTCACAGTTATTTTTATAAAAAATGTTCTATATCTATGTGTTCCATTTCAATGCAAATTTGACATCGTGGAAAGAGACTACGAACCTTGTGGAAAATTTCAGATTTACGCTGGTCTCTTTCGCAGGCATTCTATATTCTGCTTTAATATACAGACGAATTTAGACAAAATAAAATGCCGATATCTCCAGGATTAATTTATACGGCTATGTTGAAGTCGCTAATTTGTTAGTCTACATAGAGATTGGTAATTTTTAAAACTAAACTACCCCTTGTTTTAGTCTTTCTTTAAATTTAGTTCTCCCACTGCGTGTTTTAGTTTCCAGTTACGAAAAAACGCTTTATTTTTCAACTTTTCATCCGTAGTACAGATACAAAAAATAGAGAATACTATAAAGGATTTAACAAAGAAAAAAAGGAATTAGAGGATCGAATAGAAGATTTTCAGCGACAGTGAAACGAGAGGCAATGTTACACGATATACGTATGTTCTGTAGAAGTCTACACGTATCGATAAGAGCAATGAATAAGAAGCTACGGAGGGGAAATTTGGCACGAGTACAGAAGACCATCGAAGAACTGAAACGTGAACCTTTTAAAAAGAAAAAAGGTTGGGAGCAAAAAGAGGAAGTACAGTACAGAGATGTGTTATGCGATGATACATGAAGTGTTGTAAGCTGGTTGTTTTTTTAAACCAGTAGAGAGGAAATTTGTTTCATATTTCAAAGTACAATGAGGAACATTATATGACTTGTAGGATGCTTACACTGCGATATATCTTTGGTGAAACACATTATTCGCTCTGTTTTACAAGACATGAGTTATGTAAAGCTTGCCTGAAGTACTTAGGTATTATTCTCAAATAAATGTTAGCATCTAAAACATTAAAAAAGAGGCAGAACACTGTCTTTTGGAAGAAGTAAAAGAAATAAGATATTAAAAATAATTGTTACGTGTTTATTACATAAAAGTGACAGGACTTTTTCATTCATCCAATATTTGGCTTATTTTATCAACAAGGCAATAAATTTCTAACACACTTTTAGAAACCACGATTAATAAACTTATCGAAGTTTATGTAATCCAATAAGCCAAGTGAACTCGTATTTCAAGCATAACAAATACAAAGAACACTCGGAAACCGAAAGGAAAAATTTGCCGAAGAAGTGGAAGAGGTCAGGGAACAGAAGGTCCTTTGAAGAAGGAAAGGAAAGGACGGCGAAAGACAATATTTGACGCTGGTGAAATAAGGGGACGGATAGGAGAAATGAACCGGAAGAACCTCGTAAAATCGTTGAAAATACGACAGTGAATGCGAGTCGAAGACGAAAGGCGAGCTTTGGGAAAGCGAGGAGAACGAGAAACGGGAGAAAGGCAGCGAGGAGTCTTGGAAGATAAATGCGATAATCTAAGTTTTTCCATCTTGTGGGACACAGTGAGATGACCTCCGACAAGAAGGGATACCGTCTGAAAGGGTCCACGCTGAATCCCCTGGAGTGCAACTTCACGTATGTGAAACGGAAATCGTCGCATCGCATCGCTATGAAACAGGTAAATCAGGAGTCAGCGCTAGCGAATTAAGGAGACTTCGAATAACGT